>NC_080674.1:177332648-177645010 GCF_030445035.2 Dasypus novemcinctus | reverse complement strand
CAGAGCATGAAATTCTATATTTCTAGCAAATTCCAAGGGGAAGCCAATGCTGCCCATCCCAGGACTATAATTTGGAAAGCAAGGATTGTTCCATATCATGATATGTCTATCCACCCATCCACACCCTTTCTCACCCTCTGACATTTCAGGCCTTGGAAATAGTTACTTATTCTTGAAAAAGATACTCTAGACCTCTCATCTTCCTAATATTTTCCCTAACCCTTCTAGCTCAGTAGTGTTTTTGTTCTTTTTTTGTTGTTTTTACCTTGGCTATACATTGGAATTACCTTAGGTATGTTAAAAACCCACCTGCCCGAGTGAATGTCAGTCAGGTCAATTAAGTCAGAATCTCTGGAGCTGCGACCAAGGCATCAGGATTTCTTTTTTAATACTCCTCATATGATTGCACTTTGCAGTTAAGACTGAGAACCACTGCTTGTGAAGAGAAGTGAAATTTTTCTTTAGATACCTGTACCTCTTGGTTTTCACTTCCTTCTTTTCATATTTAAATTTGCTGTGAACTCTTCTTGCCTGCATAAAATTCACAGGTTCTTAACAAGGGGTCAGTGAGCTTGAATTGAAATTTTTTAAAAAAATTATGCTTATGGGGACATGCTGGTGCAGGTGTGACATATTGATTAAATAATATACAATATAGTGTGGGCTTAGTAAGGGATCTGTGGCTTTCACCTAACTCGCAAAGGGGTCCATGGAACAAAAATGATTAAGAATACCTGGCATAACTGTTCTATTTCCCTTACTAGCTTGCAAACTTCTTGAGGACAGGATGTTACTATCTCTTAGTTGGCAGAATTCCTTAGCACTTAAGAAGATGCTGTTCAGTCAGACTCACTGAGTTCAATTCCCAGCTCTCCCATGTACCACCTGGGTGACTGTGGACTTCTTATTTAAGCTCTCTAAGCCTCAGCTTACTTCCTCATACATTGGCGATAATAATAACTGCATTATAAATGTTTTTATAATGTTTATGAAGCACTGAGTACTGACTCACAGTATCTACTCAAAAAATGCTAGTCATTATTTTTATTAATTAACCTTCTTTGTACATTTCACATTGTATAACATAGCAGTAAGCAGTCAATAATCATTTGCTGGATGAATAAGTCAATAAATGATGGAGAATAAATCATATTTAATTGCTTTAAAATAAGCCGGGAACAGCCAGCCTTCTACTGAAAATGTTCAAATTAATGATTGTCAATTATTTACAAATGCTTGCAGATAGCTATATGGCCATGGCCTAGTAAACTCAAATCTAAGAAAAAGTAGACGGTCTCCTCACAATGGAGGAGGTCTGATAAGCTCAAAAAAAATTTTTTTTTTTAAAATCAAGTCACCTGGAAAAAATTGTTCTAGGATTTAGGATACCAGGGGAAGGCTGGACACCACCCAGAAGAGAGAGGGGCACAGGGAGGGGAAATCCCAACTTTACGATGGTGAGCAAAAGCTGCAGCTGCAGCTGCCAGAGCCCTTCCTCCTCCCTGCTAGCACACAATTTAAAAGTCTTCAGGCCTCAGGTGGAGGGCTACAGACAGAGGAGGGTGCAGGGACCCACCTCCCTAGGAAATGGACAAACAGGGATGCATCCTAAGGCTGATTCAGCTTCTGACCAATAAATTTGGTCTGCTTTGCTCCACAAGCACCCATGCTGGGTGAGACCATGCCGTTGTTTTCCTTGGGTGCTGGCAGGGAACTAAAGAGAGTCAACCTTCTCAATAGCCTCCCTACTGACTGGGGCTGGTTGTTGAGTATGCAGAAGGGAGTGGAATTACTTTCTACCCATGAAAAGGGAGGGGGCTGCCAACATAGCTTGGAGAACAGACCCTGAGGAAGTTTGAATTGCGAGGCTCTGTGTAGCCTCCAAGCAGGATCTTCAGCCACATTGCTGCAGTCCCTATTGCAGCAAACACACTTCCACCAGCCTTTAAACTGAGAGGGCTATGGAAGAGCATCATCTGCTGTTTGATCAAGGAAGTATAGGTGAGGAAATTAAAAGTAAATACAAGGCTTTTCCCAGTCTTTACAGCCTCCCTCCCCAAGGCCCTTGAAGAGGGTTTGCAATCCATTACTGGGTCCATCACCCAGATTTGAGCAACTAAGAGGGACAATCCTAAAGACCTAGAACAGGTTGAACTAAGAATCAAAGAACAGCAGTAACACACATCTCCCACCACCAAAGCCCAACAAAAGAGAAATTGAGCATCAGAGTAAACTCACCATCAGAATCAGATGCCTAGACATCAGCAAAAAATTGCAAGCTATACTAAGAAAATGGAAGAAATGGCCCAAGCAAAGGAATACATCAAAGCCCCAGATGAGACACAGGATTTGAGACAACTAATCAAATAAGAGTCATACCCCAATCAGAATAAACCTGAATAGACACATACTATTCAGGTCAAAAGTCAAAGATAAAGAAAACATTCTGATAGCAGCAAGGAAGAAGCAAAACATTACATACAAGGGATGCCCAGTAAGACTTAGTGTAGATTTCTCATCATAAACTATGGATGTGAGAAGACAATGGTATGGTATAATTAGGATACTGAAAGAAAATTTGCCAGCCAAGAATCCATTATCCAGCAAAAGTGTCCTTCAAATATAAAAATGAGCTTAAAATATTTACAAATAAACATAAACCAAAAGATTTCATAAAAAAGAATCTGCCTTTGCAGGAAGTATTAAAGGGAACATTAGAGCCTGAAAGAAAAAAAAAACAGGAGAGAGAGGTTTAGAGGAGAGCATAGAAGGCAAGAATATCAGAAAGGATAACCAAAAGAGTAAAAAGGCAGACAAAAATAAGATATGACATAGAAAAACCAAAGAATAAAATGGTGGAAGGAAATAATGAATTTACAATAATAGCATTGAATGTGAATGGTTTAAACTCCCCAGTCAAAAGATATAGGCTGGGGAAGTGGATTTGGCTCAAAGGATAGGGTGCCCACCTACCACATGGGAGGTCCAAGGTTCAAACCCAGGGCCTCCTGACCCATATGATGAGCTGGCCCATGCTCAGTGCTGACACATACAAAGAATGCTGTGCCACCCAGCGGTGTCCCCCATGTAGGGGAGCCCCACACGCAAGGAATGTGCCCTGTAAGAAGAGCTGCCTGGCATGAAAAAAGTGCAGCCTGACCAGGAGTGGCTCCACACACACGGAGAGCTGATGCAGCAAGATGACACAACAAAAAGAGACACAGATTCCTGGTGCTGCTGACAAGAATATAAGTGGACACAAAAGAACACACAGCAAATGGACATAGAGAGCAGACAACTGAGGGAGGAGGTGGGAAGGGGAGAGAAATAAATAAAAAAAATAAATCTTAAAAAAAAAATTCATTTCGGAGGACACCTTTAAAGCCAACCCAAACCTCAACAAGCACTAAATTTCATAATCCTGAAAATGTGTGAATTACTTGTCTTTTAGTAATGAACATTGTCTTGGCCCCAGAAGTGTAAACAGCTCAGCTTTATAATCATTCCTGTGCCAACAGAGCATTTCATCACCACTGAGTAGTAAAGCAGATAGGTGACTGAAGATCGCAAGACATAATACATAATGTGATGGCATGAATTGAAGTCTGCCTATTACCAGTGTGAATAAAACCCTTTTGTTGGAATCCATCCTGGTGGAATGAATAGCCTCTGTTATGTTTATTGATTACACCCTAAGTATTGAGGTAGAAGTGGCTAAAGCTGCCCAGAAAAATAGTCGGATGCCACTGCTGGCCTTCTCATTTTGGCAAGGACAGATAGTGAGAAATGCACTTTTAAACCCTAAACAAAATGTTCGATATTCTTACATTGCAGAAGAATAAAATAAAGCAGAAAAAGAAATGTCTTAAGTAACTCGCATCTCAACAGTCCCTGTGGGTGCCCTGCAAGCCCAATGGCACAAATTCCCTATAGAGATGCATCCTGGTCCTCTGCATCCACTTTCTCTCCATACAGTAAACACCTCTATCTGATCGTGGCACTCTCCCACTGAAAAATCTCCAAACACTGTCTGTTGTACTTAGGATAAAATCCAGACTCTTTTGGTGGGCTAAATAGACCTCAAAATGATCTAATCTTGCTTAGCTTTCTGCCCTCTTTCCTCCCTTTCTGGCTTGGAGTTGATCACCTACTGCAGCCACAAACCAAGTCTCTTCCTGCTCTGGGCCACATGGAGCTCATTCCCCCTTGATGACATTTGTCTACAATTCTCCTTCTTTGAATTCTGCAGATCTTTTTCTTCATTCCCATTATCCTTTTCTATTTTCTTCATAGCAGTTATCACCAGTCACAAGTATTTTATTAATTTATTTGCTTGGTTTTTTTTGAAAGATTTATTTATTTCTCTCCCCTTCCCCCCACCCCCAGTTGTCTGTTCTCTGTGTCTATTTGCTGCGTGTTCTTCTTTGTCAGCTTCTGTTGTCAGCAGCACGGGAATCTGTGTTTCTTTTGGTTTCATCATCTTGTTGTGTCAGCTCCGTGTGTGCGGCACCATTCCTGGGCAGGCTGCACTTTCTTTCGCGCTGGGCGGCCCTCCTTACGGGGTGCACTCCTTGCACGTGGGGCTCCCCTACGCGGGGGACACCCCTGCGTGGAATGGCACTCCTTGCGCACATCAGCACTGCGCATGGGCCAGCTGCACACGGGTCAAGGAGGCCCGGGGTCTGAACCGCGGACCTCCCATGTGGTAGATGGATGCCCTAACCACTGGGCCAAGTCTGCTTCCCTTATTTTCTTGTTTATTGTCTGTTTCCAGAGAAGATTGCTCACCCTTAAAGAACGTTGATCACAAGTGACCCTTGACATACGATAGAGGTTCAATACATATTTTAAAAATTAAATAAATGAACTTATCAACCTGTTATCCTTATACAAATAATTTTTGAACATAGTATGCAATATACCTATTTTGCTCTAACTATAGCCTTTTCACTTTTGATGAAAAAAATTATAAGAAATGTTCTACATCAAAACAAGAATGATTTTTCTCATTTCATAATATTGACTAAATACTGTATATCTTACAGGTATCAAAAATTAAGAGTTATTATTGACACTGAAGTTGAAGAAAAAAAGTGCTCCATGCCTAGTTATGATCCATTATTCCACATTATTATATATCCAAATTCTAAAAAAAACTCAACCTCTTCTTTGAAATATAATTTACAAATCATACAACTTACCCATATAAAGTATACATTTCAATGGTTTTTAGAATATTCACAGGGTTATACACCCATCATCACAATCTAATTCAAGAACATTTTTATTCCCCCTAAAAGAAACCCCAAGGCCCATTAAGTAGTCAGTCCCATTCCATTCCCAACCCAGCCCTAAGCAAGCACTAATATACTTTCTATATCTCTATATATGCCTGTTTTGGACATTTCATATAAATGGAATTATATATCACATGTCCTTTAGTGACTGATTTATTTCCTTTAGCTTATTTCACTTATAATGTTTTAAAGGTTCATTATTTTTATACTATGTATCAGTACTTCATTTCTTTTTATTGTCAACCAATATGAACATCACATTTTGTTTATTCATTTATCAATTAATGGACATCTGAGTTGTTTTATAGTTTTTGGTCATTATGAATAGTGCAACTATAAAATTTTGTGTATGTTTTTGTGCAGATAAATGTTTTCATTTCTTTTAGGTATACTTCTAGGAGTAGGATTGTTGGATCATACAATAACTCTGTTTAATTTTTGAGGGTCTTCCAAACTGTTTTCCAAAATGGCTCCATCATTTTATATTACTACCAGCAATGTATGATGGTTCCGATTACTCTGCATTTACCCTAACATTGATTTTATGTCTTTCTTTAATATAGCCATCTAGTAGGTGTACAATGGTATCTCATTGTGATTTGAATTTGCATTTCCTTATCAAATGGATATACACATCTTTTAACATGTTTATTGGTCATAAGTATATCTCTGGATAGGTATCTATTCAAACCCTTTGTCCATTCTTTAATTAGGACACTTGTCTGGTTATTATTGAGTTGTAAGAGTTCAATATATATAATACATTTAAGTCCCTTATAAAATATGTCTTTTGCAAATATTTTTGCCAATCTGTGAGGTTTTATTTTTCTTGGTAGTATTCTTTGCAACACAAACATTTTTAATTTTTACATAGTACAAATATATCCTCTTCTTTTGCCATTGTTTTTTGCTAGCTTATCTAAGAAACCATTGCCTAAACCCAAGGTTACAAAGATTTACTCCTACAATTTCTTCTATGAATTTTGTAGGTTTAACCTTTACATGGAGGTCTATCACACCTTTTGAGTTAATATTTGTATATTGTGTGAAGTAAGGGATATACCTCATTCTTATGCATGTGGATATCCAGTTTTCTCATACCATTTGCTAAAAAGACTGTTCTTTTACATCATATAGCTTTGGCACCTTTGACAAAACCAATTGACCGTGAATGAAAGGGTTTACTTCTAAACTATAAATTTTATTCCATTGATCTATGAATTTGTCCTTACCTCAATAGCACATTATCTTGATTATTAGAGCTTTGGAATACGTTTTAAAATCTGGAAGTATGAGTCTTCCAAATATGTTTTTCTTTTCTGAGATTGCTTTCACTATTCTGGGTCCCTTGCATTTCCATATAAATATTTGAATGAGCATGCCAATTCTGCCAAAGCACCAGCTGGGATTTTGACAGTTATTGTACTGAATCTATAAATCAATTTGTGGCTACTACCGTCTTAACAATATTAAGTACTCTGGACCATGAACATGGAATATCTTTCCATCATTTACATCTTCTTTCATTTATCTCAACAAAGTTTAGTAGTTTGTAGTATCTTAGAGGATTGTGGGAAGATGACAGAAAAAGTAGCCCTAGAAATCAATAGCTCCACTAAAACAACTACTGAAATGGAAGAAAATGTCTGAATCAACTATTTTGAAACTCCAGAGTCTAGTAGAACATTTGCAGCATTCAGAGAGGAGCACGAGGAAGAGGCTAGTAAGTTGTGGTAAATACTGGGATTTCCACCCCCCTTGCAGTAGCTATGATCCCCCATCCCCTAGCTTCATTGCAGGCAGCAGTGAAGACTGCAACTCAGGCTCTAGGTGCAGCTGCTGGTGCCAGGGTGGGACATAAAAACAGTTTTCCAAACCCAGGGGCATGGGGTCTGAACACTGATCACTGCTTTAATTAGTTATTTCAGATCACTGGGGACTGGCTCTGAGGGTAACCATTGTTTCTACCCCTTGGGCCAAAGTGGCAGAGGAATCTTAAAGATAGTAAGTAACCTTCCTCAGAACTACAGAAAACAGGCAAAGGGCTGCAATAACTGGGTAAGTGCTAAATCAAGAAAATTCACTTTCAAAATCTATAGAAGAATCTCCTGGTGTCCTTGCTTGCCTGTCCCACTCCCTTCCAATGTGGGGTGGGGCCAGCTTGGACTCCCATTATTTGTGGGTCCCCTGGCTGGCCCAGTTTCACAGGGAAAATAGTGACCCCTGTTTGCATACTGAAGTATATGAGTGCACCTATCAGGTACAGGTCTGAGAGACTGAGCTAGGGAACTTTTCTCAGGTTCATCCTCGCACTCTTTTTCCTGAGAACAGAGAAGTGACTTTCAGATATCATGACCAGTGTGAGAAACGATTAAGTCTAAGTGGACTGGGGCAAAGACTACCTGTATTAAATCATACAAGAGAGCACCCCAGAGGAGATGAAAATCTATTTCAAAAGGAGTAGAAGGGAAATTCACTTGCAATCTTGTAAACCATAAACGGGAGAATTCTTAAGGTCAGGATCAAGCTCAAGCATGTGAAAAGAATGTGGCTCCATGGTTCCATGCAGGCTCAGATAAGAGAGAGAGAGGACCCTGCACAATACATTTGCCTCAGACTGATCTTGTTGACACGATGGCTCAGCTCTGAAGATTACCAACCAAAGCAGAGCTAGATTATAAAGACTTATGAAAAATGCTTTTTTGCCTTGGTTTGTTTGGATTAGCATCTAGAATTCATGAAAATCTTTTTCATGTCACTACCTGGATACAAACTGAAGGAGCAGACATCTCAAGGACTAAATCCTAAAGTAAACACTTTAAAATATTAAAGTGTACAGTGTGCAAAAAAGGATTACAAAACAAACAAACAAAAAGAAACCGGAAATCAGCTCCCCATTGATGGACCTTACCTTGGAACATATGATAACCTATCTCCCAAATGTATCAGAGTTAGGCTCATTCATAATTTTCCTACACACGGTTCTTCTGCCCCATTTATCTGAACCTCCAATGGGGTTTGCTTTTGTGAGATATTAATAAAATTAAGCATTTTTTCTATTCTTTTTTTTTTTCATTAATAAGGAGACCTTGACTATGTCACTTAACTAATCTGTGTTCATCTGTGTATCTTTCTGAACACTGCAGGAACAACTGAGTTAGGAGTCGGAATTAGATGAGATAAAAGTGCCTGAAAAAGAATGATTTAGGAGTAATGTTTCCTTAAATTGTTGAGCTGCCTTTTTATGTTCTTTTATTTTTGTGAACTTGAAATAAAGTTGTTAATAAAAAATTTTAAAATAAAAATGTGGGAGACATTAAGATGTTCCCAGGTAAACAAATGTTGAGGGAGAGTTCATTATCACTAGACCTTCCCTATAAGCAATGCAAAATAGAGTTCTTAAGAATGAAAGAAAAGGGCATAAGGATAGTGGGTCAAATTGACATAAAAAAAAAAAAAGACGTCTGATAAAGATAACCATGTGTATGATTATAAATGCCAGTAATATTGCATGTATTTTTTTGGTATATAATTCTTTTTGGTATATAACACTTATATTTCTTATAGGTGTTAAAATAAAAATATGTAAAGAGTAAAAATAATTCTTATGTTATACAAAAATATAATTTATAAAAAGTACAAAAATCAAGGTGGGGAGACAGAGGTACAGGAACAATGTTTGTGTATGCTTTTGCAGTTAAGCTGGTATCAAATCAAATATGATTGTTATATATTTAGAACGTCACGTTTTAACACTTGGTAACCATAAAGAAATAACTGAAAAATATATTTGGAACGAAATGGAAAGGGACTGAAAATGGTAACAATATAAAAAATAAATTTTAATGTAGGTATTAATGGAAGAATTGAGGATCAAAATAATTATAAGACTTACCAAGACAAAAGAGCAAAATGGCTTAAGAAAATCCTGCATTATCAGTATGTAGTTACTTCAAATGTAAATGGTTTGAATTTCCAGTCAAAAGGCAGAGTGGCAAAATGGATAATAAAACATCACCAATCTTTATGCTGTTTATAAGAAAGACACTTTAAATTCAAAGATATAAGTAGGTTGAACATGATAGGAGGGAAAGAAATATATCATGAAAACAGTAACCAAAAGAGAGCTGGAGAGCTGGGGTACCTATACTAATATTAAATAAAATAGTCTCTGTGGCCGTTTGAGATTATTTTACACATCTCAAAAAGGAAAGATTATGTTTGTAAATTGATCTATTCCTCTGGGTGTGAGACCCTTTGATTGCATTGAATTCAGCTGAGGTTTCTTTGTGATTAGATTACCTGTTAAGATTGAGTTAGGGCTTTTATAATTTGACTACATTCGTGGATATGACTCAGGTTGAGTCTCCACCCTCTTGCTGGGTCTGATGTAAACAGACATTCACTCAAGAAGACACACGGAGGAGAGAACTTTGTCATTTTTGATCATGCCATGTGACAGAAAGAAGCCTCAAACAGCTGAAGTGCTGGGCAGAGACAGACGATTTGCCTGATAGCCTACCTTGGGAAGGTAGCCAAGACTGATAAAGGAAGCCCTGAGAGACAAGCCGTATGCCAGCCTGCAGCTGAGTATGGGAAGAAGCTGGGCCCACAGGACCTCAACAGGAAGAGCTTCAGAACATGGAAGCTGATACTGGTGAAAAAGTACCTATTTATTTATTTCTCTCTCCTCCCCCCCCCCACCCCCCCCCCCCCCCCCCCCCCCGCCCCATACCCCAGTTGTCCGTTCTGTGCGTCTGTTTGCTGCGTCTCTGTCCGCTTCTGTTGCTGTCAGTGGCACGGGAATCCGTGCTTCCTTCAGTCGCGTCGTACTGCTGTGCCAGCTCTCCGCATGTGCGGCGCCACTCCTGGGCAGGCTGCACCCCACTTCGTGCTGGGTGGCTCTCCCTACGGGGTGCGCTCCTTGCGCGTGGGGCTCCCCCACGCAGGGGACACCCCTGCGTGGCAGGGCATTCCCTGTGCGCATCAGCACTGCGCATGGGCCAGCTCCATGGGTCAAGGAGGCCCGGGATTTGAACCGCGGACCTCCCATGTGGTAGACGGACACCCCAACCACTGGGCCAAGTCTGCCGCCAGAAAGTACCTCTTATGGTACCTTGAGTTGGACTTTCCACTTGGGACTGTATGCTTTTACCCCAAATAAATACCTTCTTTAAAAGCCAACAGATTTCTGGTATTTTGCATCAACACCTCTTGGCAGACTAACACACACTCTAAGTTAAAAACTGATATCAGGGACAAGAAGATCATTGAATACTGGTGAACTGTACAACTCAATAAGAAGCCATGACAATTATAAACATATATGCACCTAACAACTGAGCCCCAAAATATGCAAAGCAAACATTGACAGATTTGAAGGCAAAAATAGATGATTCTACCTTAATAGTATGAGACTTTAATACACCACTTTCAATAATATATAGAATATCTAGAAAAATCAATAAGGAAATAAAATACTAGAACAATACTCTGAACAATCTAGACTTAACAGACATATGTAGAACACTTTATCCAACAGCAGCAGAATACATAGTTTTCTCTGGTGAGTGCACTTGGATAATTTTCTAGGAAAGACCTTATATTAGGTCTAAAAGAAGAACCAATATCTAGGAATGAATCTAATCAAGGTTGTAAAGGACTTGTACACAGAAAACTACAAAACACTGCTAAAAGAAATAAAAGTAAACCTAAATAAATGGAAGAAAATTATGTATTTATGAATTGAAAGACTAAATATTGTTAAGATGTCAGTTCTACCCAAAATAATGTACAGATTCAATGCAATCCCAATCAAAATTCCAACAGCCTTCTTTGCAGATTATCAGAAGCTGATTATCAAATTTATGTGGAAGAGTAATAGGCACTGAATAGTCAAAGCCATCTTGAAAAAAGAATGAAGGTTGAGGACTCACACTTCTTGATCTTAAAACTAATTATAAAGCCACAGTAATCAAAATGGCACAAGGACAGACATAATGACCAAGAGAATCAAACTGAAAGTTCAGAAATCAACCCTCAATATATAGTCAGTGGATTTTTGACAAGGGCGCCAAGTCTGCTCGATTGGTAAAGAACAGTCTCTCAACAAATGGTGCTGAGAAAACTGGAAATCCATGTTCAAAAGAATGAAGGTGGACCCTTACTTAACCTGTATACAAAAATCAACTAAAAATGGATTAAAAAACAAATTTAAGAACGAGAACTATGAAACTTCTAGAACAGGGGTTCTTAATAAGGGGTCTATGAACTTAAATTGAAATTCAAAAAAATATTATTCTTATGGGGACGTGTTGGTGAGGGTGTGATATTTTTATTAAATAATAAACAATATAGTGTGGACTTATTAAGGGTCTGTGATTTTCACCTGACTGGTAAAAGTATCCATGGAACAAAAATGGTTAAGAACCCCTGTCATAGAAGAAAACACAGGGAAGCATCTTCAGGCCATTGTTGTAAGTAAAGTTTGCTTAGATCTTACACCAAAAGTGTGAGCAGCAAAAGAAAAAAGAAAAACAAATAAATGGGACCTCATCAAAATTAAAATCTTTTGTGTATCAAAGGACTGTCATAAAAGTGAAAGAAACATGCACACTAGGAGAAAATATTTGTAAATTCCGTATCCAATAGGGGTTTAATATCCAGAAATTTTAAAGGAATTCTACAGATCAACAACAAAAAGACAGACAGTCACTTTAAAAACAGGCAAAAGACTTGAATAGACATTTCTCCAAAGAAGATATACAAATGGCCAAATCATACAAGAAAAAATGCTCAACTTCATTAACCATTACAGAAATGCGAATCAAAACCACTAGATACAATTTCCTACCCACTAAAATGGTTACTATTAAAGATGCAGAAATTTACAAGTGTTGGAGAGGATGTAGAGCAATAGGAACACTCATTCATTGTGGGTGGGAATATAAAATGGTGCATTCACTGTAGAAGACAGTTTGGCAGGTCCTCAGCTAGTTAAGTATAGAATTACCATACGACCCAGCAATTCCACTTCTAAGTGTATACCCCAAAGAATTGAAAGCAGAAGTTTGAACAGATATTTGCATACCAATGTTCATAGCTGCATTATTCCCAATTGCCAAAAGATGAAAGTCACCCAAGTGTCCATCAACCAATGAAGGGATAAACTAAATGTGATATATACATACTATGGAGTATTATTTAGGCATGAAAAGGAATTTCTGCTCTAATAATTGTAACAACATGGATGACACTTGAAGGCATCATATTGAATGAAATAAGCCAGGTAAAAAAGGACAAATATTATAGGACGTCACTCATATGAAATAATTAGAATAAGCAAATTCGTAGTGTCTGAAACCAGAATATAGGCTACGAGGGACCAGGGAGAGGATAGGGAATGGGAAGTTAATGCTTAAATTATACAGAATTTCTATTTGGGGTGATGGAACAGTTTTGGTAATGGATGGTAGTGATGGTAGTAAAATATTACAAACATAATTCAAATCCGAATTGCACATTTGAATGTGATTCAAAGGGGAAATATTAGGTTGTATATATTTTATTGGAACAAAAATTTAAAAAACAACAACATAGTACTGTTTAACACTGGGAGTCCTAATGTAAACCATGGGCTATATTTAATAGTAGGATCATAAAAGCGTTCTTTCATCAATTGTTACAAATTTACTAATTCAAGGTGTTAATTATAGGGTGGTATATGAAAACTCTGTATTTAATACATGGCTTTTCTGCAAAACTACAACTTCTCTAGTAAAAAATTTAAATATTTTATTCTTTGTGAATCTATGTTAAATGGAATTGTTTTTATAATTGCATTAAACATAACTGATTCATGCAACTGTCTTGCAAGGAAATAAGGCATACAGTTGACTTTGTGCAATTTTTTATAGTTACAAAAATGGTATTCATTTGTAAATTCCCCTTCCTATTCATGTTGTAGTGTAAGAAAATTAGACAGCAGCAACTGAAGAAGTTAAATTAGAATCATTTCCCCATAAAGTAAAATATCAAATGTTTAAAGATGATGTTGAAGATGATGAGGGTTAAACTTTTTTCTCCTTTTATTTTAGATGGCATCTATTTCTGTAAGCATGCCTCATATTAGGTTCTAAAAGGCATCATTTTCCTTACAGAATTTTGAATGAGAAACGAGATCTTTTTTAATGGAGCAAAATCTATAGCCAATGTAGAAATAAATTTAATCTTGGAAAAATAAATCAAGATAGTTTTATGTACAGCATGTTTTGCAGCACAATGCATTTCTTGTTTGTATTATTGTCAGCAATTATATTCATTGTAATTATATTCTTTATATTTAATGATGTTGTTGCCCCAGAAATGTATTTTATGCATACTACTGACTGAAGTATTGTACCCTTATAGCTCAGAAAGATTGGAGCAACAAACTGTAGGTTTTTATTTTAACTTTAAGTGGTAATTTAGCCTTAATACTGTTTAAACTTCAAATGATGCCCTTTCTGGTCACTGCTTTCTTCCAAAAATTAGGGAACCAGAGGCAGGTGTGTTGGGAGATATACAGCTGTGTTATTTCTTGAAACAGCTGGTAGTAACTTGTCAAAGAAATGCTCTCCTCTCCAAATATCTGGAAGCCCTGTGTAAGTAGATATAATGTACGCTACGTACTCATGGTTATTGATTCTGCTCATTGATAGCTGAGGCACTTAATATATCCATCCTCTTTGTAATGCCATTTTAAAACTCTTTGAGGATTAGGGAAGCTGTTTGTCTCAAAGGTATTCTTCAGAGAGCAAAGGCCAACTAACCCTGTAGAGGTGAAGGCTCTGACAGAAACCTAAGTGAGGAAAATGGAGCAGAGAAGCCAATAGTTATGTTCTAACCTGCCACAAATAATGATTTTTAAAAAGCCCCAGAAGAATGCGCTTTGCTACTTTACATAATGCTATAACGCATTAACGCATATAATATGACTAGGCAAAGTTTATTTATTCATTTGTTTCTGCCTCAGGGAGATACCAGATAAATGCTTACAATAGCAGGTTAGCAGGTGTTTCAGCTACAGCCATTAGACCCTCCTTGATATACATAACTATTGGGCTGCTTGTCTAGTCCATGTGGAAATTGTCAAACCCTTTAGTGAAATAAAGAATATAAAAAAGACCAAATATTTCAGATTGTAGTATCTAGATCAATAGAAGATTCGGTACATTCACACTTGGATAATTAGCTCGCAATAGAATATGGCAAATACATAGTATAGGAACTCAGTACGTCCAGAAATTCATAGTAATTTTCATCATCCACTCGTCTTCTCATTTATTTATTTATTTGGCAAAGTATTCGGGGATGGTGTTCAGCCTTCCTCACTAACTGAAGTCTGAGCTAATAAATATTAGTTACTTTTTTCAGAAGTTCACTGTTTTATTATTTTGTGTAATATACCTTTAGGCTGTTGAGTGCATCTATGGGTTTTCTTCTCTCCATGATATGTCATCGTCCCATGTGCTTAGCAGCTCACTGAACTTAACTGATGTAAATGAGGCTTGAAATGTTAAACACAACTTGTACTATCAAAGGTTTTCATATCAAATAATTTTGTTCCCAGAGAATCCTAGGGAGATTAAGGATGCACACGGTGTCAAAAATGTCCACCAGTTACATGAAATATCCCAGCAGTAGATGGATAATTACCAGCTCACACTAGGAATACAAAGAAAACACAGCCAGTTTATCCTGTACGTGTAAACAGACTGGGGAGTTTTTCTGGGAATTAGGTCCATATAAAACTTACTGAATATAGAACCAAAAATAACTGCAGACATTTGTCTGATAGAAGCTTTTATGATTGGGCCTTGAGGTAGTATTTTCCTTACAACTACAGTTGCAACAATTTTCTAAGCCCAGCTGAGAAGCAAAATGTGTAAGGCTGAGCTTTCAAACTAGCCTCTGTCAACCTACTTCAAAACCTTGTGAAATAACTTTTCCATAACCTGTAATACTAAACTGATTTTCAGGGTATGTTTATACTGCTGTTTTGAGCTCACTGTGGAAGAATTCCTTACTCTGTGTACTGGGGGAGGCAACATGGCATACAAAGTGAACTGGAAATGAAGGTTTACTAAACCAAATTGTTGGGGTTTCCTAGTCTGAGAGAGTCAAACTGAAATAACATGTCTTAAATTCACTACCAAAGCAGGTGCTATGGGAGACAAATACGCATCACTATGTTACAAAACAGGAATGACCAGTCACCAGAGAGTATAGAGCAGTGGTTCTCAACTGGGGCAATATCCCCACCTCCAGCTGACATTTGGCAACATCTGTAGACATTCTTCATTTTCACAACCGGGTAGTCAGTGCTACTGGCTTCTAGTGCGTAGAGGTTAAGGATGTTCCTAAACATCCAGAATGTACAGGATCCCCCATAACAAAGACTTTTCCAGCCCAAACTGTCAGTACTTCTGAGTCTGAGAAACGCTAAAACAGAGTGTTGACGTAACTACCCATAATGAAAGGAGATTGGAACTGAATTGTCCAAATAATTACCTTAGACTCTTCACTTGGCTATATCCATGGAGGGCTGGTCTGAGACAACAAATAAAGATGCCTCTGTTTGAGTTAATCAGTATAAATATCCAGAGGCTATGGAGGTTCCTTCAGAGTGCAGGCTGGGATCAGCCAATCAATCGTATCTGGCTTTAAACCATCATGAGGGCCAATCATTCCCACAGGAACCTGCACTGTGAGGTGACATTTCCGAGAACTATTAAAGCAAGGGACATGCTGAATCTTTGGACTTGTAACCTCATTCCTGCAAGTACCATTATTTAGTTAAGGTTTATAAAGTGTTGTGAAGATAGAAAATGCTGTGTAAATGCTAAGTATCATTATTATTATCATCATCTTTCTGAGGAGCTGCTTCTTTGAGTGATATTACAGTTTAAACACAGATTCACAGGCATCACTAGTACCCATTTGCAGTTTTGAGTAGAGGTTACTATAATGAGTAATTCACATTATGTCATCTCCTTTGCACCCTGAGTTAAAACAAATTAAATAAAGCTTAATTAGAGAGTGTTTTATGCACCACAAAAAATGCAGCTGATTGATATTCTAAGTAAATACAGGTTAGTTACTGGAAAAAGAATACTGAAAAGGTTCCATTAGTATAAAATCAAGACTGAATTTCGACGATATTAAACATCTGGATGAAACACAAAATCCCTCAACGTATTTTAAGTTTTTCATTTGTCTCTTTATGGTATCATATTTAAAAGATGCTATATTTTAACATTTCCCCATTTTAATCGATGTTTGCCACTCTAAAACATTTGCATTACTAAAATCTCTTAAATTTCAGTTGTGGAGGGAAGGATGTCTTAGCACACTGTGCAAAAAAATTAATAAACAAATAACCCTTTCCACAAGGCCTAGGAAAATACTAATTGCAGAGTAGCTGCTGAACATTTAACTGTTGATACATCTGTGAAATGTTTTAGATTTAATTTTGAGATATAGTTACTTTCTAAAATAGCACATTTTTGGGGTAGGGTTGATTAGGGTGGAAACTGTCAAACTGTCAAAGGATGTAGTAGTCATATTTTGACGATCACTCCCAAGGAAGTGGAAGATACCGATGCAATATGGCATCACTGATGATTCAGTCATGATGACAACACAAACAGACATGATTATTTATGCTTGGATTGGTATGCTGATTATGTTTTTCTAGTCAGCTCTTTCATTTTTATAGAAATGTACAGGAAAACCAAGTTAATCAATTTAATAAATTCCTGCCAGTTTTTACCCATATCAATTCATACTCTTTGGCCCGCTCCCTCATGAATACCTAAGAAATTTTTTCCTTTATCGGAGGCAGGGAAATTTAAGTAGGCATTTATAGCAGAAGCAAATTAATTTCTAAAAGAAAAGAAAGGAAGTATCTTCTATGTAAATGCTAAAATCACAGCATCATTATAATCTTGCATTTATATACATGCTAATTTTACTACCCAGAGCCAAAATAAGATATGCCTCTGTGTTCAGCATCTGCCTTTTCCCTCTTTCAGGGACAAGTTACCCAACAAGCAGACAATATTACCTAAGGCATCATGGCAGTATCCTATGTGAGCAAGAAAGAGAAAGAGCAAGGGGAGAGGGCAGTTTTGATGAACTTATCCAGAGTTTTGCAATGAGGAAAGCTGGAAAGCTATTTTAATCTCCACTTACATGTAAGATTTGTGTTTAGGTTTAATTTGCTCTTATTATGAATTACCTATAGGTGTTGGCAGTATAGTTATTTCCTGATTGGAAACACTAAAGCTCTTAATTTGTCCTGCCGCCATCCTCCAATATTCAAACATGGCCATGAGAAAAGTAGGGACTGAGTGACAGGTAGACAGAGTCGAAGATCAAGGCAGGAAGAACTGGAAACAGAATGGACTCTTCAACATTTTCACATGGTTGTTATTTCATTTCTAAATCTAACCAAATAATTAAACATTTTCAAAAGAGTATGGGGACTTCTGGGAAAATGGCACCAAAATAGGTAGGCAGAGTCTGACCCTCTTACACAAAAAATAAAGTGGAGAGAAGGAAGGGACCTATCTAAAGGAGCTGCTTTGGATACTTACAGAAAGGGAAGGTGCTCAGAGTCATCTAGGAGGGAACTGGAAAGATAAAGAAGCCAAAGGAAAACCATGAGTTCCTCGCTCCTGTGGCTGGAAATGGCACGTATACCCCACCCTCAGGGCAAGTAGCCCTGGCTTGCTGCTGTCAACAGACTGGGAGGGGGAGTTCCCTGGGAGGAAGAGGGGTTTGGCAGAAGGTGGACAATCGTTTCTTTCTGGTGAGTTTGGCCAGCTGAGCTCCCTTTGAATCTTGGAAGGGACCCTGACAGTCAGGCTGTCATACCCAGTGGCCCTGGAGAGAGAGCAACTAGATTAGACAAAGGGCAGAGACCCCTGCTTAATCAGCATGATTTTATCAAGTTGTAGAAGTCTAAAATGTCTGGGGGAAAGGGGAAAGAAAGCTCTCTAAAGACTAGGTATCCTAAGGGGAGAATTTAGCTCAGTGGAGGAATTTCTGCCTTGCATATACAAAGCACCTGCTTGGATTCCCTGGTTCTCCTTAGAGAAATGAAGAGAGTGATCCACCTGGTTATCAGGCACCCAGCTGATACCTTATGGCGGGAAACATAGATATTCTTTTTGTTTTAGGCTTTCTTGGATCTACTATTTTTTTTAAAGGTTCCTATTTTTTTTTCTTTTTAGTTGCTGCTGTTTTCTTCCTTATTTGTTGTGTTTCCCCTCTCTTTCCATCCCCATCTTTTTTCTTTTACTGATTTTTTCTAACTGCATTATTTCTTTTCTTTCCTTCATTATTCTATCTTCTGATCTCTGTTGTTTTTCATTCATTCCACCTCTTTTTGTTCAGTCTTAATTTTTTTTATTCCTTTCCCTCTCACTCTTTTTTTCTTTGTTTTCTTTCTGTTTTACTTTGTCTTTTTTCTTTTCTTTCTTCGTTTCCTCCCTTCTCTTCATTCTGGTCTTTTAACTCATTCCCTGTATTTTTCTCTATTCTGTTTCTTGTTTCATTTTTTCTATTCTAATTTTTATTCTTGTTCCTCTGTACTTCTTATTATTTTTTACTCATGTGAATTATTTATTTTCCTAGGTCTTGTATGGCTCCTCTTACACCTTTTGAAAATGATTATTACTACTATTCTTTTTCTCTTCATATCTCTCCTTTTCTCAAGTCCTGATTTTTTTTCAAAGGGAACACTCAACAGCAAGAAAATAGAATAAGAGAAACTAAGAGTCAAAGTGAAAACTTACCAAACACACACACACAAGCAAAAACAAAATAAATCCCTAGAGTGAAAAGAGAAGCTAACTAGCTGAATAAACCCATCAAGATAAACAGATGCCTAGACACCAACAAAAATTTACAAGCCACACTAACAAACAGGAAGACATGGCCCAGTCTAATGAACAAGCTGAAAAACAGGAGGAGATGCAGAACATAGAACAACTAATCAGAAATGTCCAAAAAAGTATCATGAATCAACTTAGTAAAGTAAAGGAAGAAATTAAGGATATTAAGAAAACACTGGGAGAAACATATCAAAGAAATTGTAATATGTAAAAAGATAATGGATATGACAGTGGTGAATGACACAATGCAAGAAATCAAAACTATACTGGAAGCACATAAAAGCAAATTTGAACAGGCAAAGGAAAGAATCAGTGACATGGAAGACAGTACATTGGAAATCAGACAGAGAGTAGAACAGATAGATAAAAAGATAGAAAAAAATCCATCCAAGACTTAGGGACTTTAATGACAACATGAACCACATAAACATAGGCATTATAGTCCTAACAGAGGGAGAAGAGAAGGGAAAGGGGGCAGAAGGAGTGTTGGAAGAAATAATGGCTGAAGATTTCCCAACTCTTTTGAGGGATATGGGTGTACATGTCCAGGAAGCACAGCCAAATCCCAAACAGTATAAATCCTAACAGGCCTACCTCAAGACATATACTTGTCAACTTGTATAATGTTGAAGCAAAGAGAGAATACTGAAAGCAGCAAGAGAAAAGAGATCTACCACATACAAGGGAAGCATGATAAGATTAAATGCTAATTTCTCATCTGAAACCATGGAGGCAAGAAGTCAGTGGTATGATGTACTTAAGATGCTAAAAGAAAACTTCCAGCCAAGAATTGTCTATCCAGCAAAGCTGGCATTCAGAAATGAGGGGGAGTTCAAAATATTCCCATATAAACAGAAATTAAGAGAGTTTGTCATAAGAAACCTACCCTTAAAGAAATACCAAAGGGATTTCTGCAGGTTGAAAGGAAAAAACAGGAGAGAGAGAGATGGAGGAAAGTGTAAGAATAACTAAAAAAATAAAAATAAAAAGAGAAATAAAAATAACATATGGCATACATAAACCTAAAGAAAATATGGCTAATGTAAGTAATTCCTTGACAGCAATAACAGTGAATGTTAATAAAATAAACTAATCAAGAGATGTATTGGCAGAATGAATAAGGAAATATGATCCAACTATATGCTGTCTACAAGAAACTCACCTTAGACCTAAGGATGCATGGAGGCTGAAAGTGAATGGTTGGAAAACAATTTTACATGCAAACAATAACCAAAAATGGGCAGGAATAGCTATACTAATATCAGACAAAATAGACTTTAAATGCAAATCTATTATAAGAGAAAGAAGAAAGAACAATTATAAACATTTATACAGTTAACCAGGGCACCTCAAAATACATGAGGCAAACATTAGAAAAACTAAGAGGAGAAATAGATGCCTCTACAATTGTAGTGGGGGATTTTTAATACACCGTTATCACCATTAGACAGAACATCTCAATAGAAAATCAATAAAGAAACAAAGACCTTGAATCATACAGTAGAGGATCTTGACCTAATACACATATACAGAACATGACACCCAAATATAGTGGGATATGCATTCTTCTTAAGTGCATATGGATCATTCTCCAGGATAGAACACATGCTAGGCAACAGAACAACTCTCAATGAATTCAGAAAGATTGAAATTATACAAAATAATTTCTCTGACCACAGTGGAATTAAGCTGGAAATCAGTAAAGGACAGAGAATGAGATTAGGCACAAAGATATGGAAGTAAAACAACTGGGTCAAGGAGGAGATTGCAAAAGAAATCAATAACTACATTGAAATAAATGAAAATGACAACATAATATATCAAAAGCTATGGGATGCTGCAAAAGCTGTACTGAGAGGGAAATTCATAGCCTTAAAATGCCTGTATTAAAAAAAAAAGAGCTAAAATCAAATACCTAATTGCACACCTGGAGGAATTAGAAAAAGAACAACAAACTAACCCCAAAAGAAATAGAAAGGAGGAAATAACAAAGATTAGCACAGAGCTAAATGAAATTGAAAAAATAAAAGCACTTGAAAAATGTAACAAAACCAAAAGCTGGTTCTTTGAGAAGATTTTTAAAAATTGATAAACCCTTAGCTAGAGTAATAAAGAAAAAGAGAGAAGATGCATATACATAAAATAAGAAATGAGGGAGGGGATATCACCACTGACCCCACAGAAATAAATAGTATCATAAGAGGATACTTTAAAAAATTGTATGCCAACAAGATGGATAATTTAGAGGAAATGGACAAATTCCTAGAAACAAACAAGCAGCCTACATTGATGAAAGAAGAAATTGATGAATGCAACAGACCAATCACAAGTCAGGAGATAGATTAGTCATCAAAAAACCTCCCAACTAAGAAGAGTTCCAGGACCAGAGAGTTTCAGAGGTGAATTCTACCAAACATTCTGGAAAGAATTAACACCAATCCTGCTTAAACTCTTCCACAAAAAAGAAGTGGAGGGAACATTATGAAACTCTTTCTGTGATGCCAACATCACCCTAATACCAAAGTCAAAGATGCCAACAAGAAAGGAAAACTATAGCCCAATCTCTCTAATTAACCTAGATGCTAAAATCCTCAACAAAATACTTGCTATTCATATTCAAAACAAATTAAATTAATTATACACCATGACCAAGTGGGTTTCATCCTTGGTATGCAAGGAGGTTCAACATAAGAAAATCAATTAGTGTAATACACCACATAAATAGATCAGGGGAAAAAACCACATGATCATCTCTATAGATGCAGAAAAAAGCATTCAACAAAATACAGCACCCTTTCCTAATAAAAACACTTTGAAAGATAGGAATATAAGGAAACTTCCTCAACATTATAAAAGGTATATATGAAAAACCCACAGCTAACTTCATCCTCAATGGTGAAATCCTAAAAGCTTTCCTTCTAAGATCTGGAACAAGACAAGGATACCCACTGACACTGATCTTATTTAGAATTGTGTTAGAAGTACTTGTGTGAGCACTTAGAAAAGAAAGAGATATAAAAGGCATCCAAACTGAAAGGAAGAAGTAAAAATTTCATTATTTGCAAATGACATGATCCTATACCTTGAAAGCCCTGAGAAATATATGAGAAAGCTTCTAGAGCTTATAAATGAGTTCAGTAAATTGGCAGATTATAAGGTTAATGTGCAAAAATCAGTAAAACTTCTGTACACCAATAATGTAGTAATCTGAAGAGGAAATCAAGAAAAAAATCCCATTTACAATAGCAACTAAAAGAATCAAATACCTAGGAACAAATTAAACTAAAGATGGAAATGACTTGTATGCAGAAAACTACACAACATTATTAAAGGAAATCAAAGAAGACCTAATTTAAGTGGAAGAACATTCCCTATTCATGGATAGGAAGACTAAACATCTTTAGATGTCTATCCTACCCAAACTGATTTACGGATTTATTACAATCCCAGTAAAAATTACCATAGCATTTTTTACTGACTTGGAAAAGCTAACTATGAAATTTATTTGGAAGGGCAAGGGGCCCTGAATAGCCAAAGACATATTGAAAAAGAAAAATGGAAATGGAGGAATCCCACTACCTGACTTTAAACATACTACAAAGCTACAGTAGTCATAATTGCATGCTATTGGTACAAAAATAGGCATACTGACAAGCGGAACTGAACTGAGAGTTCTGATATACATCCTTGCATATACAGTCAACTGTTATTTGACAAAGCCACCAAGCCCACTCAACTGGGAGAGAATGGCCTCTTTAATAAATGGTGCTTGGAGACTTGGATATCCATATTCAAAAGATTGAGAGAGGAACACCATCTCACATCTTATAAAAAAATTAACTCAAGATGGATCAAAGATCTAAATATAAGAGACAAGACCATAAAGATCTTGGAAGATAATGTAGGGAAGCATTTAAAAGATCTTGTATTAGGAATTGGTTTCATGAACTTTACACCTAAGGCATGAGCAATAAACAACAACAAAAAAGATAAATGAGACTTCTGCAAAATTAAAAATTTTTGCACCACAAATGAATTTGCCAAGAAAGTAAAAAGGCAGCTTACTCAATGGGAGAAAATATTTGGCAACCATATGTCTGATAGGGCACTAATATCCAGTATATATAAAGAAATCCTACACCTCAAAAATAAAAAGACAACCCATTTATAAATGGGGAAGTGATTTGAATACACACTTCACCAAAGAAAAAAAATACAAATGGCTAAAAAGCACATAAGAAGATGCTCAACATCACTAGCTATTTAGGGAAATGCAAATCAAAACTACAATGAGATATCATGTTACACCCATTAGACTGGCGGCTATTAAAAAATCTGAGGACTACAAGTGTTGGAGAGGATGTGGAGGAATATAAACACTTATCCACTACTGGTGGGGATACAGATGAACTCTGGGGAATTGCAGGTATGTGGTTGAAACTTCAATGGTGGGGATGTTTTTTTCAAATCTGGCAAGGGAGGCTCTCTTGTTTAAGGCATTGGATGTGGGGGTCATGCAGTTCAGGGCACAGCTAGGGCAGGCTTCTAGGGAGTATGTGAGTGGTCATCCTGTCATAGTGCGTTGTATCAATGGCTGGAGACCCAAACAATGAACTGGAAAGTAGTGGACTCTCATCCTGGGGAGTCCTGCTATGTTCTGAAATAGAGGGGTGGGGGCCTCTTGAGAGCATAGGCAGTGCCTAATAGAGGAGGACAAGACAGTATGTCAAGCCCTTAATGTTGTTGCAAGTAACTATGAATCTTGTTTTTCAAGGAGTGAAGCTTGGTGGTTGCCATGTGTCCTAAGGAGATAGGGAGGGAGGACAAAATAGATGGAATATGGGGCGTTTTTGGTACATTGGAATTTTTACTTGATCTTGCAATGATGAATATAGTCCATGTTAAATTTCATCAAAATTTATTAAAGTGTATGGTCCAAAATGTAAGCCGTAATGTAAATCATTTACCATGGTTAGTAGCAATCCTTCAATATTTGTACTTCAATTATAACAAATACACCACCCACATGTAAAATGTTATTAATAGGGGAAGGGGTAAAAGGAGGAGTATGTTGGTTATATGGGAATCTCCTATATTTTGTGCATGACTTTTCTGTAACCTAAAGCTTCTTTGAAGATAAAATGAAAAAAATAAGACATGCGGAATAAATGGAAGAAAATGTTACTGTACATACAAGACAACAGATCTTACAGTGATAAAAGACAAAATGCCAAAATTTATTTTTTAAAATTTTAAAAAATTATTTATTATTTCAAATTGTACTCTGTCATTTTTAAAACTATCATTATTATTTCACTTTATTTTATTTGGTTATTTTGTTGGATTCATTTTTGAAAAAGTTTTGGATCACAGAAGGGTTACAATTGTGGCAAGGGAGGATCATGGGTGCGGAGTGTTAGTGATGGGAGATGATGGGAGGAGGTTCGCCTGGGGCATACCTATAAGGCCTATGAATGAGTTCAAGTGTTCATTGGCATTGTCACGGTGGGGGAGGATTCACACAATAACTGAAAGAATATCCAGGTCCCATGCTGGGGACTTCTGCCACATACTCTAATGGGACAGCAAGAATCCCCTGAGTACAGGGGCAGTGACTAATGAAGGGGGATGGACCATTGACAGGCCCTTGATATTGATGACTGTACATATGAACATTTTCTTTTGAAATTGAAACTTTGCCTAGTATACTAACTTTTCTTGGCCCTTGGCATTACCATATGTATTTATAAACATCTTGTCAATTTATACCAAGATAAAGGGGAAAAAATCCATTCAATTTTTTTAGTTCCCCTTTAGATTGTTTCAGGGATAATATATAGTTTCATTAGTAGATAAATGCACAGTTTTCATTAGATTTACTTTAGATGCTTGCTTTTTCTGATTCTTTCACCAATGGCATAGTTTTAAAAAATGTGTTTTCTAATTCCTTGTGAAAAGAAATACAGGTGATTTTTTACATTGACTTTACTAATTCCAAGAATTTTAATGCAGCTTTTTAAAAAAATTTTCCCATGTTTTCTGCTAACAAAAAGGTTTTTTCCTCGTTTCTCAATCCTTCTATCATGATTATTCTTGTTTTATTACTGCTTTATTGTTTGACTAGAGCCTTTAGTACATATTTTATTAGCAATATTTCAGTTATGTGATATTGACCTTAAATTTTCCTTTCTTATAATGTTCTCTTCAGATTTTTGGTTAGTAAGGTTATGCTGGACTTATAAAATGAGTGGACAAATAGTTGCTCTTTTTTTTCTATAGTCTAGAAGAGTTTGAGTTAGTTTGGCAACATTTCTTCTTGAAATGTTTGCTAGAATTGATGATGATACCATCTAGAGTGGCATTTTATTTCCAGGAAAGCTTTTTATGTATGGATATAATTTCTTTAATATTTAAAGAAAAGTTTATATTTTCTATTTCTTCTCATATAATTATTTTTATGGATTTGTCTAATATGTTTATTGGTATACAGTTGTCATAATAGTCTTTAATTATCTTTCTAGTATCTGTGTATATGTAATATTGACTTCTGGCATTTTTTCCCATTCCTGACATTGTTTGTGTCTTTTGTCTTTTTTTCTTGATCAGTCTCACCAGAAGTTTATCAGTTTTACATAACTTTTCAAAGATCTAGTTTTTCACGTTGTTACCTAACTGTCTATGTTTATTTCAATTTCAGTTAGTCTTGATCTTATCTTTATTTTTCTTATCTTCTTCCTTTCTTTAAGGTCAGTTTGAGGTTATTTCCTAAATTTTAAAAAAGCAGATTTTCATTGTTTCTTCCCTTCTAATAAAAGTATTTAAGGGTATAAATTACCATCTCAGAATAGTTTTTGCTGAAGCCCTCACTGTTTCCTATATAGTATTTTAATTATCATTCAATTGAAAATATTTTTAATTACTGTATTGATTTCTTTTTTGACCTAATGGATTATCTATAAGAGGCTTTCTTAATTTTCATCCTATACAAGTATTTTCTAGTTATCTTTTTGTATTATTTTATAGTTAATTGCTTTGCAACCAAAGAAAACATTCTGCATGATTTCAAACAAGTAAGGCTTGTTTGATGACCCAGAAAATGGTCCTTTTGTTAATGTTTGATATGTATTAAAAAGAACGTGCATAGCTCGGTTTTTGGGGAATAGTATAACACCTATACCCAGCAGATCAAATATGCTGATCTTGCCGTTCTAATTTTCTATAGTCTTGCTAACTTTTGTTTCATCTACTCCAGATAGAGGTGTGTAAAATTGCCCATTATCATTTGATTAGTTTCTTTTTCTACAGTAGTTCTGCTGCTTATTTATATATATTGGAATTATGTTTTAGGAGCATACAAATTTCAAATTGTTATATCTTCCTGGTGACTTCAGGCTATTTCGTTATAAAGTTTTCCTTTTTTCATCTGATAATTCTGTTCCTTAGAGCTTACTGAGTCTGATGTTAGTATAGCCATTCCAATTTCTATTGGATCACACTATGAACAAATATAACCTCTGAGCATAGTGATTGTTCTCTTTAATTTGAGCATATAATATTTGGGTTTAAGTATAAAATCATGGTGTTTTGTCCCACCTATTTTATTTTCAAGTTTTCCCTTTTCTTACTTAATTTAAAAATTATTAACTATTTCATTTTGTCTCTCTATTATTTGGGAAGTTACATACAATTCTTTTACTGGTTACTTTAGAAATTACAACTTCATCCTTAGTTTATCAAAGCCTAATATTTCTTTAATGCCTTTACCATTTGTCCCCATTTTATTTTCTGTGCCTCTGTGTCTTTGCGTGTATATTTAAACCCAAAAAGGCATAGGATGTTAGTATTATTATTTTATTAGTTTAAGAAATTATAATAGTTTTAATTTATTTACTGACATTATTATTATCCTCGTATATAGTCAATATTCATTTATATTTAGCCACATGCGTTACCATTTTGTTACTGTTATTTTTTCCTGAATTTTTGATTTTCTATCTGGGATTATTTTTACTTTGCCTGAAGAACACCCTTTAAAATATCCTTTAATGAAGAACTGCTTCTGACAAATTTCCAGAGTCTTCATTCATTTAAAAACAGCTTTATTTCAATTTTACAATCTTGCAGGATACTTTTCCTTCTTATAGATCTCTAGCTTGGTAATTACATACTCTTGATTCCTTTAACTCTCATATTTGTTTTTTAATGGCAATCTGTCCTTTTAATGTGGGTGCTTAAAATGTTGTTCTCAGTTTTACTTTACAACAGTTTAATAACAGATTATTTCTTACATATCCTGCTTTCAGTTCGTAGGGATATTTTAAATCTGAGTTATGATGTAGTTCATCAGTTTTGGAAAGTTCCCAGTCATTATCTATTTAGATGCTGCTTTTCTCCAAATTCTTATTCTTATCTCTTGCTGCTACTCAAATTGCATGTCATTGAATCTTCTATGTCTTTTATACTCATTGTGATTTTCCATATTTTTTCTTTTTATGGATTTTTCTGGATATTTTCTTCTTATTTTCCAGTTCACTAAGTCTCTCTTTATTTGTGTCTAATCAGCCAATAAAGCTACTCATTAAATTTTCAGTTTTAGCTACCATATTTTTCAGTTCTCAAATTTCTGTTTTTTTCTCTTTCCTAGTTTCCAATTTTCTTTCACAATTATTAATATGTGTTATATCATTTCTTTGAACATAACAAACAGGTTATTTTAAAATTCATATCCAATAACTTAAATATATGGATCTCAATGAGTGTGTTTTTATTGTGAGTTGTTTGTTTTGGCATTTGTTTATGGTGTATGTTATTTTTGCTGGTTTGCATTCATATTACTTTACAACTTTCTGTGTTTTTAAAAAATGAGTATTGAACAATAATTTAAAGTATGTAAAAATATCTTTAAGCCTAATATACTGTTATCTTTCTTGAGAAAAAAATAATGTTTGCTATTATGCAACTTCCACTTGCACAGATATGATCTGTCAATCCACTTCCAGTGTTTGGACTAGTTTGAAGCTGATCTGTAGTGTCTATGAGAAACTTTTCATTTTTATATATATACCTATTTTAAAGGTTCAGTTCTTCAGAGTAACAAACAAAACTTGTTGGGTTTCAAATGCCATCCCACTTTCCTTTTAAAGGCTCTAGACTTCATATGTTATACATTAGACCCATTAGGAATCAAAAAATGATGCTTAGTTCCAGGAACTAAGAGTAGATAGGCAGGGCTTTACTCTATCACAAAAACAATGGAGAAAGGGCCAAAAGCTGTCTGAAGAACAAGCTTTGGGATCAGCAGACAAGACTGTGCTACACAACTCCCAGAAGGGTGAGGGACAGAGAGACAAAGAACCCAAAACTACAAAAGTGAGTTACCAACCCCCTGCGGCAGCAAGAAGGAATCCCCTCCCCAACCCCAAGATATTAAAATGGGTAAAACACCTGGTTCACTACAGCTGACTGAGAGGGGAACAGATGTCTTCCTCCCTGTTAGCTGTTACAAGGGAAAAGGGAGGGGGAGTCAGAGGGCTTCTCTTCAGTAAACTCAGCCAACAGGGCTTGCTTTGAATCTCAGCTCTGGCCAGACTAAAACACAGGAAAGCAGTGATTGAAAGAAAGACTTCCATTGTAAGTTGGACCAACTAGTGCCATCTGCTGGATGGTCTGGAAATTGTACAGAGAAAAATCTCTTTTAGCAGTCTCTCTTAACCTGCAATTCCTTGAAGGAAATCTGCACCCGATTTGTGAGTCCCTGGTCTGATTTTGATAACTTAAATGAGGCATTTTAAAGACTTAGAATAATTTGAGCCAAATATCAAAGAAGAGCTGTGCAAACAAACAAACAAACAAACAAAACAAAAAGAAAGAGAGAGAAATTGCTGACCTCTCATCAGAAACCATGGCGGCAAGAAGAAATGCTTATGATGTATTTAAAGAACTGAAAGAGAAAACTGCCAGGTAAGAATTCTGTATCCAGCAAAACTGTCCTTAAAAAATAAGGGTAAGTTCAAAATCCTCACAGGCAAAAAGCAAAACAAAACACAATAACAACTAATAGAATATGTTACCAAAAGACCAGAATTACAAGAGATACTAAAGGAAATGCTGCAATCTGAGAGAAAAATACAAGGGCAAGAGACTTGGAAAAGAGTGTAGAAATGAAGAGTATTAAGAAGGATAAATTAAAGGGCAAAAAGACAAAATTAAGATATGCAACAGAAAGAAAAAGGACAAAATGGATGAAGTAAGTAATGCCTTTACAGTAATAACATTGAATGTTAATGGCTGGAACACCCCAATTAAAAGACATAGATTGATAGAATGGATAAAAATATGAGCCATCTATATATGCCGTCTACCAGAGACTCATCTCAGACATAAGTTCACAGCCAGGTTAAAAGTGAAAACTTAAAAAAAAAAAGTGAAAATTTGAAAAAGAAGTTTCATGCAAATAGTAACCAAAAAAAGAGATGGCCTAGCAATACTAACAGCGGGAAAAAAAATAGATTTTAAAGGCAAAGCTCTTATAAGGGATGAAGAAGTTCATTATATATTAATAAAAAGGGCAAGTCACCAAGAAGAAATAGCTATAATAAATATTTATGCCCCTAACCTGAGGACCCCAAGATATACGAGGCAAATACTGGAAAAATTAAAGGGAGAAATAGATGTCTTTGCAATAATTAGTTGGAGACTTTAATATACCACTCTCTGTATTAGAAAAAACATCTACACAGAAGATAAAGACATAAAAAGCTTGAATAATATGATAAATGAACTAGACCAAACAGATATCTATAGAGGATTATACCCCAAAGCAGGAGGATATACAATCTTTTCAAGCAGTCGTGGATGCTTCTCCAGGATAGACCATATGTTGGGTTCCAAGACAAGACTCAATACATTTATAAAGATTAAAATTATACAAAACATGTTCTCTGATCATAACAGAATGAAGATGGAAATCAATAATGGATGGAAAAAGGAAAAATTCATAAATATATAGAGTTTAAACAACACACTCTTAAATAATCTGTGGGTCAAAGAATAAATTGCAAGATAATTTGGCAAATATCTTGGGATGAATGGAAATGAGGACACAACATATAATAACCTATTGGACACCACAGAGGCAGTGTTGAGAGGGAAATGTATAGCCCTCAATGCTTATATTAAAAAAGAAGAAAGAGTTAAAATTGAAGATCTAATAGCACACCTGGAAGAACCAGAAAAAGAAGAGTAAACTAATCTCAAACGAAGCTGAAAGAAAGAAATAGTAAAGATCAGAACAGAAATAAATGAAATTGGGAACAACAACAACAACAACAGCAACAAAACAATAGAGAGACTCAACAAAACCAGAAGTTGGTTCCTTGAGAAGATCAACAAAATCGACAAACCCTTAACTAGACTGACAAAGAAAAAAAGAGAAGACACAAAATAAATAAAATCCAAAATGAGAGGAGGAACATTACCATTGACCCCACAGAAATAACAGAGATCATAAGAGGATACTATAAACAACTGTATGCCAAAAAACTAGACAATGTAGATGAGATGGACAAATTCCTAAAGATACATGGACCAACTATATTGACCCTAGAAGAAATAGAATACCTCAACAACTCAGTCGCAAAAACCTCCCAAATTTGAAAATCTCAGGATCAAAGATATCTAATACCAATTTTACTTAAGTTCTTCCAAATAATTCAATAGGAAAGAATGCTACCAAACTTATTCCATGAAGTCAAAATCACCCTAGTACCAAAACCAGATAAAGATACTACCAAAAAATAAGAAAATTACATACCAATATCTCTAATGAATATTGATGCAAAAATCTTTAATACAATACTTGCAAACAGAATCCAAAAGCACACCAAGAGAATTATACACCATGATCAAGTGGATTTTATTCCAGGTATGCAAGGATGGTTCAGCACAAGAAAGTCAATTAGTATAATAAGTCACATTGATAAATTGAAGAAGAAAAATCACATGATCTTCTCGATTGATGCGGAAAGGGCATTTGACAAAATTCAGCACCCTCTCTTGAAAAACAAAAAAAAACACTACTAAAGATAGGAATTGAAGGAAGCTTTCTCAGATAGTAAAGTGAATACATGAAAACCTTACAGCTAGCATTGTACTCAATGGTGAAAGACTGAAAGCTTTCCTGCTGAGGTCATCAACAAGACAAGGATGTCCACTGTCACCACTGTTATTCAATATTGTGCTAAAAGTTCTAGCTAGAGCAATTAGGCTAGATAAAGAAATGTAAGTCTTCCAAATAGGAAAGGAAGAAGTAAAACTTGCAGTACTTGCTGATGATATGATCTTATATCTGCAAAACCCTGAAAAATCCAGAACAAACCTACTAGAACTAATTGGTGAGTTTATCAAGGTGGCATGATACAAGATTAATATTCAAAAATCAATAGCATTTCTATATGCTACTAATGTGCTATCTGAGGAGGAAATCAGAAAATAATCCATATGTGATAGCTACTAAAATAATCAAATATTTAGGAATAAACTTAAAGGACTTGTATTCAGAAAACAACAAAGCATTGCTAAAAGAAACCAAAAAAGACTTAAATAATAATTGGAAGGATATTCTGTGTTCTTAAATTGGAAGACTAAATATCATTAAAATGTCAATTCTACACAAACTGACTTACTGATTCAATGCAATCATAATAAAAAATCCTAACAGCTTTTTTGCAGATATGGAAAAGCCAACTATCAAATTTATTTGGAAAAGTAAGAGGCCCCGAATAGCCAAACTTGTCCTAAAAATGAAAAATGGAGTTAAAGGACCTTTACTTTCTGACTTTGAAGCATACTACTTAGCTGTAGTGGTAAAAACAGCATGGTACTTACATAAAGACAGACAGATTGAACAATGGAACCAAACTGAGAACTCAGAAATAGACCCTCACTTCTACAGTCAAGTTATTTTTGACAAGGTTGTCAAGCCCTTCCAGCTGTGCCAGAACAGTCTATTCAATGAATGGTGCTGGGAGAACTGGATGCCATAGCCAAAAGAAACAAAAGGACCCTTATCTCACACCTTATTTAAAAAATTATCTCAAAATAGATAATAGGCCTAAATATAAAAGTGACAACCATAAAACTCCTAGAAGAAATTGTAGGAAAATATCTTTAAGATCTTGTAGTGGGTTGTAGATTCTTGAACCTTATACCTAAAACACTGGCAACAAAAGAAAAAATAGATAAATGGGATCTCCTCAAAATTAAACACTTTTGCACCTCAATGGACTTTGTTAAAAGGGTGAAAAGGCAACATATTCAATGGGAGAAAATATTTGGTAATCACATATCTGATAAGGGTTTAATATCCATGATATATAAAGAGATACTATGACTCAATTATAAAAAGACAAACTACAAAAGACTTGAAAAGACAATAGTCCAAAGGAGAAATACAAATGGCAAAGAAATACATGAAAAAATGTTGATCATCACTAGCAATTAGGGAAATGCAAATCAAAACAATGAGATATCATTTCACAGCTATTAGACTGGTCACTATTAAAAAGTCAGAAAACTGTAAATTTTGGAAAGGATGTGAAGAGATAGGAACGCTTATTCACTGTTGGTGGGAATGAAGAATGGTACAGCCACTGTGGAGGACTGTTTGGCAGTTCCTAAGGAAGTTGAATATAGACTTACCATGTGACCTGGCAATACCATTACGAGGTATATACCCAGAAGAACTGAAAGCAGAGACACGAACAGACATCTGCACACCAATGTTCACAGCAGTGTTATTCACAATTGCCAAAGGCTGGAAACAACCCAGATGTCTAACAACTGATGAATGATAAACAAATTGTGTATACACACAATGGAATATTATGCAGCAGTAAGAAAAAATGATGTCATGAAGCATATGACAACGTGGATGAAACTGGGGGACATTATGTTGAATGAAGCAAGTCAGACACAAAAGGACAAATACTATATGATTGTGTTTATATGAACTAAATATATTATGTAAACTCATGAAGTTAATAATTAGAATATAGGTCACCAGATAATAGAATGAGGGTAGAAAATGGAAAGCTGAGGGTTAATGTGTGCAGAATTGGTGAAGAAAAATTGTTTGTAAATCTTTGAAAATGAATAGAAATGGTGAAAACACATCATAGAGTAGTGCTATATAGGGGTATGATAGTGGTTGAAAGTGTAAGTCTAAGGTCGTGTCTATTACTAGAAGGAAAGTTACATACATTTCACTACACAACAGTGAAACCTCATGTAAAATACGACTATGATGATATTGCATATGACTGTTTTTACAAACTATAAATACAAGTATACTAGATAGAAGGAAACAGAACAGTAGTTATGTATGGCAGGGGAAACAGATTGAGAGGTGATGAGTTTTGCTTGCTTATTTCTTTTTTGCTTATTATTATTTTTACTGGTATAACAAAAATGGTCTAAAATTATTGAAGTGATGAATGCATAACTATGTGATGACATAGAATACCACTGATTGAACGCTTTGGATGGATTTAGGCTTTATTAATAAGTATCAATAAAATCGATTTGTTAAAAAAAATGGTGCCCATCCTTTAGTCTGCCAGGTGATCTGCTAGTGACTGGCAAACAGCCCTGGATGAAAATAACCATAACCATGAGTATCCTTCTCTGGGTCCGGCTGTCTTACAGATCCTGAATTGATACTATTAGTAGTGTCCCAGTGGCTTCACATAGGCATTTATTTAGTTTTCTCTGGATTTCCTAGCTGTCCACAGAGGAAAAGTTGGTCCAAATTACTTAGTGCTTTATTACTAAAAGCTGAAGTTCAAATAACCTTTGTAACAATAAAACATAATTCTTCGTAATAATACAAAAGCTTGTATCATCCTGGTCATATGTGAAAATATTTAGAAGTTACATTTTCTTTAGTAAACAAAGTTGTTTTTTATAAAGTAGTGTTGCATAGTACTAAATGATCAGTGTGGAAAATGGATACTTTAATATTTACAGCACCAATAATACCGAAACTGGCTTATATAACAGCTAGTATTAAACAACATTAATATTAAGTAAAACAACATGAAAATTCTAACATCAACATATATAATCCAATGATTTAGAACATATATATAGTTTCCATTAGACCCTATTATTTTTTCTGTTTGCAAACAGGTCCTAAAAGCTGAATGAATGCATCATGTACCCTATTGATCATCATCAGTCATTTATTAAAAAATGAAAAGGTTTTATTAAGATATCAAGCAATTCATTAATTCTATCCACAATTAAAATTCAGCTATCTTTGGAGTAAATCGCAAAAACCCCACATACTTATGCTTTGGAAGATAAAATTCTGATATGGACTTTTAAACTTTTTTTTCTCCTTCTGTTGATTCCATGTAGTGTTACAAAATATTACTAAAATAAACACTATTTTCTAAATTCTGGCCCCAAAACTCATGGAACCAATTCCATAATTGAGACAGGGGTAGGTTGAAGTTAGGTAATGAACTTTCAGAAAATATGTGACAATTTGCTTTCTAGTGTCAAGAATAGATACTTTAAGGGGTAGCTAATCTAAACACATTGAGTTTGTCTCACTTGGAATCAACTTATAGAAGGAAGCCTTCCAGAAAGATTCATGAGGCTAATAGAAATTAGTTCTTCTTTAAGGTTTTGATAAGGACCTATTTTCCCCTCTACCACTTCCTAGCTGTTACCTTTTACTTATTACTTATCACTTGTTTGTAAAGTAAGGAAATAACGATTATACTTCATAGGGTTCTTATGAGAATTAATTATACAAATACATTAAAAAATTACAGTGGAGAACAAAGAGTAAACATTCAGTAAGTGTTACATATCATCATCATCATTTTTTATGTCATTATCATCATCACTGTAAGTTATGCAACTTAGAAGATTTCATCTTGGCTCAAGAAAATTTGAGAAGGTCAGGAAACATCAAAGGTTGTTATTTTCCATGAATATCACACGAACTATATAACCCAGTAAAAATGGATATCAAAAGTCTCCTTCCAGGCATTTTCGGGACTTGGAGTTGTCCTGGGTGATGCTGCAGGGACAGTTACCGGACACTGTATGTCCTCCCATGGCCCACTGGATGGAATGCGGGAGAGTGTGGGCTATGATGTGGACCATTGACCATGAGGTACAGCGGTGCTTAGAGATGTATTCACCAAATGCAATGAATGTCTCATGATGATGGAGGAGATTGTTGCTATGGGGGGAGAAGTGGGGTGAGGGAGGTGGGGGGTATATGGGGACCTCATATTTTTTTAATGTAATATTAAAAAAATAAAGACAACAAAAAAAGTCTCCTTCCTGCTACACATTGTGAAGAAGCCATTTCTGTGATACCTATACCTGGGTAAAATGTACTCCTTTGAAACAAGCTAGACATATCACACGTCTCACTTCCAACGCAATCTGCTGGCTTCATAGGGATAAATATTTCTTAGGTTCCCTGAATAGGATTTGTCTTGATTGTCTCTAAGTAACTACAGGACCCACAGGAGTTCATGATAGATGGGGAGACACAGTGCTTTAAATGTCCATAATCTGGCTCATAAACTTAATTTGTTAAATATTGTAGGTTAGAAAGTCATATTATGAGTTAATGAATATGTTCTGATTGAGGAATACATGACTTACAATGAGGTTTGGTGTGCACCTTGCTCAAAAGTTGGATACTCCCCATACAAGTGCAAACTTATATTGACTTCCATTACATACTTAGTAGCCTTTTTTTTTTCCTCCCCTAAATGAATGTAGTATGATTTCTCACAGGGACTCAACATGTCACATGTAATAAAACATGGGGTTGGTAAACTGTTACTAAATATTTTAGGCTTTGTGACCCATGTGGTCCCTGATGCAATTACTCAGTTCTGCTACTGAAGCATAGAAGCTGCCGTAAATAAAGTATAAACAATTGGTGTGGTAGTTTTACAATAAATCTTTATTTACAAAAACATGTGGGTGACCAGATTTGGCCCATGGGCCATAGTTAACCAATCCCTGAAAAGGGACCTAAGGCCAAAGCTTGTCTAGCACATCCTAGAGACTTTTGGTTTGTTTGTTTCCACATTGCTCTGAATTACAGATATGACTTAGGAAAATGGACATTTATTTAGTACTCTAAGGTGATGCTCATCTCAGTCACACCTACAAAGGGAGCTCCTTCATTTCAGTTAACCATAGTTTGAAATCTTCAAGTGACTTTCTTTTATGATTAACACTGTGAGATACTTTTTAGCTAAAGAATGGAATCCTGGGGCAAAAGAATGTATGCATTATTCAAACTTGTAATAATTTTTTTTAGTCTCAGGTACATAAAGACACCTTGAGTATAAGTATATTTGAAAAGAATTCTTTCTCCCACATTGTTATGCAGACATCCTTAGACTGTAACAAATAGTTTGCAGATATGATTCCTTTCAGTATTTTCTCACCAACACTTTTGTGAAAAATACTCTGTTATTTTAAAGATAATTTGAAAACGACTATACTTCAAATTGTAGGGACTACTGTTGAACATTATAGCAACTATAAAGCTATTTTTTCAGAAGGAGAAGAACTATTCTCTTTTTCTCTTTATACTGACTTCCTTTTTTTTGGAGTAGAGCAGAGAGGAAGTCTTGAAAAACTGAAGCTATCCTTCAGCTATGGTCTAAGTTTGTGATTTTTTTTTCCTTTTTTCTTGAAAGACATGATTTCACAGATTTGACAATTGAGGCATGTTTTATTTAATGAATATGATAAAGGGTGAAGCCAAAATCCCAAGCATAATTTAAATTTTGACACTAACTTTACATCTGGCCTGGAAAAAAAAAAACTCCCCCTCTTGACTTGCATTTACCCATCTTGTTGCAGTATAATGAAAATTAATTAGTCAGTGTCAGTAAACCACTTGGATGATGAAAATGCCTTATAAGTGCTAGACATCATTAGATAAAGATGTCTCTGTTGGAGTGAATGATTCCTGCCAAAATACTTTTAGAAACAATATTGCCTTGCATTTAAAACCCTAATTTAATTTCCAGTTAAATGTTATTGCTTTTCTGATAAATAGATTGAATAATCATAAAATCTTTGATCAAATAAATGCTACCATGAATTGATTATTGTCACATTTGGGTTGGAATGTAGTCTAAATATTGATCTTAGTGATGTTTTATTCCTATTAAAAATTATGTCAATATAATTCATTTGGACAGATGGAGAGCCATATACTTAACTACAGAATTTAACTACCTGCCCTTGTTTTCTTAATTTTCCCAATTCACTAAAGCACCGTTTTTATTAGTAAATCCAAGAAATAATGAGCTTGGTGCTTGCTTGCATCCATGGGCTTTCCAATGACATTTCCTATATCACCTGCAGATTAGCTTTCAGAGCATGCAAAATTCTTCTTCTCAACCCTGTATCTTTACATGAAATCTGCTTTGACATTGGTAATACTCAGAATTTAACAATTTTTCCAAGTAAAAGCTACCAGAAAATAAAACTGTTGAGATAGTTTCAAATTCATGAATAGTGCTAAACCAAACATTAATATAATTAACGGACAGTCATTTTACTAACTTTCCTTCCATAAATCTTGCCTCATCTCTGTTTATAATAAAGACAATTGCTATGTTATAACTAATTTTCACTTCTTTTAATATGCAAAGTGATAAAAATATTCTCTTTAAACTTAGCTTTTAGTGTGGATTTTGTGTTTGTTTGATCATCTAAAAATCAGTGGCTAAAATGGAATAACCCCTTCACTCCTCAAAAAAAGTATAAAATATATAAATTGTTTTCTGGCTCTTGTAGCATTCAGTTGGAATCATTTTGGTTTGTCTTTTTATTCTTTTTCTCCTCTCTCCATCTGCTCCTCCCTCTGTTCCCCTCCCTTCTTTCTCCCTTTCCCTCCCCTTTCTTCTTTCCTCCCTCCCTTTCTTCCTTCTATCAAGTATAAGTAGACATATGTACTCTCTGACTGTGAAGATGTACCCTTGTAATTTGCATTTTATGATATTGATATTTGCTACATTTTAAAACTAAGACCAGTGTAACAAGAGGAATATCACACAGTCTGTCTCACTGAAGATTCATCAAGTACTGTCATGGTACCAGGAATTGAGCCACATGGAAGTGATATTTTCATCTTACGGCAGCACTGTTACCTAGTTCACTGACACCACTTCAAGCAGCTTTCACGAACCTTGTCGATGAACTACCTTTTTTCAGGAGTGCTTTCTGATGCTTCCCGTGCCACTCTGCCCCTGGTTTCCCCTGACTCCTGTCATGGAGCAAATGTAGGAACTGTGATTGTGTCAGCTTGATAAATAGATTGCATCCAGGCAAAATGGTAAAATAAAAAGAATTCAGTTTAGGGAGGTAGCACTCCACATTTATTGCAAAGCGCAAATGTTATTTCCCTGGAAAGCTTTCTCCAACTTCTGCAGCCAGATTCTTCCTGCTATTTGCTCTCAAAGAATGCCATAAATCCTATACTTCTCTGTGTTAGTGCTGGTCAAAATTGTAAATTTATGCAATTATACCTATTGCCTATATCCTCCAATTTATCTGATTCTTAATAATGTTTTTTCAATGACTAGAGTCATAGTAAGGACTCAACAGTTTTTTCCTTCTTCTGGAATTAGTCAATTAAAGCCTTTATAATTGATAAATGGTAGAAAATGTGGTAGAATTAGTCAGAAAAATGAGAATGCTAACGTAGTCCTTCATACTTGCTGGCAATATTGAGCAAGTTACTTAAATCCTCTGAGGCACAGTAGGCATTCTTTTTAGTTAAATAAGTATGATACTTGGTTAATACTTTGGTTCAGTATTGTGGTGATTGAGGAAAACGGATGCTTATCCCACAGCCATTTCTTACTTGTTTTCTTGCTACTTTTGTTTATTGTCTTCCAATTTGTCATGTTCCTCAGGGAGGTTAGCCATTCTCTCATCTTGGGTGGGGAGCAGAGGTGAAGAAAATCATTTGTCTAATTAAAGTATGTCTCTTTTCCTTTGCCAAGAATTATTGCTATGACCTGATACTTTTCTGTTATACTTTTCTGGCCAATGAGCTGTGAAGTCTGCCTGAGATGGGAAGGTTCTGGTAGGTTCTAGGAAGGTGATTCTTTTTTTAAATCTTTGAAATGGAACATAAGATATTGACATGGAAGGGTTTTTTCCTTGCCTCTGTACTTAATTTCTGGGGCTTCTCTAGCAATCCTGTAGCTACGAGGGGCAGGCCTTGCTTTGGATAACAGAAGCTTGATACTATTGAGCAAGTGGATTATTCCTGCAACTACTTTCCCTCTGGACTTCTTATTATGGGAGATAATAGCTTCTTCTTGTTGTTTAAGCTGGATTTAATTGAGTTTTCTATTACTTGCAGCCAGAAGCAAAGAATAATAAAGATAAAGTGAGATAATGCATGTGAAAGTTCCTGGAACATAGTGGGAATTCAATAAATCTATATTTTAAAATCAACTTGAAATTTTAATGGGGATAAATTGAAATGGTCAATGAAAATATTCAAAAATTATATTCCTCAATCTAAAATGTCATATGATTTCCACCTATTTAATTAGTCAAGATTAAATAACTGATAGTATGAAATATTGCTGAGAATGTGGGGAAATTGGATTTTCATGTGTTACTATGGTTATGTAAATGGACACAAGTTTCCTAGAGGGCTTTAACAACAGATATTCCTTTTTAACTAGTAATTTTATGTGCATGAAGATTTACAATAGAGCTTCACCATAACATTGTTTATAATAGCCAAAAATCAGAAACAAACAGTTGTCCAATAACATGCGGTTGATTAAGTGCATTAGCTATACAAAGTATTAGTATGTAGTAATTTGAATATTAAGAAGAATAACTTCTAAAAATAAACTTTTTTTCCAAGAGGTACCAGGGACAGAACCCAGGACCTCACACATGGGAAAGAGGCACTCAACCACCGAAACACATCTGCTCCCCAGTGAGAGCTGGCTGTTGTTTTATTTATTTACTTTCATTTGTTTGTTTCTAGGAGGTACCAGGGACCGAACCTGGGACCTTGTATATGAGAAACAGGTGCTCAACCACTTGAGGCACATTTGCCCTCCAAACTTATTTATACGTTTTAGACTTATAAAATGCTTTAAATATAATCAAGAGTCCTCATATAACCCATACCCAGTTTCCCATATTATTAATATCTTACGTTTAGTATATTTTCTATAATTAATGAAGCAAATATCAATATATTATTACAAACTAAAGCTCACGCTTCATTCATATTTCCTTAATTTTTACCTAATGACCTTTTTCTGCTCCAAGAAGCCATCCAGAATACCATATTACACTTACTTGTCATGTTTCCTTAAGTGCCTCTTGGCTGTGTCAGCTTCTCAGACTTTCCTGTTTTTGATGACTTTGACAGTTTTGAGGAGTACTGAGAAGTTATTTGCAGAGTATCCTTTAATTGGGATTCTTCGGGTTGGGTTTTTTCTTGTTTTTGTTTTCATAATTAGACTGGGTTATTGGTTTTAGGGAGCAAGACTACAGAGGTAAAGTGCCATTTTCAACATATCTTATCAATGACAAGTCAACACGGGTAACATTGAACTGAATCATCTGGCTGAGATGGTCCTTGTCAGATTTCTTTACTGTAAAGTTACAATTTTAACCCCTATCCGTACTGAATTCTTAAAAAGCAAGTCCCTATTTCAGTCCACACTAAATAAAAGGGGAATTATGCTCCACCTCCTTGACGGTGGAGTATCTACCTAAATTATTTGGAATTCTCCCATATGGGAAGGTTTATCTCTTCTATCCTCATTTACTTATTTATACAATCATTTATTTATATCGGTATAATTTTATGGATATTTATTTTGTACTTTAAGTCGTAATATAATACTACATTATTTTCTTGCTCAAAATTTTAAGCTTTGGTACCCTTTCATTTGACTCCTAGGTAGTCTTTCATTTGGCACCTTATGACTTTGACATGTCCCCATTATTGTGGTATTACGGAGTATTCCCTTCCCTCCCCTCCCCTCCCCTCCCTTCCCCTTTCTTGAAGTTTCTTACTTTCTGACACTAGAAGATGCTCCAAGTTAATCTTGTATCTTTCCTCCCCTAGTCCTAGAATCAGTCCTTTTTCCAAAGAGTCCTGGTTTATTTCATTGATAAATGGCATTAGGAACCAAGATAAGCACACTAGGTGTGCCCATTGCTACTGGGGTATAACTGACTGTAGGCCTGACAGAGCAAGGAAATGTATATGTGGATATTAACTAGTGTATATAAACATGATTTCATACTGATGTTTCTAACTCTAATCCATTACTACATGGACCAGTCTAGACTCTTCCCCTTGCTAATCTGTACTCTCCTACTCCAACAGTGAGAACCCTGTATCTCACCATCCATTAGCTATTTACGTAGTTTTTCATTTCCAGGAACACGAATGGTAGTTTCATAATTGTGAATCAATACATCTGTGGACTTTTTCAACTACAATGATTATACAATTTATTTTTCCTTTAGTTTTGCAGACTCCATTTATTTCCAGAGTTACTTAGGTCAGCACCTTTTCTCCCACCCCTCTCAGTGAGGTTGTCTCATAGGTTTGTAATAGAGTTAGATAGTTTTGTCCCATTCTGATTTCCAACCTAGAATAATGAGTTTTAAAAATTTGTTAACATAAAGTTCTCTTTGTGCTGTAAAGTTCTATGGGATTTACCTAATCGATGGTGTCATGTATCCACAAATACATTGGCATACAGAAATTCACTACCCTAAAATTGCCCTGTGCTTCCCCTATTCAACTCACGTGACCTCCTCTCATAAGGAAATCCTAGTGACCAGTGATCACTTTACCATTACTACAGTTTTTGCCATTTCTAGTGTTATATAATTGAAATCATCTATTTGTAGCCTTTTCAGACTTGATTCTTTCACTTAGCAATATGCATTTAAGATTCTTCATGGTCTTTAGTGTTTGGTAATTCTTTTTTCATATTGCTCAATAATATTTCATTGTATGAATGCTCAAAAAATATTTATTCTGATCATCCATTGAAGGACATCTTGCTTGCTTCCAGTTTTTGGCAATTATGAAGAATCTAAGTATTCACATGCAGATTTTTTTGTGGACATATTTTCAAATCATTTGGGCAGTACCTATGAGTACAATTATTAGCATTGAAAGAAACTGCCAGACAGTCTTTCAAAGGAGCTGTACCATTTTGTATTCTCACCATCAAAGAACAAGAGTGCCAATTGTTCTGCATCCTCACCAGGAATTGATTTTGTTAAGTTTTTTGTATTTTAGCTATTCCAAAATTGTGTGCTGGTACCTCATTGTTGTTTTAATTTGCAAATCCTTGATGACAGCTGATGTTGAGCATCTTTTCATATTCTTATTTTCTATCTGTAGATTTTCTTTGGTGAGTTGTATATTCAGATCTTTTGTCTATGTTTAATTAGGTTGTTTGTTTTCTTATTTGAGTTTTAAAAGTTCCTTGTACATTTTGAAGGCAAGTCTTTTATCAGATATGTGTTTTGCAAATATTTTATCCCAGTATGTGGCTCGTCTTTTGATTATCTTTATAGTGTCTTTCAAAGAGCTAAATTTTTTCATTTTAAAAATCCAACAAGAATATTTTTCTTTCATGGATCATGCCTTGTGTTTTATCTAAAAAGTCATCGCCAAACTCAAGGTCACCAGATTTTCTCCTATGCTTTCTTCTATAAATTTTACAGTTTTGCATGTTACATTTTGGTGTATAATCCATTTTGATGTTTTGAGTTAATGTTTGTGATGGGTGTAAGGTATGTGTGTAATTGCATTTTTAAAATATGGACATACAATTGTTCCACTATCATTTGTTGAAAAGACTATTTTTTCTCCAATAAATTGCCTTTGCTTATTTGTCAAACATCAGTTGACCATATTTTTGTGGGTTTAGTGTGAGATTTTTATGTTTATCTAGTTAGGAATTAATCTGGGTTTAATGTTTGCCATAGCTATAGGTGCCAAAGGTTTCTAAGTTATCTATAGTCTGTTTTTGACTCCCTTGTCATCTTTGGCCATCCTCATGGTCTCCTCCTCAGATCAAATCTGTGTTTTGCTGTTCTTTCAGCTTTATTTCACTGTTACTATATTGGAGACTTGGTATGATGGTTGGGTTTAGTGGAGGTAAAGCATGCTGTAATCTTATGCTAAATCTCAGTCTTTTAGTTGTCCATGTCCATAGGCTGTGACATTTACAAAGCACTCTTTTTACATCTTTTCTTCCTTAGATGGGACAGGAAAGTTAGAGGAACCTTAATTTGGAAAAAAAGTTCTTCTTCACATTGGAAAAAGGCTCTGTAAAGCCCTTTCCTCTGGATAGTAGACCTTTGTCATAAAGACTGCTCTGGGCATATTTCAAAGTGTTATTCTTCTTATCCCCTGCCAGAATCGCCAGGGAATGTTTCTTGGTTCTTCATCATATGAATCTGGTAGGGTTCCTGGAGTTAAAGCTCATGATAGGGTGAGGACCCCCTAAAACTGTGGACCCCAGGAGTTTCACACTCTCAAGATAATCAATACTCAGCCTTCAATAACTTGATAAAATTATCCTTTTGGTGTTGCTGCCAGTTTATGGCTCCAGAGGCTTCTACTCCACTAAGCAGATCTCAGCTCTGACTCTGGATATTTATGTCACTCGATTTTTGGGTTGATTTGCTCTGATACCTCAGTTTTCTGATGGGCCCAAGAAAAGCAATTATTTCAGTTCATTTAAATTTTTCTGGTTTTGAAAACAGAAGTGATGACTTCTAAGCTCTCCACATGTCAGAACTGAAATCCAAAAATTTAGTAACATTTCTATGATGTACTGTTAAGTACAATAGAAGAATGTTTTGAAACATAATATGCAGTGTAAACTATTTACCTATATATATATGCATTTAGAATGGAAAAATATACCAAAATATTAATAGTTCTTACATATGGGTATTGGAATGAAAGGTTATTTTTATGTTCACCTAGTTCTTTGTGCATTCTAAAGTTTTTACTATGAACTATATCACTTTTAAAATTTGAAAACATATTACATTTATCTTTTCATTAGGAACTATTTCAAACCTATATAAAGAGAATAATCATCACCTAATTCTCTCTTTAGAGTAAACACTATCCTCATTTTTGTCCTTGCCCTTCTTGATCAAGGCTTATATTATTAGTTGATCTGTATGTACATAAAATTTGAGTGTCTTAAAAATTTACAAAATGTTATCATTCTGTACATATTGTTCTGTTACTTGTATCTTCAAGTTGGAGAGTATATGCTTTCTGAACCTGCAATTTCTCTTCTATATAAATTTCCTAGAAATATTTCCTTATATGTGCATAATAAAACATGTTTAAAAGTTAAATTTCTTTTGCATTATTTTGTCAGGGAAAAAACTGAAAACAATCTAAATTTTCATCAAAGAGTAGAATAGATTAGGGTATTCATACAAGGGAATATTGTAAAAAGTTAAGATACATGGATCAGATCTACCTGTTATCAACATAGATAAATCTTAAATAATATTATTTTGAGTAAAATATATGATTATAAGGATTTAAATAAGTTAACTTTTACTCTTTACCTTTGTTCCTAAAATAACAACATCCACTTTTTAATAAGTCAACAGTTACCCAGGAATACACTCAGGTATTTTCCACATTTACACTTAGAAAACTATCCAGTACTTGGACTTTATATGTCTCTTCACATTTTAATGATCTTCATTTGCACCCTATTTTGGTCATTTCTAAACATGGCTTATGTAGTCCTAAATTGAGGAATATCTAAGATGACAATCTCCAGAATTGTGGGGTACCATCATCCTCCTTTCTTTCTATCCTGTTACTGCAATCTTGCTGAAAGTGTTCTTTTATCCTCACAATAATCTTCATGTCTTCAATTTCTTACTGTTCCCCCATTATTTGGAAGTGTTTACCTGCCTTTTAGAGTAACAAATCTTGGACTCATGTTTAACCATTTAATCAGTGCTCTCATTTATATTACGGATTCACAACTCTCTTCATTTTTTTTTTCTTTTCTTTTTTCTTTTTTAAGACTTGAGAATGCTGTTGATTTTCAACCCTGAGCAAGCCACCATTCATTTTTGTACTCCTTGGTCACTGAACGCTGTTGGCAAAAGTTACAAAGTCATATACTGAACTAACCTCACTAATTTCTTACACAAGTGGGTTGGTGTGACTGCTTGGTAACCCTACTATTAATGTCTCTTTTTCTTTAGTTTCAAACCATCTGTGGTCTCCTCAAATTTTTATTATGTTGTTTGCTGGAAATAGTCTTGATTTCTTAATGTCTTCGACTTTACTGAGAAGATTGTTTACCTGAGTTCCTTTTATTTTATTAAATATATTTCAATATTTCCCTGCACTTTTGACCAACATTTCCTTCTACCTTCTTCTTGTAGAAGAAATATGACTCCTCTTGTCAAAACTAACAGCTATATGTGTGACTTTGTTTTGACATTCTACACATATCATCAGGATTTTACTCTTTTACCTTTTCTCTTATATTGTCTGTTTCCTCTTGTTCAGAGCCTCTTCTCTCTTGCTTACAAATATACTCAGATCCCCACTCTCCCAACAGAATTTTATATTTTCCTTTCTGCTTCCTTGAGCTTTCATTCAATCTCTTTTTCTCTCTTACTCTTACTTGCTAAACTGTTTAGTTTAAAATTTTTAATGTACAATTCAGAATCATTTCACTGGAAAGCATATAAAACACTTCCACAACAGAGATTAAACAATATTAATATTTACTTAAGAATATTTTTAGCAAATAAATACATCACAGTCCTAAAACCCTACTACTCAAAAAGGTTGTCACTGTCATAAAGTACGTATGTGCCATTCCCATACATTTTTTAAAATGTTCATACACAAGGATAAACCCATATAAAATATAGATACTCTTGTTTTATGTCTCTTTAAAAAATTAAAATGGGGTTGCGTACTACATATAATCTTCAATTTGTTTTCATTCCATATTATGACTTTAAAACTAACTCGTGTTAATACACATAGTTCTGGTTTATTGATATCAACAGTTGTATCAAACTGCATTGCAGGAATAAACTACAGTTTATATTTTTTCTTACCAAAGGAATTAGGCTTTTTCCTCCTTTTTTCTATTAAAAACAGTGATGTCAACACCATCTTCCTTGTAGGAGAGTTCATTTAGGGAGTGACCTAGAGGTGAATTTGCTTGATTGAAGAATATGGATACTTTTATTCAGTTTTATTAAATTGGACTTCAAATTATTCATTTCTATTTACATTCAAACCAGATGATATGTAACCTTGGTCCAGCTTCTCAGTGTACTGATTATTACCTGGTCGAGCAAGTTTTCCTAGTCTTGATGGTCATTTTTGGTTTTCTGCACAAGGAACTGTCGGTTTGTATCACTTGCTCATTTTTTCTATTAATTTAAGTTTGTTCATTTATTCAACAAATACTTATTGGACACCTAATAGTTCTAGGTACTCTTTTAGGAGCTGGAGAAATATCAATGAACAAAACATGCTATATAAAATATAGATACTATTGTTTCAGATGTCTTTAAAAATTTGGATAGTGTTACATACCAAATATATCCTTCAACATGCTTTTATTTCATTTTATGATTTTAAAATCAATTCATGTTAATTCATACAGTTCTGGTTTATTAATTTTAACAGCTGCATCAAATGGCATTGTATGAATAAACCACAGTTTATATTTTTTTCTTACTGAAGGATTTAATATTTTTCCCTTTTTTTCTATTACCAACAGTACTGACAACACCATCCTTTATAAGTACTTCTGGAGTTTACATTCCTTCAGGGGCATAGGCGATAAATAGAAAATATGATACATAAGCAAAGCATTTAGTATATTATAAAATTATGTGCATAATAAAAAAATAGAGAACACAGTAAACGGAATTATGCAAGTTACAATATGAAATATCATGGTCAGAGTAGGCCTCCTTGTGTGGAGATACAGTCAAAGCCTTGAAGTTGGTGAGTTAGCCAAATAGTTTATTTCAGAAGAAACATTTCCAAAAAATGAAACAGCTAGAGCAAAGTCCATAAAGTAGAAGCGTGGCTGGCATATTTTAAAAACAAGGAAGCTAGTGTGGCTTGACTAGCATGAAAAAGGAAACAGAAAGTTGGAGTGGAGAGAGGAAAGCTCTCTTACGACTTTCGTGATGAGTCTTAAACCTTTAAGGGATACTCTGGTGCTATGGAAGAATAAACTAGAAGAAGGGAGATCAATTAGGATGCTATTGTCATTATGTTGGCAAGAAATGATGAGGGTTTGGGCCAGTTTGGTGGTACTATGCATGATGAAAAGAGTTCAGATTCTGGACATATTTTGAAGGTAGAGATGGATTGTGTGTGGAGGGTGAAAAAGAGTCAAAGATTATTCCAGACTAGAGTTTAGCTTGAGCACCTGGAAAGATGAAGGTACATCAGCTGAGATGGGGAGACGAGACAGAGTTTGAGATGTCTATTTGACAACAGGGAAATAGTTGGATTAGTCAGGATAAAATCAATGAAGAAGTAAATTTCAAAGAGAAGAGGACCCTGAAATGGACTCTGTGGTAGTTCAACATTAAGTTTTGCAGGAGTTCTCTTATTATATTAGGGATTCACATCCTCTGAGAATCATTTGGGTGGCAAATTTCTTTCAATCACTTTGTTTATGTTTATTTCATTGTATAAAAGTTTTAAATTGTAATATAATACAATTTATAAATCATTTCCTTTATTTTCTCATCTGAATTTTTGATGTTTTACATATTTTTCATAAAACTTAAATCATGTGTTCTTAGATTTTATGTCTTAGAGATGTCAGATATTTAAGTAGTATCTTCTCTACAATTACATTTTCTAATTGTTATATAGGGATATTACTAAATTTTTTATATTGATCTTTTGAGTTTTAACAGTTTGTTTTTAGACTTTCTTCCAAATGACTGTATTGCTTCATCTCTCCCATACATATTTGCATATTTACATATTTCATTATTGTTTTGCATTGGTTAGTGTCTATACAATATGTAACGGAAGGGAGAATAAAGGGCAGGCGTAGCTTCTTCTTGACTTAAAAAGGAATACTTCCAACTTTTTATCATGGAGATGTTTGCAGTAAATATCCTCGTCATATTCAGAATGCCTTCATAGCTTTCCTGGATTCAAAAATTTTTTGCCTTTTAAAATCAGGAATGGGTGCTTCCTTACTTTATTTTGCATCCTTTGAGATTATCATATACTTTTTCTTCTTTCAACCAGTCAATATAACATATTTAATTACATTAGTAGCTTTTTGAATGCTAAACCACCCATGCAGGCCTGAGAAAGCCCTATTCGATTACAATGTGTTTTTCACACATGCATTATTTGGCATGCTATTAATAATACGTTATTTAGGATTTTCATGTATTAGTTAAGATAGGCTATAATTTTCTTTCCTCATACTTTCCTTATTTGGTTTGGGTATCATAGTTATACTACATTTTAGTAAATATTCCATCTTTTTGCCTCTTCTCAAACAGCATGTGAAAGCCATAGACTATGCTCTTGCAAAGTTTGGTTAATTTCACTTCTAAAATGATCAGAACCTGTTGAGATACATACTATCCATCTGTACATTTTATATCTCTGCTGTGTATGTGCTGAACCACTGCAGTGGCCTTTAATTTGTCTCTTAACCTCCTCTATTGCCAGAGTGATCTTGGTGGACTTTATATCAGATTGTGTCTCTTTCTACTGGCTTCTCAGGGCCTGTGAGGCCCTCAGTGCTCTGGCCATGTCCGCCTTTCTGACCTCATCCTTGACCATTCTCTCCCTCTCCCAGTCTGGCCCAGGGTAAGTTGTCCTCATCCTGTTCTTCAAGCACACCGAACTCATCCCTACGTAAGGGCTCCTGCACTGTGCTGTGCTTTCTGCTTGGAATGTTCTTTGCTTAGACCTGAATTTGGCTGCCTTCATCTCATCATTCAGAGCTCAAGTCCCCTTTCAGAAAGGTTTTATCTGATTTACCTAAGTAAAAGATCAACTACTCCTACAAATCCTCTATGCCCATTACCCTGCTCTGTTTACTTTTTCCCAAGAATTGCCAATATCTGAACTTAGGGTTTTTGTCATCGTTTGTTTTTTTCCTACCATTTGCCAATATCTGAACTAAACTATTTTTGTTTGTTTGTGTTAATTCATTATTTTTCTCTCCCTCACCAAAATACATACTCCATGATATCAGGACCTTTTCATGTCTTCATCATTGCAATGCCTTCAGGTCTTAGGAGAGTATGAGTACATGACACATGGACTCTCAAATATATTTATGGAATGGTTAAAATAATGAAGGAATGGTAGGGTCTACAACAACCTTTACTATACTAAAAGCCCTAAAATCCCAATTTCTTGCACCCTTACCTATCCTTCATTCAACATGTATTTAGTGATCACCTTCTTTGTGTCAGACACCATTCAGGACACTAGGTGAACAGTGCTAAACAACAACAACAACAAAATCCTGCCCTCAGTGAGCTTAGAAGTAGTGGTAGAAAACGGTAAACATACAGACATGTAATAAGTGTTACAGCTTGTGGTATTCAGGTAAACAAGCTCTGCAAAAATAAAAACAAAGCCCTGATTTGTTGCATTTGTCATTTTCCATAGTGTAAATGTGACCACCACAACCATCTCTATCACATGGCAAAATTCCTAACACTTTAACAATCGGTTCTCATGAGCAGGTATGACTGATTTTGTTAGGTGAAATTAAGTACAAGGAAGAACTGGAAAGCATGCTGGAGGTCAGGAAAGCCTAGTGGGGTCCGGGGTGGTCTACATAGCCTGGCTGGGTGACATGTGAACAGAGACCTGGAGGAACTGGGAACCAGGCCTCGTGAATTCTGAAGGAAGAAGTCCAAGGCAGAAGGAAGAGAAATCAGGAAAGCCCAGGGCAGAAGCATGCCTGGAATAGCACCAAGACCCATCTGGTTGTAATCGAGTGAGTAGGGGAGATGGTGGTGTCAGATGAGATCAGAGGGCCTTGTAGCTCATTTCAAGGACTTTCACTTTTATTCTGAATGTGTTAGCTGAGGAATATCAGGCTGAATAATACAAAGTCACTCTAAAATGTGAACAACTATTGTGATTTATCCTCCAAACTAAATAATAAACCCAACATCCAGTATAGGAATCATACTTGAGTCGTTCTTAATGCAACTTTATAGGTAGCAAACACCTTTTTATCAGCCAGCAGTGGGATGTTTCCTTTATGAATGTCAGGTAGAGATGTGTGGGCAGCATACCATCTGGAGATACGTTGGAGTACTTGTTTATAGTTCTACCAATGACTTGCATATCTGACAAACACAAATGTTTGTTTGGCAATTGCTGCACTGTTCTTACGGTGCGCATCAATCCATTAGGTTATATTAGAGATTTCCTTGGGAGATTACCTTATGAGACCCACTTTGGTTTTTAAGGGGACAGCCCTGCACAGTCTTAGCAACAGCATAAAGGGAAATCACAGCTTTTTATAGAAAACTGATTTTTAAAAAAACGTTAAGACTAGTTTTAATAAGAGTGATTTTGTGCTAATAGCTTTCCAAAGTGCCACTTAACTGAACATTATAGCTAAAGAAGAATGTGGGTAACATTGCAAAAAATAATTGTGCACTCCTTATCCATAAAACTCTGGTCTTCGTTTGTGAATTACGCTAATGAGGTCTGTATATGAGATGGTTAATACCCGCTTGGCATTCTTACAATTGCATGCCCTAACAAGAAGAGGGCTCAATAAGGAGGGAGTAATTCTGTACAAACACATAAGAAAAAAATATACGAAAATAGTTGCCTTATTGAGCACTTACTATTTGCCCAGCACAGTCCTAAGCAAACTGCTTACTTTATCTCCATAGTTTCCTTTAAGGTAAGTACTATTCATAGGAAAGAGTCACAGAATTCAGTGAGTTATCCAAAGTCATGGAGCTAGTAAGAGGCAATCAACTCCTAACACTGCTGAGGCAGGGAACACCTGCCACATTTCACTACCAACCGCTGGAGGGTCAAAAGTAACTTAGCCACATATGAAAAGAGCACACATTTCCTCAAAGATTTTCCCCCCAGTAATATTGTATAAATCATCCTGCCAGTCATTAAGGGTTATGAACCACTTACAGTTCCTAAATCAGCATTTCCCAGAGAATAGTCCATGGAATGCTTATGTCTTGTGGACAAATTAGTTTGGGGATACAATGGGTACACAAAGTTATTTAGGCTTTTGTTTGCTTTTTAGGAATTCTTAGATTCTTTCATAATGTTCTTTGTGAATTTCTAAGAGACCAATAATTCACTTCATTCCCCAAATGTATTTGATAAAAAAACGTTTTCTTCCCACATAGCAACACGTGGAGCCAACGCTTTGCAAGCAAATTTGGGGAAGAACCTCCTTGAACATATCCTCAAATTCAGATTTATAGTATAAATAGAAATATTGTCTCTGTCATGAAGTGCCCACGCAAAAGTTTCTGAAAAGGATAAGTCAGCACTATGTACGTTTGCTAATGTTTTAAGGGCTCTGGCTCCTGACAGAGACGCGTCGATCTCACTCAAATCAAAGATCGGAGCTATGTTCCTTGAAGATCATTGCTTTCACATTCTTAGACACCACAGGGACATGTCCTTTGTAACTGGTAAGTTATTACACATCACCAAAAAACAAGCTTGCTTGGTTAAAGATGTTGACTGGAGGCAAAGGTCTGGATACTTCTGTGTTCCTCATGGCGTTTTTCTGTTTTCATCAAGGCTGTATGGATTCACATGTATGTGCGGGTGTCTGTGCTACTTGCAGACCACCTTTGGGCAAACATAATTATCAGACATTAATCATCCAATCAGCCTGATTTCCTCATAAGATACAGCAAAGTGCTCCCCAGAACCAGAAAAATGGGGGAGGACATCCTCTTAATGACTGAAGACTTTTCCTCACTGGGCATGTTTCTTCTTGCCTTTGAATAAACTATCCTCTGAGCTGTGGATCAGAAAATCAAACTCATCGTGTTCTAAATGAGAAAGGCATTGTTAGACAGTGTAGGCTTTGAAGTCGGTGAAGCCTGGGTCCAATCCCAGCTGTACCCACTAGCTTTCAAGCTGAATGGCCTTTTTTTCCCCCCTAATTATGTGTTTATTCAGCAAACAGATTTTGATTACTTTTTATGTCTCAAGACCTTGTTCTAGGCACAGGTACACAATATAGAACAAGACAGTTAAAGCTTTGAGCCTCACTTTCCTCATTTATAAATGTGGAAAATAAATGAAAATTTATAGGACTGGTAATGAGGATGAAATGAAATTATGTGTATAAAATATCTAATATAGTGTCTGGCACATAAGAGGTGTCTAATAAATCACAGTGATCATAAAATCAAGGGTAACAATAATTCTTACTGACTTACAGTCAGCAGTCCTGAAGATTTCAAACAATCAAGGATATTCCTTTGCATAGCAGGAGAAAAACAGATGCTCATATTGTGGGGTTTTTTTTTTCTTTCCAGAAGTAGCTATAATTCTCATAGTATTTACTTCTTAAAATCAAAACAACTGTGCTGTTTTAAAGAAAAAAAGCCATTTTTAGATGGACATAATTTTAACCCACACTAAGTATGAATTTGATAACTTACATTGGTTTATCATATTAGTTAAGAAATCAAATTTTTTAGAAGAGATCATCACAGTTCTTAGGGAAGTGGGCTAACAGCAGTAGAATTCCAAAAACAAAGGAGCAGAAATACTAAAAGATAAGGAAGAAAGAAGACAGTTACCCACTAAATCTCTTCAATGACTTCCCAACAGATTGAAAACATAATTTTTGTCACAGCCTACTGGAGCCCACTCGAGCAGGAGGCCCTGTGCTGCTCTCTTACCTCATCTCACACAAGCCTCCCTTTGTTCACTACCCTACAGATATATAGACCTTCTTTCTATTTATCGCACTCCACATTTGCTCCTGGTCTCTGGTCCTTGGCCTTGGGGCTTTTGCTTTCTCCAGTGTCCTTCTATTTGGGATGCTGCTTCTCTAGATTTTCCCATGGTTGTCTCAAAGGTCTCAGCTCAATTGCCCTCCATGACTACCAAACTTAAGGTAACCCTGAAAATTCTCTAACGTTTCACTCTTTTATTGTTGTCACGCACTTATTATTATCCAGAAAATGCCCTGTTAATTAACTTATTTAGTTGTTTATTGTCTGATTCCACCCTGGTTTCCAGATTGCAAGCTCTATGCACTCAGGGTGCTTGACTATCTTTTTCTCGGCTATATCTCTAGCACTGAGAATTGTGCCTGTCATATAGTAGGCTCACAATTAAAAAAATAGTTGAATGAATAAATGATTAAATGCCAGCATAAATAAAGTGCTTCAAAGGCATGTTGAGAAATGGCCAAGAATAACTTTGCCAACTTGAAAATTTTGCCTAGGGCCAAAGCTGAACATAACATTAATAATGTTCATTGATATTTTCTGGACTAATTTTGACATATCTAATGAAAGAATTGCTCCTTCATGCATGTGCTTCTAGGAAATCAGTTATTATTCTGATCAATGTCTTGCTAATTCAAGCAGTGGTTATTTTACATTACCATAAAGGTGTGATTGACCATGTGTCACGGACAGAATTTTCTATCTTTACATTTCTATTTATTATAAGGGAAAGGTGACTTTTAAATTTATATATTGAGGATTAATAATTATGAAGACATTTGTTGCCTACTGCATACTATCAGGAAAAACAGCAACTGTTTTTATTTAAATGGATGCTCAGCAAAATACCATTACTCTTCATTCTCCCCCACAAAATAAATAACCAAATAATTACTTATTGTGGCAATTTGAGATTATTTATGAATTCCAAAAAGAGAGATTATATTTGCAAACTGGTCTGTTCTTCTGGACATGATCCCCTTTGATTGTATTGCATTCAGCTGAGATGTCTTTGATTAAATTATGTTTAGATTAGTATAATATTGTGTACGATTATTATTATATCTTACATAGTATTACACCTAATAGTAGGGTGTAACTCAGGTTAAGTCCCCTTGGTGGGATGATACAAACAGGCACTCACTCGAGAAGACACACAGGAAAACACACAGGAAGAGAGAAAGCGCCATCGATGTCAGAGGAATGACCTTTGTCATGACACGAAAGAGGAGAGAACTTTGATCTTATGGCCCTGAGAAGAGAGACAAGTGCTGTGCCAGCCTGTGACTGAGAAGACGAAGGCTGAACCCTCACAGAGATTGGCGACCATCTTGCTTCAACACGTGGCAATTGACTGTGGTGAGAAACCAACCTTGAGTTGAACTCTTTAGGGCCTTGTAACTGTGAGCTTGTACCCCAAATAAATAACTTTTATAAAAGCCAAGAGATACCTGGTACTTTGCAGCAGCACCTCTTTGGCTAACTAATACACTTATCCTGCTTCATTTTCATAGTGACAAATTTCGTTATGTTTAGGGATTTTTTAAATCCCACCATTTTCATATTTGCTATCATATTACTTCTGAGAATGTCAAACCCCTGCTAAAACACAAATAAAATACTCAGTATCATTATGTCAAACACAAGTTTTTATCCAGAGCTCAAAAACATCTTGTGGTACAAACAGAATGGCAATTACGGATGCAAAAAACGTATAGCTCCCTCAAGGCTTTTCAGAAATCTTGATTATTTAATCAGTGTTCTTGATTTGTAAGGCTAGGTAGTTGATGGCTCCCAAAATGTGTCACATTGGACATTATCCAGATGGAGTGCCAGCTTTCATTTGAGATTAAAGAGGTAAAACCCAACAAGAAAGGTTTTCCACCATCTCTGACCATAGCTCAACTTATATCAGATGACAAATAAAACTTGGCAGTCGGCTTTGCCTGTGATTTTAAAACAGAAACTTCATTGAACTGTCAGCTACCAAATGAGGTGATTAACTCTGATGTTGATTAAAGTTTTATTCCATGTTTTTATTACTGACAAGTTTCTTTTCTCTTTTCCCTTTTTGGGGGTCTAGTTCTTTCAATATAATTCTCTCCTATAGTCTAAGATTTCATTATGCCATTTAGGTGTAGATATACACACACACTGGTGCTATTTTCAAGGGCTTTGTTTTGTATGTTTGCAAAATTAATGTACAATAGTCCTTATCTCAAAGGAAATTGAATCACCCACACGTCTTTCATAGGTTTATACAGAAGTACTGTACTGACATTCAATTCTGTGCTCACAGATGCATCTATATGTATTTTTAGTACTTTCATTTTATGTGTACAAGGTTTTGATTTCTAAATATTGGGCTCTGGATTTTCACCCAAGTCATCTATGAGAATGACGGTTATACTAAAGAATTGGTGGTAGCAGCAAGGAAAATCGGGTAGGAGTTGAACAATAGCCTGTAGTCAGATGAAATATATTTATAAGTATCAATAACAAGGAAATCCTCAGAAATGGAAGGACCAGGAGTCTGAAGTAAAAGAGTTGCAGAATTCTACTTCAAAAATCTTGGCTGCGGAGGAGCCAGGATTCTAGTCCCTGAGGTACATTAAATTGACTTCACTGGTGATCAGGGCACAAGGCTGAGCCTGATCAAAAAATGAGATTAGATTGTTTTGGAAGTATCCTTCTATGTGACACTTCGCCCTCCTTTACCTTCAGTCCTATGAAATGTCTTTCAATTTCCTTAACAGATCTTGCTTGCTTTCATTTGAACTTTTGACATAATTTCCCTTCTGCCTACAACACTCTTTTCCTTTTTCTCTCCTCTCTCCCCTATATTTACCTATGATGCCTCCCTCTCAATTCTTAGATACCACTTCTAGCAGGAAGACTTTCCTGCCTGCCCATGTCCATGTACGTGCTCCCTTTGGATTCTCTAAGTCTCCTATCAGAGCACTTGGTGGTACCAGGCCCGTCAGCCACCAATCTCTGTCATTCACGAGCACTAAGCGCCCGAGGGTAGGAGTCATATTAGCCCTAATACATCCCTGTATCTCCAGCATCTAGTGCAGTACCTTCCTGCAGTTCAATAAATATTTGTTGAAGGAATAGAGCATCGCTTATGGGCATGGGTGGCTATAGGCACTTGAGTATAAGCAGGAAATTGATTGCAGCTTGTTGAAGAGTATGCATTATGGTGGTAGAAAAACTGACATGTGCAGGGGCAGGGCTAAAGGAACTAAGATTCTTGAAAATGATATAGGGTAAGGGTATAACTCTATGGTACTCCATTCAGCACTCCCTGGCATGCTGGTTTAGATATTAAGAAAGCAGCTAATAGTAATAATGCTTTCCAATCTCACTGCACTTCATACCCAAAGGATTTATTGAGTTTTATAAACACTGATTAATCATCCTTGCCCCAGTGAGGTGGGTAAGAGTTATTATGCTCATATTATGGAGAGGAAAACCAAGTCGAGAGAGATTAAGTGGTTAACCCAAGGTCAGGCAGTGAGTCATGGAGAGCTGGCACTTCGACATGGAGTTTTAAACTCACAGCTCTGGGCTTAGGCTATTAAGCACAGAACTGGGAGTTGGATGCTTTCCCTGATCCCCCAAGGAGGCTGAATAACTCCCTCGTCCTTGCTTTCCACCAACATTTGCACCTCCATTGCATCACCTTATGATTTGCCAGTGTCTGGGCCTAGTACTATCCATATCTTAAACCTCTGAATCCTAGGGAGGGAAAAAAAACAAAAACACCTTGAAGTAGATTTTATTTTCACCATTTTAAAGATGAGAAAATTGAGCCTCAGAAATATGAATTAACTAATAAACAAAAAACTTGAGGCTTAGACTCATGTTCCTCAGAAGTGAAAACCTGCATTATTTTACATTCAGCATCTTATAATGTAAATGCTTGTGTACGTTAGTAGATGGTGGGGTCCAGGATGGTGGATGGTGCTCAAATAAATACTGATGAATAAATGAAAGAAGGTAGAATTCCTCTCAAGATGTTAAGAAACTGAAGCTGAGGTCTAGCATTTGAACAGCCCAAGGTCACAGAGGATGAGCTAAGGTCCAGCTGAGAGCTGTGGTCCCCTTGGACAGAGACACCATGCTGGCATTTCTGGATTCCCTCCCATGAAAGGAAAGCAGGGGCACGTGGAAAACCACCTCAAACTCTCCCTCACAGCCCTTCTATCCTAACAAAACACAAAAATTTTGAAACTTTCTCTTTTCTGATTTAAAATATTATATGAAAGTGGATCCAGAAGTTAATATGCCAAGACATTCCGTACAAATCTGCTTAATTTAAGGCAAGTCTAGAAATCATCTGTTTTAGAGTCCTAGGGTTTCTTGGAACAAATTGTCACACATTTGTCAGCTTAAAACAACTGATCATGATTCTCTCACAGTTCTGCAGGCCAGAGATCTGAAATCAAGGTGTCAACAGGGCCACGTTCCCCTGAAGGCTCTAGTGGGAATCCTTCCCACCTCCCTCTGGTTTTAGTGGCCCCAAGCATTCCTTGGCTTCTCATCTTTTCCCAGTGTCTTCTTCTCTGCTGTCTCTTATAAGGCCACTTGCCATTGGATTTAGGACCCACCTAGGAAATGCAGGAAGATCTTATCTCAAGTTCCTTAACCTAATTACATTGCCAAAGACTCTTTTTCTAATTATGACCACATTTCACAGGTCCCAGGACATGGACTTAAATTTTTGGGGGCCACCATTCAATCCACCACACTGCTTATACATTCACAAAATGGGTATTAATTCAAGATACAAATATCTATAAAATGACATACTTTTCAGCCATTAAACACAATGCTTTAGAAGTGGATCTTATAGCACAGCAATAGTTCTGATGCATGGTAAAATGAAAAAAAGTAGGTAACAAAACAATATGTAGGTGTGTTTTCATTTTGTGAGGTGAAATATATAAAACTCTGGAAAGATAGATACCCAGATAGTAATTGTTGTTATCTCTAGAAAGTGGGCATCTTTCTTTTGTTTCTTTGTATTTTCTGAACCTTCTGGAATGATAATATATTGATCTTATAATGAGAACAACAAGTTTTTTTTATGTGTAATTCTGAAGAAAAATTAAAACAACTGCCTCTTGGAAAAGGATAAGTTTTGAACCATTGGAATCATAAGCCAGGCACCAGCTGCCACCTGAATATCTCGGTTTTAGAATAAGCAACAAACTTCTGAACACATCCTAGATGTGTTCCCCCTCCCTAGTCACACACATTGTTCTCTGGTATAAGAAATCACATGATTCACTGTGCTCCCCTCCACGTTAGCCTGGCATAGCAAAGATGGAATGTGCACAATTTCCAAATCAAAATAGGCATGGTGCAGCAAGAGGCACTTCCAAATGATGAAATTAGATTAGAAGTTAAGACAAAATATGTTTAACTGGCTTTTAAAGAAATTTCGTGGAACACATTACTACAAACAGTACATCTGGGCAGCCAAACAAACTTTGCCCAGAGAAAATCAATTTTGATCCCCGAACAATGAGAAAAATTACTTTAGATTCGATGTTAAATATTGTTGTAAGTATTTTTAAAGAAGCATTTCTATAACTCTGTGCAGAAATAGGAGTCAAAGGATGCCTTTGTTGCCATGGTAACAGTTTCCCTCAGAAGAGCCAAGGATGAAGTAGCATACATTCGCCCTGCATATATTTGCCCAATCAATAAACAAAGGACTTAATCTGCATGCATCACATTAGGAGAGTGGTCAAGGTGCCCATGATTAATACAAGTGTGTGTGTGTGTGTGTGTGTGTGTGTGTGTGAGGGGGTGTTTGAGAATTCCAGGTTCAATCATCCAGCCTAATTTTCAACTGAGTGTTGTTAACACTTTCATCAGAAACCTATAATTAAGAAGAACTATTGATAAAATGACTATAGTTCTTTGAAAAATGAAATCATGATGAAATTTTAATGTGTCAGTGGAATATACCAGTGGCTAAATGTGATTAGGAGTTGAGAAAGGATGTGTGCTACAGTGAGAAAGGCTTGCATCCTGGAGTCCCAGGAAGCGTGGCAATAAGAACAGGTAACATTTCCTGAGCATTTACAATGGGCAAGACATGAGCTAAGAACTTCACATGGATGATCTCACTGAATCTTTCAAACAGCCTAGGGTGTTACTATTATGAGATTTTATACCCATTTCACAAATGATGTGAGAACTTATTCTTCCTGTTTTGCTGATGAGGAAACTCATAAATAGCCTGAGGGCATCCATCTTGGGAATGTTGGAACCAGAGTTCAGAGCCAGACAGTGAGCTCCAGAGAACACATTCTGTGGACTACATCATACTTCCAGGTTCGCTATTGCTCAACAGTGTGGTTTTGTGAAACTATTTTTACTTCTCTAAGTTCCAGACTCCTTTTCTTTAAGTGAAGGCAATTGCGAAGCCGCAGTTACATAATGTATGTTAAGAGGAAGCACATAATGGGCCCTCAGTAGATCTTCCTTCTGTTCCCATGAAAACCTTCAGTTCCTCAGAACCAATATAGATTATTGGGAATACATACAGCCCTTGACTTATTCAGCATGAGGGAGGACTGAACATTATTAGAATGCTAAACTCTCATTTGACTTCTTGGGGGCAACATTCTCCACCTCGCATATATGAACAAACAAAATTAACAACAAATAGCATGCACACACTCGTGCCTGCATACGCAATCCTTGGGTTTCTTCCCACATTTTCTAACCTCTACCATTTGAAATGTTCAGCGGGAGGAAATGCAGTAAACAAAACAGTCATCAGAAAACTAGCTGTGTGCCTTTGGAGTTTTGTAACATCACCTTTCTAGGCCTCAATTTCCTCTGCAGAAGAAGGAAAGAGCTGAAGGTTATTTCTTCTAAAGAATCTTCCAGGAGTAACCATCTACGATATGATTGTTGCTGTGAACTTGGTAGCCCTTCTCATCCAAACCTCCTCTAGGCCTTTTATACCTTTTTCGAGGAATTTTCGTACTTGGCTAGAAGGAATCTCCTTCAAAGGCTCAGCTTCAAATCAAGACTTCTACAATTTGTCTTTTTCAGTATTTTCATTGACACATGTGTCTTCAATCCTATTGTTATACAAATTATTTCTCTGGGATAGAGATCCTAAAATTGGGGGTAGGGACAGTGTATGTTTCCTTAAGTGATTGTCACATCCTCAGTAGTAAATAAAAATTTGCTGAGCTATCAATAAAATGCACAGAGGGAGGTACTTTAGAGGATCAATTAATCAGCAGCAGATTATGGAATTTTTTCATGTTCTCAAACTTTAAGTGAAGTGTTTCTTTTACCTTTAGCTAGATCCACAATGGAAACAGTTTTCATTTTAAATAACATCGTGAAATGATTTCATTAGGAACATATACTCAGAAAAGAGCATTTAGCACCTGCTTTTTCTTGATACATTTCCTTAAGTAAAATCACAAATGCAGCCCCTGAATTTCATACCCACTTGAGCATGACAGGAAACTCATATATAGGGAATGCAAACTCAAGGTGAGTACATGGAGCGTCCTTTCTTTGCTCATGTGCTAATTAGTTTTATGCCTTAAACAGCACAACTAAAAGTCTCAATTGTCTGGATCATGGAGAGGTAGGTCCATCCCTGTCTCAAATAGCAGCTGCCTTTTGGATTCACCTGGAACAGTCCTTCAGAGAAGTCATTTTTAGTGTCAGAAGGAGCGGTGTAGTTTGAGAAATGTCTTCATGTTCTAGTTGAGGATCAAGACATCCTCTCACCATTTTCCTAAAGCAAAACTTGCAAACTGCTGGCTCAGAGGTTATCACCAGAAGGGATGATATAGGCTGAATGGTGTTTTACATTTGAATTAATTGCTAATGTTTAAAAATTATTAGATTTCACTGCTTCTCTTGAAAAAGCTGGCAAATTTGGACCTGCCTTCCCACATGGCAACCATCTGTTGGAGCTGAGTAGGGGCTGCTTATCTTTGTAGGGGCATGTGCTAGCCACAGCCATACAGTCCCCATCATTCTGGAGGACTTAGTCTTCAGTGAGGGCTCCAAGTCAGAGTCCCTGTATTATCTTTCTCCTGGGCCACTCCGTCCAGTCACTTTACTTGGTCTGATAAACATTTACCAGCAACGGTGGCTCTGACACCAACCAATCAGAATCATTGCAAGCCCTGGATTGCAGCAGGGTCCTGGGGCTCCCTGCATTTCTGTGAGTAAAGCTTTTTGTTGTTGGATTACACAGTGGGGTGCCCAGGACACCCAGGGCAGCTTGGGGACTCTTGCGGAGTTTTGAAGAAGCTACTATTTGCCAACTGGTATGGAAATGACGGTTCTATGTGCTGAAATTCATCTTTGCTGTAGGTATTTCAATTTGTCACACACACACACACACATATACACACTCACATACTTTAAGTTTTCTTTCCATTCACACACTTTTAAGTTTTCTTTCCTGAGTTGATATGAAAGGACCAAACAATAGGGCATCAGTCATGCCCTAATCTAATGCCCAAGTTGAAAATCATTCCGATCCCTTCTCCTCTGTTTGGAGGGTATTACAACTTCACCTTGGATTTTTAAAAGCAATTTCCCAGGGAAAATGCTAAGTGGCATATGAATGATTTCAAATACAATTGGTCCTATGAGCAGGAAAAACATGCTTACTGATAGAGAACACAAAGTAACAGAAATTTTATATTTCCATCTTCCATTTGTGTATCATAGACTTCTTGATTCATGAAATGCCACAGAAGGCATTGCTTTGATTTAAAATATTAAGGACTCTCTGTAAGTTGGCACAGCGTCTCTCTGAGAACTTCATACATGGCCTCTTTCAGGATTTCTTAGCCTCTGCTTTATTGACATTTGGACAGGATAAACTTTTTGTTGTTGGAAAGGTGTGGCTGCCTTATGCAAGGCAAGCTGTTTAGTGGCATCCCTGTATGCCAGAAACCTGTCCCAATTGGGACAACCAAACAGGTCTCCAGAAACTGACAAACGTCTCCTCAATGGCAAATCACTCCTGGTTGAGAGACACTAATTTATATATCCTAAACCCACAGGAGTCCCATTGCTGTTACTGCTTGTTTACAACTCAGAGTATACCAACCAGAATGTATCATTAGGAACATAATGATGGCATTTTTTAATTACCTATAGATAGAGATTTGATAACTTGTGACTTTGTATAAGCTGACCCTTTAATTATCTTTTTCATGGGGAAGATTTTGAAAAGGAGTAGTTTTTGATATTCCTTCAGTGTCTTGAAATACGGTTTTGAGGGAGAGAGAACATGCACAGCTTTGTTTTATGTTCCCAATCTTATTAAAATTCTAACTAATTTTTATATTTTCTGGAATCTTTGGGGTAGTTTTAAGGTCTTTCCTCCACAACACTTACTGTGATGATTTCTAAAACACATGGACTTATTTACTAAGTTTTCTACAAATACCAGACTCTAAAGAGGAATCACACTTAAAGAAGTTATAATTTCCCCACCATCAAATATTGTTTACATGTTTTTTCCTTACACTTATCTGTGATCTCTTCAAAGTTAAGGATCTTGTGCATTATTTGCAGAGGCAGAATGTTAAGTAGTTTTTCTTATTCCCTGATCAGGGTATTTTTCACAACATGCAATAAACTACCACTTGAGAAGTTGACAAAATATCACTAAATCCTGAAAGTGCCTTTGAAATCAGCAAAAATGACTAAATTAAGTCCAACATCATTTAAATGTGAATTAATAATATTGTTAATATTTAATAATGCTAACAATATGGTTAGATCTTTCAGAGCTATACTTGATGTTTCCCCCACCCACCCCTTCTCATGACCTACATTTAACAAGTTCTATAGATTCTGCCTTAGTAATGGCTATAAAATCCATTTCCCCCTCCACATCTACCCCTTAAACTCTCACTTGGACCCTAATTTTCTCTAACCTTGACTAGAGCAATGGCCTCCAGTTACAGTCTTCCTTTCTCAAATCAACTGATGCCACAACTATTGCTTGATAAAACCAAATCTGATTTTATATCTACCTAAAAACCTTCAACCACATCCCATTGCTTATAAGGACAAGACCAATTTCTGCAACATATGTGGATATATGTAACCTTCAATGCATCTTTCCAGCTTCAGTTTCTGTCCCTTCCCACTATGCACTAATGTTTAAAGTTATAGGTTACTCACAAAAGAGCCCACTATGTACTCTCTTACTTCTGCATCCTCTTGGTTTGTAACATCTGCTGCTCTACCCAGAAAAGCTCCACTGCTTCTTTCCTGTGCAATATCCCCATTACTGTGCCATTTCCTACCACCCTCTGAAAGACTTTGCCTCTTCTTTGAAGTTATGAATCTTCTGCAGTTGGATTTTATAATGGACTTGGAATCTTTTATTTGCACATCCTTCTTCTCCTCTAGACTATGGACTCCTATAAGGCTATGTTTGTTTTTTGGATATGTATATCTTTCACTCTATAAAGATCCATCACATACAGGGATGTTTTTAGTTCTATAGATATTTTATGTATTCACTTTATAAAGGGTCAGTCACATGAAAGTACTCAGTAGACGTTTGTCAAGTAAATGCCCTTTTTGAAAACTTAATTTTTGTAATTAATTTCTTCAACTATATTTATCAGATGCTGTAGCAGTTTGATATGGTTATGAATTCCAAAAATAGATACTGGAATATGTTTGTAATCTGGTCTGTACCTGGGCATGACTGAGTTATGATTAGGGCTTTGATTGGGTCATGTCATTAGGGCATCGTGTCCCCACCCCTTCCCTTGGTGGGTGGGGACTCACAGATAAAAGGCATGGCAAAGGACAGAGTTGAGGGTTTTTGATGTTGGAGTTTTGATGTTGGAGTTTGATGCTGAAGCCTTAAGCTGGAGCCCCAGAAAATAAGCCCACAGAGGAAAGAGAAGTAAGACCCTGGAAGGGAGGAACCCAGGAAGCCTGAACCTCACAGACATCAGCAGCCATCTTGCTCCAACATGTGAAAATAGACTTTGGTGAGGGAAGTAACTTATGCTTTATGGCCTGGTATCTGTAAGCTCCTACCCCAAATAAATTCCCTTTATAAAAACCAACCAATTTCTGGTATTTTACATCAGCACCCTTTTAGCTAATTCAGATGCTTTCTGTGTTCTGGTCTTATTCTAGGTAATTTAAATCAATAATTTACACTTATACACATTGAAAAGAAGGAAGTTACCTGTAAGTTTCTATACTGTTTAAAGATGGAAAGATTACTTAGAGACAGAGATTCAGAAAAGTTGCTTTTCAGTTAGTTTTTAATACATACAGATCCAATTTAGATCTAGTGTGTAAAATATACAGAACACTTAGCACAGTGCGTAGCCGCTAGTAACAGCTAAATATAATATGGTTAATATTATTGTTATTATTACTGATAATTATAAGGAGAAATAGCTCAAACTAAAAATTTCAAATAACGTGCAATGACAATGAAGTTACAAAGATCAAAATACTCCCTACTCTCAGACCTATTTGTTCACTCAACAATTATTTATTGAATCTAGTTAAACCAGAAAAGAAAACAAATAGGATGAGCTAACGTGGAACACCCCATATTTGAAAATATGGACATACAAATGTTTCTGAAACATTCGAAGTTTTCCATTTAAACATAAATTAAGTTAAGAAAATAAAGTACGGGATGAAATAAAGGACACATTTACATGGTAGATTTCTACATGCTTCAGACAGCACCTTGCTACTGAAAAGAAGATCTGATCCAGCAGATTGCAAGCTTCACTAATGAAATGTCTGAGGATCCTGTAAGCAAAAATTATACACTACTCATCATTGAAGGTGGGGAGGTTAATAGGGCATTGTCTCTTTTCTGTACTTGGTTCTTATGCCACATAGCAGTAAATGGATTTTCTTAACAGTGATTATTCCTTTTATGAGACCATATTCTCAGAGAAATTCTGTTGCTCTGGATGACTCAAGCCTATTTATTTTAGATTGCTATTTTAGGTTTAAAAATAGGTGAAAACTTATATATAGGCCAATTTTTATTTTAAAATATTAGATAAATATGGACATAAATGTGTAAGAAGTATAATTGTATTTGCTCTTATATATTGGTTAATATTGGAATTGTACAGTCCAATATGGTACACAGTAGCTACAGGTGACTTTTGATCACTTGAAATGTGGTTGCCCTGAAATGAGACGTGTGTTACAATTTCAAAGACTTAGTACAAAAAGGAACATAAAATAGGCCATTTATATAATAGGTGATTTCATGTTTTTTATATATATAATTTTTTTTTTATTTTTAAAGAAGCTTTAGATTACATAAATGTTACATAAAAGATATAAGGGATTCCCATATGTTCCTCTACCTGCCCCTTCCACACTTTCCCACATTAATAACATCCTTCATTAGTGTGGTACATTTGTTACAATTGATGAACACATATTGAAACATCACTACTAACCATGGATTAGAGTTTACATTAGAGTTTACACTTTGAATGACAGAGGACCACCATCTCACACCCTATGCAAAAATTAACTCAAGATGGATCAAAGATCTAAATATAAGGGCCAATTCCATAAAAATCCTAGAAGATAATGTAAGGAAGCATCTACAAATCTTGTAGTAGGAAATGGTTTACTAGTTTATTACAAATTGAAGAGATATATTTTGAATATAATGGGTTAAAGGAAATACATTGTTAAATTTTATTCTACCATTTTCCTTTTTAATGTGACTATTAGAGAATTTTAAATTATACATGCAGCTCACATTGTATTTTTCTTGGACAGTTCTAGTCCTAACACTTTGTTCCTAGAAGGATTCATGCCTTTGTTCTCTCTCTCTCTCTTTTTTTTTTTTTCTTTCTGTGTTGAATACCTTTGAAAGATATTTAAGAGAAAAACTAGTCCAGTAACCAAATTTTACAGATGAGGACATGGAGGCCTAGAAAGTAGAGACCCAGGAAAACCCACGTACACATCTCCAGACTTCCAGGCCTGTGCTAAGTTATTGGCCAAGTAACAGAAATCAATGAATACTTGTTGGAAGAACAAACAGCTGGATAATGTTTCCATGCTATGTTGCATTCATCTTTTTCCTAGGAGATTGTGACATGAATCTTCGTTATGTGCAGTTGTGTTCAATAATAATAGTGATAAAGTTAGCCTCATAAAGAACTTAATATATTCAAATAGGGGGCCCTTAAACAGTAAGTGATATGATTGATGAAATGAATGTGTTAAATGTCTTTGACGGTCCTTATACTTCAGTGACTTTGTTTACAAAGTAGGAAGAACGTGACTGCGTCAAAGAATGAAAAATAAAACCTACATTTCTTGGGAAGGAGGCATCCGTCTTTTTCTATTTGTAAATGCTGACGAGCAGAGTTTAAGGAGGGCTAATGCCACCCATTCATCTTAATTAAAGAGTTAATTGCTCGTGTATCCTGATTTAGTTAGCTGAGCCTGGTAGCATGGGAAACCCTTGCTTCTATGTATTTTATTGACCAGTGTAATGACATCATCAGTAAGTCTCAGGATTTATTCATGCTTCAGCCTATCCTCATAATGTTAATAGCCTTGTACATGATAAAACTTTCAAGAGGAAAGGAATCCTTGCGCCTGGCACAGAATACAAAAAGGACTGTGGCAGAAGTATGTCTGACTTCAGCTGTCTATTGAAAACTTACTTCAAAGTCCAGAGTCATAAAAATAATAAAATTTAATTTTGAATCTAATTTTCAGAAAATATTTGCATAAGAAAATAACATAACAAGCATATAACAAGCTTTTACAATTAAAAATTAAATATATGAAAGTTAACAGTTTTCATTCAGTTTTACCAAATTTTAATTATGGTCAGGTAAGACTGTGTTACAGGGAGAGGAAGATTTTACTGTGCGCATGTTTAAAGTTATTGCTTCAGAGATACAATTGGCTAAGGAGAAATCATAAAATACTTACATACAAACATACAGAAAAAAAATAAGACTCATAAATTGGATGAAAAGCTTTCTAAAAACAAGGTTTTTAAACCTTTAAAATACAATTTTTCTCTAAGTTCTCTATCATTTTCCCAGAAATAATGTGTTTAGATGAATTAAAAAGCTAGAGTGGATACATGACTAATTTTAGACTAACACCCTTTGCTAATACATTTTAAAAAAATGGAAAAAGAGACAAAAATCAAAGAACAGCAGGGAAAAAGTACTATCTTCAGGGCATACAAAGGCAAAAACACGGAAATGATGTTCAGAGTTAATGGGCCTTTTTGTGTCTCTTTTCACATGGAGCTACAAGCAGTCCTAGTTAAAATTAATTAAAGTTAGTGCCCTGGTTCTGCAAACAAAACTGGTTCAAGAATCATCCCCCATTTTTGAACTGCTGGTTACACATTAAACTCCATGTGTGGCCAAGATAAGTACACTGCAGTTATATTAGGAAAAAAGGGACAAAAAACAGAAGGATGGAATGCAGAGTTTAAATGAATATATATATACCATGGTCCTAGAGATAAAATGTGGTGCTCTTTTGTAGGCTATGGCATCCCAATAGCCTCGTGACCATGGGTAGATCACTTAACTTTTCCGTTCTTCAGTTTCACATCTGCAAAGTTAGGACAATTATAGTATCTCTCCATGGAGTTATTGTGAGTGCAAAATGAGTTTGCATAGATAACACTTAGGAAACTGCCTGGAAGGTGGTCAGCACCAAACAAGCGTGGACCATAATTATCGTTCTTATGAGTAATTCCTCTCATCTGCCCTTTTAAAGATGGTGACTGACTAGAATCTCTTAATGTAGAGTTTTGTCGTCCTACTAGTTTCATTTCTCTGCTGAATTCTTAAAGCTTTTATTGTTTTTCATATGTGAGAAAAAAGTATTTTGTTGTGATTATACATAACTGCATACATGCATATATAGGTAGCATTGTGCTTTGTGTCATCAGGACTCTGAAATGAAGCAAACATGGATTCATATCCAGTTTCTACCATTTTTTTTTTTTTTTTTAGCTTTGTGACCTTGGGAAACTTACCTGCCATTTCTAAATTTTGGGTGTTTATTCTATCAAATGAGGATAAAAATGAAATGCATATATGGAGTTGTGAAGATTAATTAATACAATGCTCAAAAATCTTAAATAGTCTTTGGCCTATAATAAGGTAATGATAGCATTTTTTATCTCTTTTAATTGTGAGGATGATGTTGATGCATGCAAACAGAAAAAAATGAAGAAAAATATATTATTGAACATGAATAGTGGTTCTCTCTGGGGGTAGAATAATGAATCACTCTTTCTTTCTGCTTCTCTGCATAGGTAATCTTTCTACAGTGAACATAGAGGGAATTTAGAAAGCAAATTTTAACGTTCAGAGGAAGAAGAGTCCATTTCCAGCTTTGGGTAATTAACCAAAAGTAAAATTACAGGTAGAATGTGTCTAGGTAGAACATGGTGGAAGATTATTGCAGATAAAGGGGATGGGGCAAAGTTTCCAAACTAGAAACACAGAGACTGTCTGTAATAGGGACAACCGAACAGGCCTAATGGGATGCTCTATGGAGGGATAAAAGATTAAGTTTAAGAATTTGGTAAGAGATTAAAGAACTGAAATGTATTCTTCAGTTAGTAGATGGCCACCTACATGAGTAGAAGATGGGACGGTGGAATTCCAGTTTAAGTAAGGGCTGGATTCTAAAGTGAACATAGAAGGCAAAGATTCACCATGAAAATCCCTTACATTTTTCGTAAACTATAACATGGGACAGATGCATCTCGTGTGATGGTTATGTATACAACCCTGAAGAGTAAGTTCTTTAACACACTAAATACTTAGAAATACAGAACTAATGTAAGAACAAAGGAATTTCTATGTGTAGATGAAAAACATTTCATCTCTAAAGAAGTCTCAAATTACCCTGGTGGTGAGCAGAGATGGAGAGTGAATGTTACGTTTCTGCATACCTGCTAGGGTTATGCCATTCTATGCAAATATAAATCAGTCTAATTTTTATTCATGTTAATGGATTTGCTTGTGATTTTGATAATTAAGGTAGCTATTATACTTTATCTGAAAGCATCTAGTTGAAGTTTATTGGTAATAAAGTAAGTGGAGTCCTAGCAAACACATGTAAAGTTGCCAATTACAAGTCTAAAGTTGAAATCAAAAGGATTAGAATATAAGATCAAGGAGCCCAACTGAATGATAAAATCAAAGATGACTTGTGGATTTAAAGATTGGGAACTTGGGAAAATAATGGGTCCATTGGCACAAATTTTAAATGTAGAAAGGCTGCTGAATGGCCAGAAAGGACAGTAGATATTTTGACTTAGGTTGAAGTGACAGGATATATCAAATTTCAGTTGTTTAGTAGAACACCTCTATGGAGGGAGTTAAGCTAGAAGATAAAGATTTTGGATGCAGATGGAGTTGATGGAAGGGCAAAGGCTTTCAGAGCCAAATTTAATTCTCTTTTCATGAAGCCTTGACTTAAGAGAATGGGACTCTTATTTGTGTCATACTCTTAATTAGCTCATTTTAGCTAAGATTTTTGAAAATGCCATCTGCAGTCTGCAGAGGGTTCCAATAAGGACTAAGGAATTGTGTCTTATCTTCATCATTAAAAACCCATGAAGTTAAGTAAACTCCTGGTTCATTAGATTTCTCATATCAGTTCTTAAGGCGCCTTTATTCTAAAGGGTTTATTCAGACTTTCCTTAATTATGAATTTCCCTACTTTGTGAAGATACAATCCAGAAGAAAGTTTAACCATTTTTATGAACTTTCTTCTAAGCAAAAATCTGTCTGACACTTACAGCTATCAAATCTTCTGCTCTACGTTGTTATGCATTTCTTTCCTATCAGGACAAGTATATATTCAAATTATAATTATAAAGTGATGACCACTTAATAGGAAGAAGAAAAATTTTCTTGAAACAGAAGACATGTGCAGAGGGAGGCATAGAGACAACTGGAAATGTTTACATTTTTTTAAAAAGACTAGAAATGCTATAATTTTATATAAAATAGTAATAATAATAATGACAATTTGTTGAGCACTTATAATGCCATTTGTCCTGAATAAAAATTTTGTAAATGGCACCATAATTATTCCTCCAACTGTACCCTAGAGCAGACGTAATTATCCCACTTTTATAAAAGAGAAACCTGAGGCTGAGAAAAGTTAAATAAATTGCCTGAAAACTACAACCTGGAAGGAGGTAGAAACAAAATTTGGATCCGTATCTGTTCAACTCTAAGACTCAGTTCACCACACTCACTTGGTACCCAATTTCATCGATACTGTTAAGTAAAGTTAAATATAAACACTAAATATGCAGTTAACGTGCTTTTATTTTAAAAATATTAATAAAAATAAAAAATAACTCATATGAAGTAATTGCTTGGAAAAATCTGTTGTGGCTTGCAAATACCACTTGAATAAGCACTGAGCTTTCATAAACCTGAATCTTATTTTTGAGATATAGTTTCTTTTAGATTGAAGTTTTCTTTAAATATATATAACTCTGGACAAGCCTAGTATAAGAATGGAACATCTTCCAATACTATCCACATACTAATAAACATGTGCAAGAAGCGGAACAGACCACAGGAGTTATAATTCTTTGCCTGTACCTGGTAGCAAAGATTTCTGATATCATCATGTAAAAAATTGGAGAATAAAACCTCCCAAGTAGCTGATGTAGGAAAACAGGACAAACTGAAAGATAGGTGGAGAGCAGGCCATGAAGAACTTTAACAGCACAGAAGAGGATGACAAGAAGGAAAATAAAAATGGTGTGAGGAAATGTTCAAGAGCTAAAAACTAAAGATGTTAATCTCATGATAAACACAGCAGGTTGAGGGAGGAAAAGCAAGCAAAATCTCATTCCACCAAACTGAAATGATTCAGGCAAGAGAAATAAATTTTTAAAAGTTTCAAAAGAAAAGGGACCCAAGAAATAAAATGAAAGACAATCCAATACAAAAATAAATGACAAAGCAGGCACAGAAATATTGTATTGACAAGTGAGATTGATTCCCCAGATCAGAACAATAGAATCTAAGGAAGGGGCAAGAATTTCTTGTTTCTAAACAAGAAGCGTTTACGGATGAAAAACAATTAAGGCAAAATTCAAATAAAAACTAGGTGCAAAGTGAATTTGATTATTAGGTGATTGCCCTAGGGAAAAATGCTGTCCCTACTAGGATTTAGGCTAGGCAGAAACACATAAAGAGATAGCATTTCATCCTCAAAGAGACAAAACTTTACAACTAATAACCATAGGTGCAGTACATTCACATATATTGATGATGGAACACAATCAATAACCTGTAAAACCCTCTGCAGAAGGACAAAGCCAGGTATTTTCAGCAGGATCATCATTAGTTTTGTTATATTTAGTATAGAACGGTGGCAAGAAAATTCAGTTTCTACATTTAGTAGACTGTGAATCAAAACTCAAGACTGCTTTCAGTGGTGGTTGAGCTGGGCTAGCCAGGTCATTAGGCTTCAGTTTTCCTTTTTATAAAATGGTAATAAACCTCAGGCCTACCTACCTCACAGTGTTCTTAAGAGAATTTGAGGCTTTTTCTAAATGGCTGTGCTTGCTTGTTGCTCTGTGAAAGCAGCCTGTTAAAACGGAAAAGGCATGGGTTTTGAAATGAGATGAATCCAGTTTGGAATCCAGATTCTGGCATTCACCATCTGTGTGACCTATGAGAATTACTTGATGCCTCTAGACCTCAATCTATAAAATGGGAGCAATGACATGGATTTTATAAAACTCTTGTGAGGATTATATGAACTAATATACTATCACACGGTAGGCATTCCTTTAAAGTTATTCCTCTGTCCTCTCCATTATCACTGTCATCATTTGGTCTCTGTGGCTAAATCGGATGTATTCCATATTATTGTTATTTTTTAAAGTCAATGTAATCACAGGGCTTATTTCTTATTATTCAGCATTTGAGTCTGGTTCTCTAGTTTTCCAAAAAGAAAGGGGAAAAATCTGTATGTTTCTAATATTCTTTTTTTTTAAAAAGATTTATTTTTATTTATTTCTCTCCCCCGCCCCCCATTGTCTGTTCTCTGTGTCCATTTGCTGCATGTTCTTGTTTTTGTCCGCTTCTGTTGTTGTCAGCAGCACAGGAATCTGTGTTTCTTTTTGTTGCGTCATCTTGTTGTGTCAGCTCTCTGTGTGTGTGGCGCCATTCCTGGGCAGGCTGAACCTTCTTTTGTGCTGGGCGGCTCTCCTTACCGGGCGCACTCCTTGCGTGTGGGGCTCCCCTATGTGGGTGGCACCCCTGCATGGCAGGGCACTCCTTGCGCACATCAGCACTGCACATGGGCCAGCTCCACACGGGTCAAGGAGGCCTGGGGTTTGAACCGTGGACCTCCCATGTGGTAGATGGCACCCTATCCACTAGGCCAAGTCCGTTTCCCTCTAATATTCTTTTGAATAAATTCCTTTTGGTTCTTTTTTAAAATAGGCAGAGAGAGTTTCAGTTGATAATAACTAAAATCCTTGATGTACAACAAAGAGTAAGAAACCCTATGGTCCTGATGTTAGTTAGGTTCCTTCCATTCTCACCTCTGTGGCAGCTTAAATTAAATTACAAATAATTTAAAAGTATCTGTTGTGAACAAGGTCCTCATTCACTCCCCAGGAGATTTCACCCAGAACCATGGCTTTGAATACAATCTGTATATATATGATATTTCTATCTCAAGTCCAGACCTCCCCAGTTGCTTCAGATGACTCTGATAACCACTCATTAGCCTAATAACTCAGGCAGGATGTCTAATAGTCATCTCAAATTTAATGTCCAAAACCCACCTCTGGATAATTTCTCTGAAACATGGCCTCTTACAATCAACCCTCTCCAGCTCATGGTGACCCTGTCTTTCCAGTTGCTCAGGCCAAAACCTTGAGGTCATCCTAGACTCACCACTTTCATGCACACCCTACACCTAACTCTATTGTCAGCTCTACCTTCAAAATATATATCCAGAATCCCACTCCCTGTCACCACCCTCACTGCTAATCCTGTTTTAAGACAAACATTATCCTCCTTGCCTGGATTACTTTATTATTTTCCAAAGAGTCATCCTACTTCTACTCTTAACCTCTTCCATTCTATTCCCAACACAGAAATTTGTGATCCTATGAAGAGATAATTTGGATTATTTCACTCCTTCATTTGAGACCTCTACTGGTCTCCCATCTTACTCATAGTGAAAGTCAGGGTTATCAGCTGACCTATAAGGGCCTAGAAGTGCTTCACCTTCTCTATCCACCATCTCTCTGATCTGATAGCCCACTACTCTCCCTCACATTCACTCCTCTTGCCCCACAGGCTGCCTTGCTATGCTCAGACATTCCAGGCCATTTTTACCTTGCCTGGTACTGGCTGTTCACTTCTCTCTTTAATCCAGCCTCATGGCACCCTTTCCCCTTCTTCAGGTTTTGGTTCAAATATACATTTTCCAGTGATGACTTCCTTAACCACTTCCTCCAAAGCCTTCTTCCCTGATTTATTATTTTCTACAGTGCTTATCTCCATCTAACATGCTATAACACATTTTACATAATTCTTATGTTTGTTAATCGTCTCCCACTAAAGTCAACTCTTTGAAAAAAGGGAGCATTATTTGTTTTGGTTATTTCTTAGTGCCTAGAATATAGAGGAAACTCAATAAATATTTGTTAAATAGATTTAAGAATGTATCAAGCCCTGAGGATACAATAATGAGTAAGATAAATGAAATTCTAATCCCCATAGAGCTTAAATTCAAAGAGAGGTAATACTGGAATACCCATCACCAACTTTGATGCGGCAAGAATTTCTAGATGTAGTAAATGCCCGAAGTGAGCTATGTGGCATTGGCAAGTAACCTAGTCTCTCTGAATGTCATTTTCCTTATCTAAAAAAATGGGTGCAATCAATTTAATCCCAAGAGTGATTATAATGATTAAACGATATAGGGGATATAACCCAAGAGCCTGACACCCATGAAGATACTCAAAATGTATGTCAAAGATTCCATTGTCATGCTTTTTAAAATGCTTTGATATTATATGTTCATCTAATCCTGTCTCTGCAATTTTCAATCTCTCAGTCCCAATCTTAAATATTTGACATAGTAAACAGGAAAACTCTACTGTCCATAGCAGGCCCAAGTAAACAATCAAATTTTGAAGAATTGCGGCTTATAAATTTGTCCTAATCATCTGATTTCTGAGATGTAACCATAATTAATACAAAATGGTCAAGTAGTTTACAAAGTAAACTGTAACTAACAAAATGTGATATTTTAGGGATGTTACCAGGGCCCTCCTACTTCAGTAAAATTCCCGATCACAGCAGGCCCTATTAAACCCTTTCTGGTGAACTCTTACTGGAGGTCTGTGGCCATCTAACTCCCGGAATTATTATTAACTTTGCACTGAGATGATATCGAAGTCCAGGAAGTCCAGCTGAGATGTGGTTATTGCAGATACTGGGACTAATAAGTTGGCTATTTTTTTTTCTTCTGCCCTACATATATCCTCATAAAAGGCTAAGCTATCAGTCCTGCCTGATGCAAAAAGTGTTTGCACAAATGTTTGCACAAATGCACACACACATATATACTATATATACATATGCACACACACACATACATATATATGCATGTGTAGAGAGAGAGAGAGTGAGGAGAGGGATGAGTTACTGTAAATGGGAAGGTGGATACACATTCACTAGGTATTGTAACTGGATAATTGTATAAGGTTACATATAAAGCCTAATATGTGGTAATATTTTGCTCAAGTAAGTTATTTTATACTAGTTTATACATTTTAGTGTTCTATATATGCTACTTATAATTGGCTACTTATGATAAAAAGAGGTCTATATATATATACCTTTAGTCATTCTAAGAACATATATGACATCTGTGCCTGAGAAGTAATGCTTTTTTAGACCACAGGACATTTAATTGTCTACATTAATATATTTAAGTAAAACATGTCCTAAATCAAACCTGTACTGAATTATTATATTAGGCTCAAACCTTCCTAGGTTTCTGCTATGTAAGATAGTATGGATATATTAAATTGTTTCTAATTTCTAGATTTAAAATACATCATGGAACAGCATAATATCTGAAATTTGTTTTAAAATATCCTGATGGGAAGGGGACATGTTATGGCAAAAATGGATGAAGCAAAAACAAATAAGGATGACCTTGAATTGATAATGCTTGAAGCTAGAGGTTAGGTACATGGGAGTTTACTATTTGCTACTTTCTACTTTTGTATAGGCTTAAGATTGGCATGATAAAATGCTTAAAAATATATGAAGAAAAGTGGAAAAAATACAAAATATGTATCATGACACCATTTCCCATTGAAAGCTTTCTGGGAAAAATAACAGCAACCACCACAATAAAACCACAAGGACAGAAGTTAACATTCTCTCCAATTCTTCCCTCCTGGCCATCTTCTTTCCTTCTACAATTGACCCTTACTCTTAAGGAGGCAACATAGGAACATTTATGTTTCTCAAAACAGCATTAAATTATTCTCTATTCAATGTGAGAAAAAGCTATGACGTGTTTTTGTGAATATCCAATAAATTGAGAATACAAGGAAGAATAGGAAGCACTCCTGTCCTCAAGGAGTTTAACCAACTTGAACATCACAGGCTATAATTCACACCAAGTAAGTTTAGGAGCATAAGAAATATCCGTGAGTATGAGGAATAAGAAATGAAAATGTACACAGCTGAAGCTAGTGGTTCTGCATCAACTGATGCAGTTTAATTAGGAAAATTTCAAAATTAATTATATTCATATGAACTTCTAAATGTCCAATAGACTAAAATATTACAATAAGAACCCCAAATTAAATTTTGTTCCGGACCCAAGCATAGCACTTTAACATTAGAATCAATGTAGGATCCTTCGAAATTGATGAAAAGAAGAAAAACCGAAGCCTGGACCTCCTTGAGTTGAAACAGATTGTATCTCTCCAAAGGGCTGGAAAAACTTAGGTTTTCTTCTTCACATATTTGACATGTGATGGAGACACTGAATGAAATCCTCCAAAATAATTATAACTTGCAGTCTCTTTTTAGTTCTAGAAATATAGACTGCTTTGTTAAGGCTTCACTTTTAGATCAGTGAGGTTAATTTCCAGGAATTTTCCTTCTTTCATAATAGACAAATTGGTATTAAGGGTCACAGTCTTTTGCAAAAAGTATTAATGTAGAAAAGAAAATCCATTAAGGTGAAGAAACAAACAAAACAGAATCTTATGCTTGGGGATAAGAATAATTTGTTTGTGGATGCAGGACAATGAGTTATTTGGTCTTTCCTCACAAATGAGATAACTGTCATATCCCATCATATCCTGCTACCATGAATTATATATAACAACATTTGGTGAAATATGAAATTCTAAAAATACACTGAAAGGCTGGAGTCGTCTTAATGGTTTATTATGATAGGTGTTCCTAGGTTTGAAATATCTTCTTTCATGGAAGACAAATGGGGGCGACATTATTTTAGAAAGTCCACATCTTTTAAAAAGATGGATTATAAGCTCTTTGAGACAGCTGTGCTGTTTTATTAGAAGAACAACATTTTCTTCTTAAATAGTCCTTGAGGGCAATTGCATGAAATTATCAGGGGACATGTTGGGCTCCATTCAAAAGCAAAGCAAGAAAAGGTGGCATGGGAGAAAATGGCAGGATGGTTGTTTTTGTTGTGAATGTAAACAAGTGAATTTTTAAAATTCCGATTTAAATCAAAGTAATGATGTTACATTTCCACATCCAAAACACATATCTTTTCTGTAGAACTGCATCTCGGTGGTTAAGACCTGGACTTTGGAGTCAGACAAAACTAGATTTGAGCGACTGTGCTGTCTTTTGTAGCATGTGAACTTGATCAGATTAATCAAAGTGCCCTGCATCCATGACCTTATCTGTGAAATGGGAACAATAATTTGTACCTCGCTTGGTGTTGCTGAAGATAAATGAAATAATGTAAGTAACTGGCCAAGCATAGTAACTGTGGCTTGGAAAGGTGAACAGACATGCTCTTTTGGAGACTACTTAGCTTGGTAGGTATAGCATTTTGATATTATCTATGAATGCCAAAAAGAGATATTGATTATGTTTGTAAACTGGTTGGTTCCTCTGGACATGATACCCTTTGATTTATTAAATTCAAAGGCTACATTAACTTGATTAAATTAGGAGTGGGGCTTTGATTTGGCTGTATCAGTAGGGCATTGAGTCTCTACTCCTTTGGTGGGCAGACATTCACACAGAAAAAGATACTACAGAGGAAGAGAGATAGCTCATTAGACACTGCAGAGGCCCTGGGAAGAGGGATGAACCTGATTGTCTACAACTGATCTTGTGAAGAGACCAGAGCAATTGAGCCAGGAGAGAAATGAGCCCTGGGGAGAGAGACAACAGCCTACAGCTGAGATCAGAAGAAGCTGGAACCATGGAGCCTTAAGAGGAAGAAGGAAGACTGAACCCTCGCAGACATTGCCCATCATCTTACTTCAACACATGGCAAATGACTTTGGATGGGAAAGTACCTCTTATGGTACCTTGAGTTGGATTCTTTAGGGCCTTGTGACTGCAGCTTTTACCCCAAATAAATACCCTTTATAAAAGCCAATAGATTTCTGGTACTTTGCATGAGCTGGCTGGCTAATATAGTAGGTAAACCCCTGAGCTTTAGTATTAGAGTCTTACTTCCTAGCTGTGTAACTGTGAGAAATCTACTCCATCTCGCTGAATGAGTTGACTCATCTAAAAAGTAGAGATGATATAAGTAACTCAAAAGTTGTGAAGGTTAAATCACAAAATGTAAAGTGCTTAGTAGAGTACCTGTCATATAATTATAGAAGAACTAAGAGTGACAGGCATAAGGGTAAACTAAAATAATGATTTAATATAATAGTACAATTAATATTCACGTACTCTTCCACCTCTTTTTTTAACTTTCTTCATTGAAAGTTACACCATGATATTCACAATATCCAAGTTTTTTTTCTATTTTAAGGGTCTTTTGGTTTTGTTCCTTGTCTATTTTCATATCTCTGAAAAGCCTCAGGGGGGAAAAAATCCTAAATATATAACAGACACACAAGGGCACTGTGGAACATGGGCACTGCACCTGTCATCATGTCACTCATAATCACTTTTCTCTGCTCAAATGTGCACACCTGGGGAAGGTTGAAAATTCAGTCTCCTACATTATCCCCCATTACAGTTGGGTAGGGAACATCTGGCCAATTAATTTTCAGTTGTCTAGGAGGTTGGCTCACCAATTACAGTATTCAGGATTCTTATTTTCATTACCTTCCTATCATCACCATGCACTATACTCTGGTAGTTGTTTGCCACGAGAGATTGCAGTGCCAATATTCTAGACAAGAATACAAAGAGAGCACTACAAATCATACAAGGTGGAAGTGTAATTGGGTATGATACTCTCATCAGATTTCTCTTAAAGATATCTGGAGTCTATTCATAGGCCAAGTTAGTCAAGTTATGAATCTAAAAAAACATGCCAAATGCAGTAATGCATTTCCACTAGAAAACAATTTGACTAACCAAGAGGTTAGGCAGTAGTCTTTCAAAACATCCTTACTAGTTCTTTTTCCTCATAAATAGAAGGAGGAATTTCCTTTGTTGGTCTGTTTTTTTGTTTATTATTATTATTAGTGAAATCATGAAAATGCTCTAATGATTGAAGTGATGAAAACACAACTATATGATTATACCAAATACCATTGATTGTACATTTTGGATGAATTAAATGTTTTATAAATATGCATAAATAAAATTGATATGTTTAAAATGAAGAAGAAATACAGTCTTTGAGATAAATACTAAGAATGCCCAAAATTTATCCGAAAGAGTGTGGATCATCCTTAAATAATGATCTACTTCTTTGTATTAAAGTAGAGAATTACTTTCTATTGGAATAATACAAGTCTCAGTTTGGTCCCATCATTAAAGCAGAAACGAGGTGAGATGATGTTTATATAATCTGTTTCTCTTCTAGGATTCTGTGTTCTATGTGACTACCATTTATCCAGTAAATAAAACTCTCTGACAGTTCTATTGTGAACTCAGCAGGGTCCAGGCTCTTATTTAAGGCTTTATAAAACATAAATATCAAATAATCTGAAAAGACATCTGAGAGGGTAAAAGTGCAGCCAATTTTTTTAAGGTTACTAGCTATAGGGATCAGAGGAGAATTTTCTTCCTCTGGAATGCAGTCTGCCACTCTGGCTGTTGGACAATGTGCGCTTTAGCAACGCCTGATGTGGCACAGAACTTCAACATGGCATTCAACAGCTATCATCACACTGAAAGCAGGGAGGGAGTACAGGTACTAGGCAGGTATTAGAAGAAAGTTTGGCAACTACCGTGCTTACATATATGGGTTATAGGTCATATATGTGTGTTTATACATAAAGCTTTTGAGTATATCAAAAGTCTTATCAGCATCCTGATTTATTTTATTTATTTTTTTATGAACTATATCTCTCCCACAACAGATGCTATGGTAAAACTGCCGTACCTCACCTCCTCTGTCAATGGGTGGGTATATGACTCAAGCTAGACAAATCAGATTTCTGTTTTCTGGTGACTGGGACTTGAATCTAAATAACAATAGAAAAGAAAATGGCCAAGAGCGCAGTCATTCTGAGGACAGCTCCCTGAAAGAAATGCAGCTCATTTCTGCCACTTACATTTCAGAACATTTCTGCTTCCTCTTCGTTTTTGTTCAGTTCTTCTTCTTCTGTGAGATAGCCAATATGCTTTCAATTTATTCTTTGGTTTTCTTTCACTTAAGTTAGTCAGTATTGGTTTCTGTTGCATACAACCATTGGTTTCTTTTTCTTTTTTTAACTTTATTTTCAAAAAGCCATTGATTTCTGATTCAGGACATGTACACTTTTCCATGCTACTTGCAACCTCCCAGTTTACAAAATTGACACAAGATATGTGTCCTTACCACTCCCCCAACAAGCAAGCCTATTTACTTTGATTTAACTTTTAAAACATTTTTGTGAATTAAAATCAGCATCTTCACATTCAATTAAATTCATAAAGCATTCCTTTAAGATATATGGAAGTGAGTTTATATGTGTTTTGTTATTTTTTAAATTTTATTTTACTGCAGAACAAAAACTTAAAAAAAAATAACTTCATTGATTCTGAAACAGTAATCTTTTCACAGCACTGGGACAGAACCTGACTACATGTAAATAGGTTAGTTTCTGTATTTGGACGTCAGTAGCAATATTTTTCCAAGTTTTAAATCATCCACATAGCATGTTAAATTACAGTGCCTCTCTCTCTTCTTTGATAGATTCCAACCCTTTGATTCTCTGCCTTCTTTCTTGCTACAGTAAATTGATCCTTTAAAACATCCAGGTGCAAATGAATTAATGGTCTTCTATTGTGAGTGAGAATGATGGAGTCCCTCCCCCCTCTTCTCCACATTGAGGTCCTTTTCCCTTCTGAGAAACCCACATATCAATTAAACTCACCTGCTAATTAAAAGCTTGCTTGGAAAAATCCTTGCTAGTTAGAAGCAAAGGAAAGTGTAAAGGTGTCTAAAAATAGAGGCTTTGAATGTCAATTACTTCCTTCCTCCTTGGTTTCTGGTTCCTTGGATTGAATTGAACACTGGTAGAGAGCTAGGGGAAGAAAAAAGAAAGAAAAACCAGTAAGTATCATTTTTATGTATATTTCCCTTGGAATATATCATTGGTTTATTAACTTCAGCTCTTTGTCAGCAACATTAGAATATATGGTTTATGTTTATGAGACAGAAGCACCATTTCTCACTCTTCCTTATTCAGCCACCCTGATTTCCTGTATAGAGTAGAACCCACAGTTCTCATGTGTTGACTGTCAACAATCAAGCCAGAGCTTTTGCTTGCTTAAATATCAGAGAAATGAAAGTGAATGTGGAAATCATGTTGTTTTCCTTTGAATGATACTGCTTGCTCTTAGATCCTCAAACACTACTCATTCCTGTCTGTTTTTCCTGAGAAATGGGTTTTAAAGGCAGTTTTATATCCCACCAGATTGTCTTTGCTTTCTTTTTTACCAAATACTCAGAATGTGCTAAATACTTCAGTATTTTATATATAAAATTAAAGAAACTCATAAAAATAGAACTCACCAGACTGGGAAAATTACAAGAATGAACAACAAAGCCTCTTTTTTTTTTTTTCTAAGGTACCAGACAATGAGAACAAATTAAACTACAATCTACCTTGGAAAATGACAGCTAATTTATTCATTATTTCTTCACTCTGCATATTTGTATTGAGGGTCCACCATTTGCTGGGCACTATGTTAGGAGGCAGTATTAGAACTGTAAGTAAGATACAGTCCTAGCCCTCAGGGAGTTTATAGTCTAGTAAAGAAATTGGGAGGTAAATTGAAACTACGATAGCATAGGTAAAGCTTGTAATAAGACAATAAGATATAACGTAATAATGTAATAAATAATGTAATAAGACAATAAGGCAACGGATCTACATGTGACTCACCAAACAAAAGCTTTCTAGAGAGAGTTGATGCTTAGGAAAGGCCCAAAGGTAGAAAATAAATTACCTAGAAGGGAGAAAAAGAAAGAAGACTTTCCAAATTTTTTGAATGGGTACCACACAGGAGCGATTGGTAGTACACATTTGGAGAACTAACCAGAGTTCAGTTGGCCTGGAGTATAAGGAGGCATTTTCGGGACGTGGAGTTGTCCTGGATAGTGCTTCACGGACAATTACGGGACACTGTAGATCCCCCCAGGGCCCACTGGATGGAACGTGAGAGAGTCTGGGCTATGATGTGGACCATTGACTATGGGGAGCAGTGATGCTCAGAGATGAACTTACCAGGTGCAATGGATGTGTCATGATGATGGGAGAGAGTGTTGCTGTGGGGGGAGTGGGGGGCGGGGGCGGTGGGGTTGAATGGGAATAATAAAAAAATAAAAAAAAAAAAAAAAAAAGAGACTGAAGGGAAAGCCCAGAGAAAGATAAAACTGCAATGGCATTATACTGCCTACTGTAAAAAGTGGAAGTTAGTTTTTGCTTCTTGTAATAGGAGACCTAGATGGAAATAGGAAAAACAAACGATTCTCCTGACTTGCTATATGATGTGCAGAAACAAAACATGGCATGTTTAGATGGCTATGAAAGGAAAGTTTTTATTGAAAAATTGTAGGTGCCTTAACTTCATATAATTGAAGTCCTGAATAGATGGACATTTAAGGTCACAGGCCTCCAGTAGGCTACATGTCCTCAGAATGAGAAATAGAGACTAATACAGCGAAGATATTTTAAAAAGGTAAAACTATCTTAACTGATTTCCCAATAATATTTATGTCCAAATATAGAACATAGTTTAAAAAAAAAAAGGTGATACAGTCACAAAATGGAATACTGTATAACAATTAGATTAAAATTAGGATAATAATCTTAAATTCAGTTCAGTTAAGAACTATTGCATACTACAATGTTAGCATTGTACTAAGCTTTAGGCTATCACAATTGACAAATACTGCAGATGAATGTTGAAGATTAAAGACTAGCAAGGGAGACAGATTTTTTAAAAGAATCCTCCATCAGTGTTCCCTCTATTTCATAATCTAGAATATCAGGCAAAAAAAAAGCATTGCTATTCATCGCTATGTACCCTGTGCCTAAAACAATGCCTAACACACAGGAATTAAATCAAATGTATAAACTGGATGTTAATGTGCAGTCTCTGGATATGAGAGATGAAGTTCTAGTTTGGATTTTCTATATTATGGTTTTGTTTGAGGCTGTCAGAAACTGTACTCCTAGTTGTTACAGCAAAAGTTCTTAGATTGGGAAGCGGACTTGACCCAGTGGATAGGGCATCTGTCTACCACATGGGAAGTCTAGGGTTCAAACCCCGGGCCTCCTTGACCCGTGTGGAGCTGGCCCATGTGCAGTGCTGATGTGCACAAGGAGTGCCGTGCCACGCAGGGGTGTCCCCATGTAGGGGAGCCCCATGCGCAAGGAGTGCACCCCGTAAGGAGAGCCGCCCAGCATGAAAGAAAGTGCAGCCTGCCCAGGAATGGCGCTGCCCACATGGAGAGCTGACACAACAAGATGATGCAACAAAAAGAAACAGATTCCCGTGCCGCTGACAACAGCAGAAGCAGACAAAGAAGACACAGCAAATAGACACAGAGAATAGACAACTGGGATGGGGGGTGGGGGGGGGGAGAAGGGGAGAGAAATTACAAAAAAAAGTTCTTAGATAAATCATGTTGCCCCAGGTTAATCCTCAAAGATGCAAATCACCCTCTGCTGGGTTCCGTGCAATTAAAATAAAATCTCCAATTCTTTAATGAAGACCTGTTTTTCACCTGACTGTATCTCCTCCTTCTTCTCAAACATTCATCTGTACTTCTCTATGCTATAGGGACACTGGCACTTTTTAGGATCCTCATGTACATTAAACTTGTTTTCTCTGTATGGCCTTTGTTCCTTGTTTCCTCTGCCTGGAATACTCTTTTTCCAGAGCTTTGCATGGCCCCATCTTGCTTATCATAAAAATCCACATTTGAATTCCACATCTCCAAAAAGGCTTTCTCTGATAACACTGTTTGGAATGGCCCATTTTACTCATCAATATCACACTATCATGGCACCCTGTTTTATAATACTCATAGCATTTATTATTATTTGAAATTTTCTTATTGTTTGTTTCCTTGTATATTGCACCCTCCTTCCAACTAGACTGTAAACTCGAAAAGGAAAAGGAAATTATATTGCTTGTCATGAGAGAAGTGCTTTGCACATAGGAGGTGCTTAAAATATTTGTTTATTGAATAAATGAATAAAGTATTCAATAATAAACAGACCTTCATTAAATTGAGGGAACTATATGCATTTTTTATCTGTAACAGCATCTTTAGGGCAGTAACTATAATATTACAAGTTATCCACTTTTTAGTGGTAGTATAGACATAAAATATATATCTGTAATTATATATCCATTCTTAAAAGGTACTAAAAATCCATAAATTCTTTATTCCCTCCTTGCCCAAACTAGGTACTTGCTTTTAAGATGAATTTATTCTTAAAATGTTCTGGAAAAATTACCCTAATGGGCACAAGGCTATTGCAGTTTTCCTCAATATTTTAAACTTCGAATAGCTATATATTTTTTAACTGAGCCTGTGGTAGCTTCACTCACACTTGCCATAAAGAAAAACATAGTATGAAGAAAGTCATTCTGAAAGTTCCATTAATTACTTTTTTAAAAAAATAAGGACTAAAGTCTAGATTGTACCAGTGACAAGATCATTGTATGACAACTCACATTGACATCCTACCCTGGGGCAAACAGTTTTCTGAAGCGGGCAAAATGGAAGATAAAGCCAAGCCACTTATCCAAAGTTTAATATAATATGAAATTATAAGCAATTCATTTTGGGTGTCCATGGTCCCTTATGAGTGGGATTCATCTGAGTTTATTTTATTTTAAGATTTATTTTTATTTATTTCTCTCCCCTTCCCCCCTCCCACCCATCCCCAGTTGTCTGTTCTGTGTCCATTTGCTGTGTTCTTCTGTGTCCACTTCTTTTCTTGTCAGCAGCACAGGGAATCTATGTCTCTTTTTGTTGCATCATCTTGCTGCATCAGATCTCTGTGAGTGTGGCGCCACTCCTGGGCAGGCTGAACTTTTTTTCATGCTGGGAGGCTCTCCTTATGGGGTGTACTCCTTGTGCATGGAGCCCCCTACGCGGGGGACACCCCTGCATGGCAGGGCACTCCTTGCGTGCATCAGCACTACACGTGGGCCAGCTCCACACAGGTCAAGGAGACCCTGGGTTTGAACCATGGACCTCCCATGTGGTAGACAGATGCTCTATCCGTTGAGCCAAGTCTGCTTTCCTGAGTTGATTTTAGATTAATCAGTTAAGAATTACATTTCCATGGAAAAGATAAAATTTAAAATAAGGAGTAATATAGGGCAGTGATGAAAAAAAAAGGAGGGGGGACGGGGAGTGTTGGAGCCCAAAACCCCTAGATTTATGCCTTGCCTTCTCACTATCTCTGTGTTCATGGGCCAAAATACTACGTGTCTTAGAATCACAGCTTCCACATCTGTAAAATATTCAGATAGTGATTCTCATTCTGTGGACTGTGAGCATAAATGGGATAGCACATGTAAAGTGTTTATCATCACAACTGACATAGTGAAAGTTTAATAATTCATTAGAAATTATTATTAGCCTTGTTATTTTTGGCAAAATAAAAAAATTGAAGTAAGTTATTGTAAAAGTATAAAATTAACCCTTAAACTGAACTATTTTAATTGACTTTTGAGCTTTAGATCTGAAAGCATGGGATTTTGGTCATATTTTCCCTTTGTTAATATTTCCCTAATTTCAAAAACATCCACTTGCCTGCTCCATATCTCAGCTTTTATATTTGTCTTCATTTCTTGGTGATTTCCCAATACTGCTTTTATGCAATAGCAAAATCAGACTCCATTTATTTTTTTAATTTTCTCTATAGAGAAATGTAGACCCCCAAATTTCTCTAATGTTTGCATAGTGCCCTCTCACATCTACACTCTCTCTGAGAAGTTCCATAATAAGTTTTGCATCTACTTAATTCCTATTTATGCCATCATTCTCTTTATTTGGCAAATTCTAGGTTCATCTGTGTTGCATTGCATTGTGTTAATTTATACTTGGTGGAGAATGGCTACTCTATGCTGTTAGAAAGCAATCAGTAAGGCAGATTTAGCTATAAAGCTTACCAATTAAATTGCTTTGACCTCATCTCCTGTCCTTTTCATTCAGGTAGTATAGTCCTAAATCGCCCAAGTCAGGCTATGTGCAGTGCTTAACAATGGAATACAAAACTTCTTCCATCCCTCATTAGTTTAATCCTTTATTCTCTATGAAAAAGAGAATTCACCTCTTTTTTAATTTTATTTTTGCAGAAATATGTAATGGTTTCTTAGCCTTGAAGTCTTACATGAAAGACCAACCAAGGCAGATTTTTTTCCTGTTTGTACATTCCACAATGCAAATGTATTTTAAAAACTCACAACACACAATCAGCTGGAGTTCCAGAGTTCTGAATTACGTGCTAACTACTTTGGTTAATTAGAGTGCTATTTAATTTTTGTAATTCAGGCTGAGCCAGAATAGTGCAAAATCCATTTGACCTGTATCTTACCGTCATCCGTTTGCCACAAGTCTCAGACCATTTTAATGATGAACCGCTCTGACTGGTAATCACCTTTGGGCCTCCTGTTCCTTCTCTTTACAAATTAAAAAGAAGCCTGCAAAAACATCCTGGTGCAAGGTGCACAGGCAATACAGTGAGGTTGCAAGAGGAGAAAACTAACAGCAATCCTGAATACTGATGACTGAAAAATGTAGTGAAACCATCATCAACCCTCTTTTACTCTTTGTGAGTTTAGGGGGGAAAAAAAGCAGCAGCAGCACATTGAGCTAAGGGAGGAGTGGCAGGAAATGGGCTGGAGAGCTATATGAGAACTGGGTCTTGATAGTCAGTTAAAAGGGATTTAAACAAAAAAGAAAAGAAAAATAATTCCATAAGATTGCTCACTGTATTGCTAGCAAGACAGAATGGTGACTTGGGTTTAGGATGATGGTATTAAAGAATCATTCATTTAAATAGTATTTATTGAGTAGTTACCATGTCTTAAGCCCTATATTGCATGTTGGGGAAATAGTTTTGAATATGAGTGACAAGAGTACTGTTCTGAAAAGCTTATTTTCTAATTGTAGGGGGATTGGAGGAAGAATGAATAAAAAAGTTATAAAAACACCTCAGGTTACTATAGAGTGATATAATCCAAGGAGAGTTGGATCGGATTTCAAATGAGCAATAAGGAGCTAAGATTTCTCTGGATAGAGGACATTAAAATAAAGATCTCACCGATAAGAACAAGCCAGGCACAGTTCCTAAATGGGAATGAGCTTGATATATTCAAGAAAAAGTAAGCTGGTATAACTGTAAAACAGTAGGAGAGGGGAGAATATTACTTGATGAGGTCAAAGAAATAGGATTTTCCAAGTTGGGTGAAAGTTTGGTGTTAAGTGAAGACTTTTATGAAAGGAAATAAATTATTGGAATAGTGTTTTTTAAAGGCACTCTGGCTATATGGTTCATGAATTGAAGAGGACAAGAATGGACATAGTTGGGTCAGTTCATTTTTTGCCCTGGCACAAGTGAAAATACTAGTCGTTTGGACTTGTGGGTGTAATTGAGATGGTGAGCCAAACAAGGGTTGGGAGATTTTGGAGGCAAAGTCAGCAGCACTTACGGATGAACTTAATATAGAGGTTCGAAGAAGCAGAGGAATTACGAAAAAATACAAGACCAGGGGTTGTAGCAATTAAGTGGGTATGGTACCATTTGTGATGTGAGGAAACTCAGGTATGGAAAGGAAAGTTATGGCTAAGATGTTACCGTTGAGATGCCTATTACAGCACCCATGTGTATATGTCAGATTGTAAGGAAGGGACGGGAGATTAGAATGAGTTCAAATAAGGAGCTATAAACATGGCACTCATTGGGAAACAGGTGGTCATATAAAGCATGGGGTGAGCATGTAGAGGGAAGAAGGAGCCAAAATCAGAGCCTTTGGGCACTCCAAAATTTGTGGCCAAGCAGAAAAGACAATGCTAGGTAGAGGGAGAAGGGGAGCTCTGTGGGTGTGGAGGAAAACCAGTTGGTGTCATAAAAGCCAAGGGAAGGAAGAGGTTCGAGAAGAAAGAAGCGATCCCCTGTGAGTATCACTGCCAAGGGTTCACGGAAGGTAACAGAAAGAAAGGTGGGTGTATTCGAAGGTTTGTGTCAGAGGAATTTAAACACAGAATTTGTCAATGGATTGGCCCTGGTGCTTTGATTGAGGATGTTGAAGTTCTTTGCCTGGCTCTTCCCCCAGCCCGCTTTAGCCTTCTTCATATTTTCCTGCCTTCATCCTACTTTCGGTCCGTAATCTGACAAAAACAAACAACGAAAACATAACTCTTTCCAGTTTGCTATCTTTATCTTGCCTCTAATCTTTCTATTATACTGCCTGTTTTTCACACTGTTGTCATAATTAACTTTCTAAAATACAGGTTGGTTTCTCCCTCTAAAAGTCTTCAGGGAGTGGATGTGGCTAAAGAGTTTGAGCACCTGCCTCCCACATGGGAGGTTCCAGGTTCAGTTCCTGGTGCCTCCTGAAAGAAACAAAAACAAACAACAAGCAAATCAAATGAAAAAACCAACTCAGGGAAACCAGTGTTGCTCAGTGGTTGAGTTGGTTGAGTGCTGGCTTCCCACACACATGGTTTGGGTTCAATCCCTGGCCCCTGGTACCTCCAAAAAAAAAAAAGTCTTCAGCAGCCTATATTTGCCCAGGAGTAAATTAGAAATTTTATGTACCCTTCAGAACTCAGTTTTAATTCACCTGACCATCAAGCCACCTCAGATTATTCTTGCAGAATTACTCTTTCTTCAGCTATTTCCACAGTACATTTTGAAAAGTTTGCCTTGGGTGTTTACATTTCCTACTTCCCATTACACTGCAAATATCCTAAAGGAAATTACTAAATTTTCAAAGATTTGGGATAAAGTACCACCATTATCAGAAGCAGAAGCATTAGGACAAAAACAGTCATTAATATTTGAGTGTTTATTATTCCAGGCACAATGCTTAACACTTTAAATCATCATTTCATTTACTATTTCTCAACACTTTGGGACAAGTATGACTGTTGTCATTCTATAGCTATGGAATCTGAGGCCAAGTAAGTCATATGTCCAAGATGAAATGACTGCCATGTGTAGAGTAGGGTTTGATGCTAAGTTCATCTTCTCCCCAAATCTGGGTGGTCTTTCCTGTGACAGTGCACAGAATTGATCACTGGATTGAAAACAAAACTACCTCATTTCAGAAAGACAAGAGTCATTTAATCCAGACACTATAAACAGGCAGACTAGCTCAGGAATGTGGAACCCTATCAGTGGACCTTACTTTGAATTTGTGCTCCCCATTGTAACAGAGTTAGATTCATTTCTAGTTTCCCAAATGTGTATCTCCTGCCCTTTTTATTTGAACCTATAGTTAGCACTTTACTTGTTAAATATGTGTCGCAGAAACTTAAATCTTTGGTCCACTCATGTGGCAGTTGAGCCCTGAATCTCAGCAGAGTTGCAACACCTACTCTCCAGCTCATTGGATTTACCCAAGACAACCAACAAGGAGATGATGATGGACAATGCCCATCACAAGGAATAGAGAGTGCCTGCAACTGCGAGCAAGTTAGTTCCTTCCATCTGCCTTATGGTATCTAAGTCCCCTCTCAATTGGAAATAGAATGGGTATCACCATCCAAAATCTCAAGATTGGGGAATGAACAATGGACAAAAGTAGGCTTATTATTATTCTATTGTAGATTTATTATTATTCTAACAATGGAGAAACTTTTGTCAAGGATATAAAGGCAATAGCCACCACTGGTTTTGGAAGGAGATAGAGGGAAGAATGGGTGTAATATGGGGGCATTTTTGGGACATTAAAATTGTCCTGCATGATATTGCAGTGACAGATACAGGCCATTATATATTTTGACATAACCTACAAAACTATGCAGGACAGAGTATAAACTATAGTCCATGGTTAGTAGCAATGCTTCAATATGTATTCATCAACTGTAACAAATGTACCACACTAATGAAGGATGTTATTAATGTGGGAAGGTGTGGTTGGGGTAGGGCATATGGGAAACCCCTATGTTTTTTATATAATATTTGTGTAATCTAAAGTTTCTTTAAAAAAAAAATTAAAATGAAATACCTTCTGCAGATTGTAAAAAAAACAAAAAAGGCATTATCATCGACTTCTGGTTAAGGGCTTATTTGGCTTCCAGATTAATCAAAATGTACAACTTTAGCCTGTGTTCTAGTGAGTGTGTGTGTGTGGGAGGGTCTTCAATTTGCAGTGACCCATATAAGCATTTAATTGAAGTCTGCTTATGAGGATGTTTCAACCTACGCATGTACACAGGGCATGGTGAATGAGGCCAAAGCTGGCAGCCTGAAAATGGGTAGCACAATTAAAGCAACCACCAGACCACTGGGCAACAGGAGAGAGGGCTTGGGAGGCACTTACCTTAAGGACCCCATGACACAGCACAGTTTGAAAACTGCTGGATTTGTCCAGTTTCCTTTTGCTCAATGAAAGGAGATTTCATTTCTAATTATGGGTGAGCTATTTTTGTCATATCCCCCTATAGGGTCACTGCTACCAATCCTGCCCTTATTAATTTGGGAAACATTTCGGAAAATAGTTGAGATTAAGACTGATGGGTGCTATTTTAAACTGTACTCCAAAGAGAGAAGCAGAAATAAGCAAGTCAGTGCATCCTTTGGAAAGTTGACAGGCGGTGAATTGTAGCAAAAAGGAATTAAGCTCCAGGCCAAAATTAAGTCCTATAAAGCATCCTAGCTTTATAACCATTTCTATCACTGTGAAACCTGGTTCTGTTAGTACAATGACATTTATTTTCCAGAGAAATTTCATTTGAATGCCTCTGAAATAGGATCCCATTCAGTGAAAAGCTGTAAGATCTTGTCTGTTGTTTTGGGGTTTTTTATAAAAGCATTTAGATTTGTCTCTTCCTTTCCTTGGTCTGGCTCTTCATTACCTCACACCTAAGTTACAATAATCTTTGAATTAGCTTCTGATCATTTTCCCTAGATCTACTCTATCCTGTAAGCTGTGACAATTTTTTTTCTTTCTAAAACACCACTTGTACCATGTTACAAAATATTCTCCATTGCTGAAGTATCTACAATGTCTCCCTACTATCCATTGGGTAAATTCCATACAATTCAACTTGATGCTTAACTGGCCCCACCCTATATATTCAATCTTAAAGTAAATCCTCTCAGTCCTGCTGATTCCAAATTCCTCCTTACCACCTAGACATACATACTTCTTCCATCCTCTTTCCCCATCCATCATTTTTCATTTTTAATGTCTAGAATAGAACTCACTTCCTTAATGAACCCTTCCCAGATAACTCCCTACCTCTCTATGTAACAACTGTTTAATTCCACAACTGTATTCAATCCAGCACAAAATACATTTCCAACATTCCTAATTTATTGCCTTAGAAATGCACTCAAATTTTTTCATGTATGCATTCAAGAAAGCAAAAAATATTTCCACATGATAGAGTGGAAAGAACACTGGATTAGGACATTTTGGTTTTGATGGTAGCACTTAACTGTACAGTCTTGAGCAAATCACTTAAACCCATTGAGGACCCATTTACAAATTTATAATAATAATATCTTTCCTTTTTATGCTATGAAGAAAGAATATAATGATGTTTGTAAATGTGTTTGTTTTTTTTTTTCTAAAGGGTTGGGGGAATATATATATTCCACATACAACATAAAACCAATCTTCCTCTTTCCTGGAGATCTTTCTAATACAGATTTCTACTCGGTTGATAGAGAGAAGAAGGCCAAATAGTGACTTAACACAATATAAAAAGTGAATTACAATATATGGCTAAACAAAGTCTTATATAGAAACATTCATATTAACTTTATTAATAATAACCAAAAAACTGGAAATAAACCAAATATCTACCAACAGGTCAATAAACAATTTGTGGTCTATCCATCCAATGGACTCCAACTCAAAAATAAAGAAGAGTCAGCTAAGAGGTATGAATCTCAAAAGTATTTAGCTGAACGAAAGAAGCCAGAAACAAAACAATATATATTGTGTACTGCCAATTAGGCAAAACTCTAGAAAAGACAAGTCTTACTTTCAGTGTCACAAAAGCAGATCAGTAATTGCCTGATACTGAGGATGGGAGGTGGGGATTGATTGGGATGGGGCATAGGGGATTTTTTTGGAAGATGGAAATATTCTATATCTTGATGGTGGTGGTTATGTATGCATTTGTCAAAACTCATCGATATATACCTTAAATCTGTGCAATTTATTGTGGGTAAACATTAGCTTAATAACTTTTTTTTTAATTGACTTGCACTTAAAAGTGTGACTTGAGAGAAATTTCTACAGAGAAGTAAAAGCCAATGCAAATATTATACAAAGTCTTAGTTTACAAATGAGGGTAAGAAAAACATTACTTCGTCTTTGAAGGAGTTCTGAGGATTCCAAACAGTACTACTTTGGCAGTCTTCACTGCAAAATGAGGTAGAATTTGGTCATAAACCTTTAAGATCTAATACACCTGCCAAAATTGGAAGCATTGTTTTCTTCTTACTGATGCAATGAAATTCTTTTTTCCCCCCCTCAGAATTAAGAAAATAATTATTATTATCTCATTAAGAATAGGAGTATGACTTTTAGGCCAGATTTCAACAGGTCACACAATGACCAACACCCACCCTGTAGAATCTTCATTTCTAAACTCAAAAAATCAGTATAAAGCTGATAACATACAGCTTCTGTACTCTCCAATTATCTCCTTTCAGAGCCAGAACACACAAACACTTTTCTGCATTTAATTAAGTATTGCAATTCCAGATTATCTTTGATTAATGAAGAGCAATACAGCGTATAGCTAGAATTATGTGATTATTTCACAATTGATCTTTAATTTTTCCAACTGATAATAATTTCACTAATTTTTCATAATGTTCTCATCTAGCTTCTTATAAATGAGCTATAACAATTAATAATTTTCATTAATTTTCCTTGAAAATGAGGTGAAGTTGTAGATAGAACTCTTAACCTTCAAAAACTGTTTTTAAAATTTTAATTAAATGACAAGCTGTACTATCATACGGCAAAACTGCAAGATTTCTTCTGATATAGCAAGTCAAATATACAGTCAAATGATTCTTCTCTTTCTTTTGAGTTTTTTTGGATGCATCTAAAGCATCTGCCTTTCTCTCACCCTCCTGTATCTTTAATACCACGGACTCTAGTGTCAGGCAGATGTAGGTTTTATGCTAATTAGAACACTTTCTGTTTGCTTTACCCAACTTACTTAAACTCTCTGAACTATTGCAGCAATCTTCATAAACTGGAAGATAAGGCTCTCATTGGGATGGTGTTCAAAGGCATGAGATCGAATGAGGCCATCTAGGGAGGGCGTAGAGAGAAGAAGCGACTGAGGTTGGAGTCTGTGGGGACTTCATTTGCAGTGAAACAGATCAAGATGAGACTGAAAAACTGTAGGAAAACCAGAGGGTGCCACAAGAGCCCAAAGAAGGTATAGGTTCAAGAAGAAACTTTCAGTGTTCTAAATTTCTCTACAAGCACTTAATGTTCATTAGTCCATTTAACCTGCACAATAGCTTTCCAAAGTGTGTATGTCACCATCCATATGTAAAAAAGGAGTAATGTGAAGCATGTCAAGGTCAACCACAAATGTGGGGCAGAACCAAAACTCCAACCTAAAAGTATTGGATTTAAAACCCATTCTTGTAAACACCACTCTAAATGAAATCACGCCTACATAACATGCATCCTAATGGCCAGTTCATAGCATGTGTTCAGTAAATAGAGATTTTCTGTTGCTAACTTACTGGTTGTACCACATTAGGTCCTTACCTAGCTGCCATCATCTTGCTTTAGAGATCAGCTGCATGAACACAGGCCTGAGAAGGCCTGGGCAGGGAAGAATAAGATGACCCAGACACTATTTGTCTACAGAACTGCTTCTAACAGTTGGGATTTTTGGAAATCACGAAGGGACACAGCAGGACTGACAACTATTAGGGAACTTACACCTTTATGCTGAGTGTTTCATTCTAATTATATTTAGAGGGTATGAGTTCAGAGTTGTTTGAAAATAGAATGCTATTAATTAATGCATAGAAGCTCATGTATTGTTTTGAAATTTGCCAATTAAAGTAAAAATATGTACCATTTCTTAAGTACATCCAGTGTGCAAGACTCTGTACTGAGGGCTGAAGGTACATTCCACAGCACTGTGAGATAAACATTATTACTCTCATTTATATTTAAGACAAACAGATTTAGAAAGCTTGAGTGACTCAGTGAAGATTGTACAATAGAACCCGACTGAAATCCAGGATCATTTCAACCCCATATTAATTCCATACAGTCTCTCCAAAATGGATTACACAAGTTGTTGTAGATAATTGAATTTTCTCAAATAGTTAATAAAACATTTCAGGGAATTAACTTTTAAAATTATTCATTATTTTGGAGCAGAAATCTTTCCCAAATTGTTACATGTCTTCCTGCTTCTTTAGTATAGACTACCAGAGAATGGTTTACATTTTCTTGATAGCTTAAGGCATTCAGTAGGATCTTCAGTCATGATACTATTTCTCAGGTGTAAGACACAGTGAGTTGCAGGGTTAAATGAACATAACCCTTATACCAAGAATTTGTTCTCATGAAAAACTCCATTAGCATTAGCTGGCTTTATTTAGGACATTTACACCATTCTTTAAAAAAAAAATTAAAGAAAAGGGTATTAGTGTGCCCGACTTATGGAAAGATGTAAAATGGCCAACGTTCTACAAAATATATTAGGGTATCAAAGATCAAAATATCATTTTCCCCACCCTGATCTAAATGGTAGAGTGAGATGCTTCAGGGATCCTTCCCCCAACATGAGTTTTGAACAATCAGCAAGAATTGGCAGAAACAGCTTTCTTGGGGTCCCAGAAAACAGTAAAAGAACTGCAGTAACAGGGTCAATACTGAATCAAGGAAAGGGCTACCTGTTTTTGAAAGTGGTAAGATCTCTGGTGGCCTTGCTGGCCATTTCCCATCCTGCACAGATCCAGTCTATGCCCCGGGGCATATCCCTGGTTCTAGTTCCAGAGGGAGCAGAGTAACCCTCTTGCTAATTCTGGGGGCATTTAAGTCTGGACCAATCCATCTGGTGGTTGCCTGAGAGAGGGACTCACTGTCCCAGCACTTGTCCTGTGTGTAGAAGATAGCTCAAAGAGCTTTCCTACAGAATGCTGTGGGAGAGCAGTCAAGCCATGCCACCTGGGGCAAGGGGCTTCTGGCTGTAGGACATTCAGTGCAGTGCCCAGGACCAAGAAGCTCTTTCCTAGGGAAGAGGGGACATTTGTCACCATGTAAATGAGGGGATTTTAAAGTCACACTCCCATGCCCAGAAAAACACAAGCAAGTGCAGAAAGGATCAGGGAAGCCCATATTCTCTGGCTATTCATTGTATGCAGAAGCTGTGAAGGATAGCACTTGCAAGGGTCAACATGGAAAGTATTTTCTTTTTTACTCCTCCCTTCCCCCTCTTCCTCCTTTTATTTTTTAGTAGCTCCTGGCATACAAGGAAAACTCAGTCATAACACTAGCTGGATCCAAGCCTGAGGAACAGATGCAGTAGAGTCAAAATTTCAGTGATAACACATTAAAATATCAAAATGCCTGGATTTCAACTGAAAGTCACAAAACATACAAAGAAACAGGAAGTGATAGCCCAGGCAAAGGAAAATATTAAAGCATTAGAAACCATCAACAAGGAGGATTAGACATGGGACATACAAAAGACTTAAAAAAAAAAAAGTCCTCAATATGCTCAAAAAGCTAAAATGAAACATGGACAAAATGTAAAGAAAATCATGAAAAAAATGTGGAACACAAACAGAGTATCAACAGAGATTGGAAATTATGAAAAGGAATATAACAGAGCTGAAGGTTGTAGTAATAGAAATTTAAAATTCCTTAAAGGGGCTCAAGGGCAGATTTGAACTAGCTGAAGAAAGAATTAGTGAACTTCAAGATAAAATAATTGAAATCTGATTGAGGATCAATAAAAAGAAAGGACAAAGGGAACAGAGTCTGGGGAGCTTGTGGGACACCATCAAGTGTAAAAATATATACACTGTGGGAGTCCCAGAGGAAAAGAAACAGAGAGAGTGGCAGAGAGAATATTCAAGGAAAATAATCACTGAAAACTTCCCAAATTTAATGAAAGGAATGAATACACACATTAGGTAAGCCACATATTTGACTGCATTAAAGCCTCTTTTTATTGGGTAAAGACCAATTTATGTTGTTCAAGAAACTCAGTGAACTCCAAAGAGGATGACCATAAATAGACCCATACCATTACCTATTATAGTCATGCTGTTGAATGCTGAAGATTAAGAGAGAATTCTGAAAGCCGCAAGAGAGAAACAGTATGTCCCATACAGCACACAGGGGGTGTCAATAAGATTAAATGCTGATTTCTCACTGGAAACCTTTGAAGGCTAGATGGCATATTTAAAGTGCTGAAAGCAAAAAATTGCTCCCCAGGAATTCTGTACCTGGCAAAACTGCCTTTTGATATGAAGGAGAGATTAAAATATTCCCAGATGTCTTAATCTTGGAATTAGAATTGTCACTACTGGACCAGTCCTACCAGAGATGTCAAAAGAGTTCTGCAGGTTTGAAAGGAAAGGACAATAAACAATAAATTGAAACTGCATGAAGAAATGAAGATGTCTTTTGAGGGTAATGACCCAGGTAAATAGAAGTGCTGGTACTTTTGTATTTTGGGTTTGTAACCCTGCTTTTTATTTCCTACAGGATTAAAAGACAAATACAGGGGAGTGAATGTGGCTTAAGAGGTTGCGCGCCTGCCTCACACATGGGAGGTCCCAGGTTTGGTTCCTGGTGCATCCTGAAAAAACAAAAATAAGCAACAAGCAAAACAAACAAAAAAACCAACTCAGGGAAGTCAATGTGGCTCAATGTTTGAGTGTTAGCTTCCCACAAAAGAGGTCCTGGGCTCAATCCCTGGCTTGGTATCTCAAAAAAAAAAAGAAAGAAAGAAAGAAAAAGAAAAAAAGACAAATTCATAAAATGTAATGATAACACAGTGGTTTTGAACTCACATTCCATATCTGTAATTTGTGACAAGAACTACATAAAGGTGGGGAATGGAGAGGGATGGAAACATAGTTTGTGTATATTATTAAAGTTAAGTTGATAACAAAGCAATCAAAACTGTTATACATTTAGGATGTTAAATTTAAGCCCCATGGTAACTATAAAGAAAATTTCAGAGAATATGCAAGCTCACAGAGAAATAAATTAGTTTCGATTTTTGAGAATGGGCATTGTTGGGATGAGGAGTTAATGTATAATGGGTATAGGCTTTCTGTTTGAGGAGGTGGGAGAGTTTTAGTACTGGAAGGTGCTGAGGGTACCACAATATTGTGAATGTGATTAATCCCATTGAATGGTATTCTTGGGAATAGCTGACATGTGAAAATTTATGTTGTATATATGTAATCACAGTTTTTTTAAAGGAACTATAAAACAATGATAATTAAATATAAAAAAATGATCCTGGATGATCTCTAAACAAGAGAGAAGAATAAAAGGACATTATTGGGATGTATGAAAATTGGTATATAGACTATAAAATTTATGTAACTGTTAAATTGCTTGAACTCAATAACTGCACTTAAAGTTGTTAAATAAGTGTACATCCTATTCTTAGGAAATGTACATGACAGTATTAATTGTTACAGAAGCATGACATTTATAGCCTATGCTCAAATATTCAGTTCAGAAAATGGACTGACATTTGACAAATTTAATGACAAAAGTTAAAATCGGTGGATCAATGTATCTGGGAGCAAGTAGGGTTATGCTGGAGTTGTCACTACGGGGTTTACATTATTTTTGTAACTCTTCTGTAAGTTTGACTGTATATCAAAATTAAAAGTTAAAAAATGTATCAATCACCGAAGTGACTTACTGTTCCCTAAAAAAGGATCTGGTTCCATTGTATTCTTGTGCTCTCCTTATCCTTTGTTTTGTATTGTCAACAACAATCCTCTAGGATACTTCCATTACTAACACAATTGAATGTGATGGGTTGGAGAAATGTACCTCTGAAAAACATGTTCTAAATGCAATCCATTCCTGTGGGTGTGAACAAAAAAACAAAAAAACTCAGGGAATATATAGCCTTATTTTGACTCTTAGCTACCCTCTTAGACGTAGAGCACTTTAATGTTTTCAAATACAGAGACATTTTTTCTGGCTCTGGATTAACACAAAATTTCTTCTAAGTAGGCCCTTTTGATGAGGTTTCTTCAGTTAATGTGTAGCCCAGCTCAATCAGGATGGGCCATAATCCTCTTAATGGAGAACTTTATAAACAGAATGAAATTCAGACAGGGAGAGAAAGAGAAAGCCACATGAAGCAAGGAACCAAGGGTCAACAGAAAACGGAAGAGAAGGGAGAGGCCACCATGTGTACTGCTATGTAACAAAGGAGCCAGGACCAAGGATCAGTGGCAACCGCCCCCACAATGTCAGTTTTGGGTAAGAAAGCATCACCTTGATGATGCCTTGATTTGAACATCTCTTAGCCTCAAAACCATTGTTTAAACCAACCCATTGCATGTTATATGCCTGAGCCGCCAAAGAAACTAAAACATGGAGTAAAAGAGACAGATGCGATTTCCATACCATTTCAAAAGAGTTTTAAAGAGGGTTTACTTAAAATCCCACACACTGTTCACAACCTGAAGTTCATAGCATAGAACTAAAATCACATACTTAAAATTTTGACACAGGACTCTTGAAGATTCAATGAAATTAGTGTTGGAGAAACATAAACATTCAAAGTTATAAAAGGATTCAATGTTCTTTCAACGTAGTACCTCTATGTTTTGAATAAGATCCTGGTCTAATGGTTAGATCAAATATATAACACCATTAGTGTCTATAAAGAAGGTTAAGAAAAAAAGAACATGGCATCATCTCTGCCCCCTCATGTTAAACTCTACTTTGTGTGACATTAAGTTAGTTTCACTTTCCTTAGGTAAGTCTGCCCTTCTGAAAGAGTCCTTCAATGAATGCACTATAAGTAAAAGGAATTGGCCAGAAAAGTATGTATTAACCCCTCTGATAAATATTTGGTATATTAGAAAACTCAGGGATTATAACTCCCAATTACTTAACATTGTTTATGAAAATCTGGGGTTAAATGAAGATGGATTTAATCAAGCGTTGGCTGTGTTCAGAAATCTTTGCTCTGAAATACCCGTAAAATGGTTCTGAGGCTCTGTGGGCTCTTTCTATCAGTGTATTTAGGTTTCTACCAAGTCTCATTTAACATCACCAAGGTTGACGGGAGTACAATGCTCAGCTAACTATTAAATATCCCCGTGTTCCATTTGCCTTCCTTCTCCCCACCTCTCTTTCCTGTCTATCACTCTTTCCTCTCTTTCTCCTCATTTCCTCATTATTTTTCCCTTATTTATTGAGTCAATTTTATGCCAGGCACAGTGCCTGGGTTTCTTAAAAAATAAAATAAAAATTAATTGTCTTAGAGAGGTACTCTAAGATTTTCCTTCAAGATTTGAGTTCAACCTTGGGGATAAGTTTTAAGTTGTGGCTTATATGTTGTATGTTTTAAGTTATAACCTCTATGTTCAATTGTAGCCTAGCTTAGCTTTTCACTGTGGTAGAATAAATGAGTTTATGCCATTCCCAGTTAAGCCCTCCCATTATCCCACCCTGATTATCACAAGGTGGGATTAGGTGAAAAGGATGGTTCATTCTCCCAGAGGTTAAGGAAGAAAGCAGGACCTGGCTGGTCCTTTGACTCAATGCCTCAGCGCAGGTTCTCACTGCTGAGCTGTCCAATGATGGATGTGCCTTTAATTTGGCATCCTGGTGCCCTGAGGGTAATGGAGAGTTAAGTGGCTTGTTAAAGAATTGTTCTCCTCTCTCCTAGCAGCTAGAATTCTTTTCTGCCTTTACCTCTCCACTGCTACTTCTCTTATCCTTAGTCTCTGTTTTCCATTCCTCTTTCACCTTTTCCTGTCTGCTCTTTTCCCTGCTACTTCTCCCACAACTCTTAACTTTCTGGCTGAGCAACTTGACTTTTATAGCAGTCAGAGGGTGCTCCTATTTCCCTTCGGTCATGTAAACAACAATATTTTACTTCTAACACAGGTATTTGGACCTTTGGCTCTTCGGCTCGATGATGGGGAAGCTCACATTGCATAATGACGATGAGCACAGGCTGGAATCAGATTTATGATTAAACCCTGACTCCATTCTTTCTAGCAGGATGTCCAGGGACAAGTTGCATAATGTCTCAGAGACTTAGTTTCTTCATCTAAGAAATGGGAAGGTAATAACAGTAACCCCCTCATAGGGTTGCTGTGAGGGCCAAATGAAGTAACATGCACTCATGCATTTATAACAGTGACTGGGACAAGCAGAGCCCTCAAAAATTCACCTAGTTTTTAAAAATTTTACTGTTGTCTGCTGCTCAAAACTTGTTTCTTTATTTTCTATGTGAGATGCTTTTAAAAAGTCAACTGACAGCAGTTTTTGATTTCCTGATGGTGCTTGATATCAGACTTTGGAGTATCTGTTGTAAGTTTCACAATGATGTTTCATAGTATGTATGATGTTTAATCTTTAGATGCTCCAAAAAAACAATGGGCATGCACACTTCCACACATTGCATGTTGGCTGCCCTAATTCAGCAGGTGGCTCTCCTTGTACTTTAAGGTAGAATGGGCATATGTATCTGCAAAGATGTTAGGCTGGTTGATATAATAAGAATATGGTCCATTTAGATTCACGTTTGGAAGTACAGTGAACTTGAATTCATTTTTTTTTCTAAAGTCATGAAATTTTATCTGCCACTTATTAACACTGAGGAATTTGATCACAACTTACGCTCAGTTCAAATGAATGCTAATAAAAAACATAAAATCTTTCATAAGTGCTAAAAATGAACTAAGAAGCACAGACATATCTAGAAAGAAAGCAGCATGGGGGTAATTCTGTTAAGAGTGGCTTAAAAGCCTGTATTGTGAGAAGAGGAAGGCTGCTGTCAAACACACTGCTGAAATGAGAATTGTTTAAACTACAAAAAGCAAGACCGCTCCATGTGAATATCTTCAAGTCCCAAGGTCACTTACGCAGAGGGCCAGGTGATAGAGCACTGGAGAAACAGAAATTATAGCCTTATTTTGACTCTTAATTACCCTCTTAGAAGTGGGGCACTTTAATGTTTTCAAATACGGAGACCTTTTGTCTGGCTCTGGATTAACACAAAATTTCTTCAAATGCAAGGTTAAGAATGTTTTGTTGGTAGATTTTTCTTACCCTGTTTACCTTTCCAGGGCTTTGCATCTGAATAAACATTGCATCCAAATAATTTATATTCTGTGATGGTTTGAAGATGGGTAGACCCTAGAAGATCATATCCTTACTGCTAATCCATTCCTGTGCATGTAAACCTACTGTAGGATTAAATTACTTTAGTTAAGGTTGTTTGATTATCTTGCATGACCCTGGATGGGTCTTAATCCTCTTACTGGGGTCCTTTATAAACTGGAATCAGCAAGGCTACAGACATAGAGAAAAACTCCCAGACGCTGAGAGAGAAAGTCACAGACAGAGCAGCCAGAAGTTGAAAGCAACAGAGCCTGGAGGAGAAGGCAGAGACCAGCAGATGCCGCCATTGTGCCCTGCCATGTGGCCGATTGTCCATGTTTGTATCTCAGGGAGAAAGAATCTCCTGATGAAGCCTTGATTTGGACATTTTTCTCTGGCCCAAAACTGTATTCTTTTAAACTAATAAGTCCCCATTGTAAAAGCCAACCCATTTCTGGTATATTGCCTTGACAGCTTTTAGCAAACTAAAACATAGTCCAAGACTTCAACTAAATAAACAGGACAAAAAACAGAATCTGCACAGGGGTGGTCGACCCTTTTGCAGTTTTAAAATGCTCCTCCAGGTATTTCGAATGGGGACCCATTTTAAGAGTCACTGTACTATTTTACAGGTCAGGTAAATAAAGGCCCAGAAATTTGGGACCAAAGAGAAGTGAATGATTATCTCTATGCTACATGGAGAGCCAGAATGGAATTCTGAAAAAGTGCATGAGTTCAAATCCCACTGCCACTAATTTCTCTCTTTTAGTTTTGGGTAAGTTACCCTCTCTCTGCCTTAGTTTCCCCATCTGAGCAAGGGGTAATAAAAGGACTTAGCACTCAAGATTGAGCACTATGAGAATTAGCTGAGTTAAGAAATGGAATGGGCAAAAACAAGAGCCTAGCAAAGAGTAAGTTCTCAAACATTAGCTGTATTTATTTACAACTCTTTATTAAGAGTTTATGTTATATTATTTAATTCACACAGCAATCCTATATTAGACAATATTACCTCCATTTTACAGATGGACAAACAGATTCAGAAATGTTAAATACACCTCAAACTCCTTCCACAAATAATAAAATGTGCAGGCATTCAAACTCATTTCTGAAACAAATTTGGAAATGCCAGTTCTACAATGCATCAGTCAGTTCTCTCCTTCACCCAGTGAAAAGTACATTCCATTTTGTCACTTTCTGATAATTGAGAAATTGAAAAAGCCAAAGCTTAAAAAAATTACCATGGAACTTTTCTCCCCTGCAAACCAGAATGATCCAATTTGTACTTTTGCATACTATTTTTAAAGTGATAACACTCAAACGAGTGTTATCGGAAAGGACTGCACTCTTTTGGGCACATATAAATGTCCCTGGCAGAAACTGTATGTGGAACTATGGTTGTTTCGGGGAAGAGGAGGAGGAAAAAAAACCCCACAAGTGTAATATAACGGTTGCCATCTGCCTTTAGGTGAGATTCTGTATGGTTATTTTGAGCTTCCATGGGATGCTGGTTTCTGCACATACCAAGGAAACTGCCAGGCCACCTGCTACCCCATCCAAACTAGAACTGACCATCATGGCAGGTGAAGCTTCCAAGATGATCCCTTTGCATCACTGCTTCTTGACTGAGCTGCCCTCTTCCCTGTCAAATTGACTGAGGGACAATAGGACTATCAGTGAAACAGTGTGAAGATTTTATTGTAAGCAAGTAAAGACTGGTAGCACATGAATTTCTTATACCCAAACTGAAGTCCAAAGGGAGGTTTCATCCAGTGAAAGTGAGCCGCCCATGCTAACCATCTGCAGAATAACCACATGACAGACCCAGTGGTGATTTTAGAGTTGCCAATAAAACAAGCTTAGATGCCTCCCAAGGAGACAAATGCTTCTGAAAAATATCTTCCACCACATAGCATATGGGTCTGTGATTGCTGCCCAAATGAAAGGATAAAGCAAGGTAGGACAGAGCTGTACCTGGGAAATAGTTTGCTTCTTTGCTTCTGTTATATTAAAGGTGGTGCTTAGCTCTTCATTTCTTTTTCCTTTATGGAGAGTGAGCTCCCAGAGAGATACACAGTCTTTCTGACTGATATTGGAGTTTAATGTCATTCTCTCCAGTACACAGGGTGACTGGTTTTACTCAAGAAGAGGCAGGTCTTGATTTTTCCTATCATTGTAAAATTAGGCAGCTTGATACTTCCTCCTGCTGAAGAGACAGGAGAAGGCCAATAGAAGAGTTGGCAAATAATTTTTTTTTCTTTTAAGTCTCTTCCCATTCTTTCCACTCGGCGACTCATACCAAGGCAGATTTCCTTCTCCACTTTGCATGGGGCTCTCGAATTTTGAAACCAGAAGGTCTAGTCTGCAGGGCAGAGCAGCATCATGTGTTACCTGCAGGGCTCCCCGTGGCTGATGGGTAGAGGAAATCACAAGCTTGGAAGGGCATTTGATTGGAACCTTCTTGGCCAGAGGCACTGAAAAGAAGGGATGTCTCGCTGGCAGAGAGTAACAATGTCATTATACCCTTACTCTCTTCCCATTCCCACCCTTTGGCTCCTTCCTTTCTTTGTGAAGAAAAAAATACACAGATACAATATTTGAGTAGGAAAGGCAAAGTGAGGAAAAGAAAATGCAGTTTTCCCCAATCTCTAAAGCAACAGAAGACAATATGTCCAGAAGTAGAAAATCTCGGTTTGAATGACCACATCCAGTCTGCCAAATTCTATCCAATGAATCACAATTAAGTAGGCTCCTAATAAATTCCAGTGGGGGAAAAAAGCAAGCATCAAGTGGTGAGCAATTCAAAATGCACAAGAAATACTCAAAAGGGCAAGCTTTAAAGGACACACTATATTTAGAGGTAAGGTTGAAGAATTGCTTTAAAAATATATCAAAACAAGCTGGTGATAAGGGGTAAAATAATGTGTCTAGGTCACCAGAAGCCACGGGAGTATTTGCAGCTTGAGCAGTGATATTACAGGTAAATAATCAGTAGGAAAAACAGGCAGGGGATTTTGATGACGAGTCAGTAGGGAGCATTTCATTATGTGGAGGTCTGTACGGGATCAGGACTACTGTAGACACAGTCTACTCAAAAAGACTGCAGCAGTTAGCAGATGGCTGCTCACAGGAAGCTATTGTAGAGAAGGAATGATACAGAAAAGGGGAAATCTCCTACCCCCCTTAAAGGTTATCACAGTCTGGTTCCCAAGACAAGACTTTAATATGAGATAATTAGAGGCTGAAATAGTATCACATAAAATTAGGTACAAAATTGTATTAGACCCTACAAAACACCATCAGTACTGAAAGTAAAAGAAAACTCAGTGGGGGCTGAAGTTCTTAGGGAAGGCCCTCTAGAGGTGAAACTTCAGGGAAATCTGGAAATTCTGAGAGCATTTTGTTGGTGAGCAAGACATTTAAGTGGGGATAAATGACATGGCTGTTTTTTGGAATCAGATAAAGTAAAACAAGCAGAAGGAAATAGGTGTGTGGGCCATGGAAAAGAGAGTTATAAAAGACTAGATGGGCAAGTTGGTCAAACTGTTTGAATAAAGCTATATAATTGGAATCTTAGCCACTGGGCTCATGAAGACATTTTATATTACTGCTACTACCACAGCTACTACCTGTTTTTATTCATTGACTAATTCTTAAGGGATAGACATTGTCTAAGCATTTTATCGGCATTATTTCATGTCACTGACACAACGGCCTCATATGGTAGGTGTCATTATTATTCCCATTTTATGAGGAAGTATTAAGAATTCAAAGAAGTTTAAAAAAATCCCCGAGCCCACATAGTGGGATTTAAATCAGAGCTGTCTCAAACCAGATCCTCAGTTCTTAGCTCTGATGCCATAACTTCTTTGGGAGTGGAAAGATGCGATCTATTCTTGTTCACATTAGCAGTAATTATTGAGTGCATGTTAGATGCTGGTGCTTGTAAGGTTATGTACAAGAGATGTGATATTTTTTGGCAGATGCATGTCATAATTCTTGAGTCCTACTAGCTTAAGGCACTATGCTAGCTGCTTTAATTATAACTCATAAAAATGTTGTATACCTCCGTAGTAGATGTGGGATTATGCACAGACACACACACAGACACATACTCAAAATTACAATTTTAAAACTAAACTGAGGGAAGCAGATGTGGCTCAACTGACAGAGCGTCTGCCTACCATATGGGAGATCCAGGATTCGATACCCAGGGCCTCCTAGCCCGTGTGATGAGCTGGCCCACATGCCGTGCTGCCACGCAAGGAGTGCTGTCCCATGCAGGGGTGCTCTCCATATAGGGGTGCCCCATGTGCAAGGAGTGTACTCCACAAGAAGAGCCACCCTGAGCGAAAAACGCAACCTGCCCAGGAGTGGCGCCACACTTGGAGAGGTGACGCAGCAAGATGACCCAATAAAAAGAGACACAGATTCCTGGTGCTGCCTGAGAAGAATGCAAGTGGACACAGAAGAACACACAGAGAATGGACACAGAGAGCATACAATGGGGGGAGGGGAAGGAGAGAAATGAAATAAAATAAATCTTCAAAAAAAACCAAAAAACTAAACTGAGAGCTGGGATTCATGTCTCCAATCAATGTCTCTCTATACCAGGCACTGGGAAACTACATCCTTCAGGCCACATCAGGTCCACAGCCTGATTCTGTAGGATCATGTGCTAAGAATGCCTTTTATAATTTTAAATGGAGAAAAATCAAAAGAATATTTTGTGATGTGAAAATTACATGAAATTTCAATTACATAAATGAAGTTTTATCAGAACACCATTCACTTTTGTCGATGTCTTGTCTATTACTGCTTTCATGCAACAACATAAGATTTGAGAAGTTGTGACCTGGAGTGCATGGCCTGAAAATTCTAAAATATTTACTGTCTGGCTCTTTACAGAAGAAGTTTTCTGAGCCCTGTCCTAAATCATAACCATTTTACTTTGTCATAAGAGGCGGCTCTTATGTGTTGTACTATCCCTTAAAGCACATGTCTGAAAGAGTGAAGAAAGTAAAGAAAGGAGATGAGCTCCATCACAAGAACACTGCAGAAAGTAAGGGACATTTCCCTGTCAATTTTAATACCTATAATACTGACATATAGAGGGCAATTTATATCATTCTGAGAAAATAAAAATGCAGAATGACAGAAACAAATAATATGCATTGTAGGGGTTGTAGCAGTTTGATATAGTTATGAATTCCAAAAATACATATTGTATTATGTTTGCAAACTGTTCTGTACCTGGGTGTGATTAAATTATGATTAGGGCTTTGATTGGGACACATCATTAGGGCATGGCAAAGGACAGAGTTGGAGGTTTTTGATGTTGGAGTTTTGATGTTGGAGTTTGAGGCTGAAGTCTTAAGCTGGAGCCCAAGGAAATAAGCACACAGAGGAAAGAGAAGCAATCCCCAGGAATAGAGGGATGCTAAGCCTGGAGAGAAGCAAGCCCTGGGAAGAGAGGAACCCTGAACCCAGAGAGAACCGGGAAGAGAGGAATCCAGAAAGCCTGAACCCAGCAGACATCGGCAGCCATTTTGCTCCAAAACATGGAAATAGACTTTGGTGAGGGAAGTAACCTATGCTTTATGGCCTGGTATCTGTAAGCTATTAACCCAAATAAATACCCTTTGTAAAAACCAACTGATTTCTGGTATTTTGCATCATCACCCCTTTGGCTGATTAATACAGGAGTATTTTATGAAGATTTTTTGTTGTTGTTGTTAAAAGAAGTAAAGTGGATCAGGGGCAAAAAGACAATCTGGAGGATGGTTTCAGTAATTCAGTCATCAGTTGTAGAAATCTCAAGCTGCAGGGATGTGTGAGAAATGCCATTAACTCCCTAGCGGAGTCATTCAGCCAATTGCTTCTCTAGGAGTATATCTGGGAAAAATAGAAACAAGAAGGCTGGTATTATAATCCAAGTGTTTGTTATCACTGGGTTTCACTTACAAAGTTATTTTAACCCAACTGCTCACACCAACTGCTGACATCAAGAGGACCATTCCCTGAAATCCTTCAATTTCCTGTGCTGCATCTTTTATAGAAAAACAAAAACAAAAACAAAACTTGATTCAAGACTATGTACTACAAAACTCTATATTCTCTATTCAAGTAGTTTATACTTTGGCGTTTGGAGACAATCCCTGCCAAGATTTCAATCATTAGCAACATGGAGAATACTCTTCTCAGATTTGGTTCCACTGTGTACCATGTTCTTAAAAATTAAGGCAGAATCTGGACAAAGTATGAATCTCATTGCTATATGGGGAACAAAAAGAAAAGGGTTTAACACCCAAGACACTAACTACCAACCACAAGTTATAGAGTGTCAGACTGTAGCCCACAACATTTACAGGTAGCAAAACCCAGTAACTGCCACATCAACAACAATATCGTTTTTAAAAAAATACTGCTATCTGGTATTTGAGACTCTGATTCTGAAAAAAGATCTTTGTTTAATTTTTTTAGCTAACATGTTATAATGTCAAGTTTGTGACAACCATGAAGGTGATATGTTAAATGACATTCAGTTTACTAATGGAAAACTAAATGTGTTTTCTCCTAAACTGCAGTTTTCTTAACCTCATTCTAAAAATAAACTTCCTAAAGTAGACAAAACCAAAATTTGGGCATTATCAATTGTCCACATTTGAGCATCACTATCTAAGAAGCACATACCAAAAGCTTATAGGAGGTGCTCTGCAATGCTTTTTCATTAGGATTCAGTTGTCACGTAATTATTCCCCTGTGACTTTTTGAACTATAGTTTTCTTTTTTTTCTTATATAGAGAAAGTCAAGGACACTGTCCTATGCCCAATCTCACTTTTTCATTCTCAGTGAAACTTTTATGGGTCAACTCAGGCCCCAGCTTCTTTCTGGACTTGAAGTCTGAATGTCCTTCCATATCAGGTCATTATTTTCATTTTAAGATTTCTATTGAGTAGAGACAAAAGAACAGCCTTCATGCAAGGTTGGCAGAAAGAAATGGAGGGGCTCTTCAAAGAAAGGGTCTGTGGAGCCTTGCATTGGAAAAAGACTAGGAATGAACTGTTAGTCATGGTCAAAACCATATGCTGTAACAGGACTTCTCCATCTGGCCCATTTATCCATGGGGCCAGATTGAAAAGTACTGGAAAATCCATTTGTACATACTGCACTGTCTTCAGATTGAATGAATATCTCTGACTTATGTATAGTAAAATAGAATTTCATTTAAAGAGGATAGTAGATTCATTGTAGTTATTTTTTGTCTTTATGTATTGTTTAATCAACAGTCACTAAGTGTATTAGTCAGTCAAAGGGGTGCTGATGCAAAATACCAGAAATGGGTTGGTTTTTATAAAGGGTATTTATTTGGGGTAGGAGCTTACGGTTACAAGGCCCTAAAGCATAAGTTATTTCCCCCATCAAAGTCAATTTCCATGCATTGGAGCAAGATCGCTGCCGATGTCTATGAGGGTTCAGGCTTCCTGGGTTCCTCAGGGCTCAGTGCCTGTGTTTTCTCCACAAGATCAGCTGTAGACTATCAGGCGAACAGCTCTGTCTCTCTCTTCCCGGGACTCCAGCTTAAGACTGAGTATCAAACTCCAACATCAAAACTCCAACATTAAGTACCTTCAACTCTGTCCTTTGCCATGCCTTTTATCTGTGAGGCCCCACCCACCAAGGGGCAGGGACTTAAAGTCCTAATGATGTGGCCCAATCAAAGCCCTAATCATAACTCAGTCACACCCAGGCACAGACCAGATTACAGACTTAACCCAATATCTATTTTTGGAAATCATAACCATATTAAGCTGCTACACTAAGAAAGTACAAATACCAGTCTCTTGATATTTCAAAAAGCTACTCATTCTCAAACATTGTGGGAAACATGTGCCTGAGGCTTTAGAAAAGAAAATATTCAAAAGAGCTGAGAAATTATATATGTATTATTGCATGGTTGGTGATGCTAAGAGCAAATGGAATTTTGTCTTCTAAACTAGCCAGCTTCTAGAGTAGGTTATTAAACAGATGGTTTTAGAAAAGAGATGATCACTGTGAACCAGCATGAATTTAGTACAAACAAACAAATCATGGCAAACAAATCTAATTTCCTTTGACAAAAGGGTTACTAGTCTCATTGGCCAGGAAACTATTGTAGTGATTCTATATCTGAATTTCAGTAAAACAGATGACAAAGTATCCCATGATATTTTTGTCCCCAAAATAGGAAATTATTGACTAGATAATAGTACAGTTCATCAGTTGGGACACTTTTGGCAAATGACAGAAACTTAATGCCAACTGGCTGAAGCAGAAGAGTTCACATAATGGCTAATGTAACAAAAAGTCCAGGCCTATCTCTGGCTCCAAAACTGATGAATCTGAAGACTCAGAAGAGATAGTGACAGCTTGGTCTCCTTCTCTTTCTCTTAAAACTCTTGACTCCACCTTCATATCTCTTATTTTCACCCTTATCTAGGCCCTCTACACATGGTGACACTTGGTAATTCTGATTTTATATATTCCCAGTTTTAATTTCAGTAGAGTCCTCTCTTCCCAACAGTTCTACGGAAGGTGAGGGATTTAATCTCACTGCACTGACTTAGATTATGTCCCAAACACTGTGGCCAGGAGAAGTCAATATTCTCATTGGCCAGGTTTGATCATATGTCATCTTGGGAACCAGGAAGGGACTGGGCTCTTCTGAATCCTATGGAGTGACAGGCAGCAAAATAGTGGCCCCTCAAGGAAAATATACGACCAGAGGAGGAAATAGTGGATGGTAGGCAGCAAGACAACAAATGTCCACTGCATAGAGTTAGGGATTGAAAAAATTTTCAATATAGAGCTGTATTTCAAACTGGAGATATTGTTGATGGTACACCTCAGGGTGCTACCTTTACTCTGGTACTTTATTCAATTCACTGATGAGATGATTATCACATTTTCAAATAACACAATTATTTATTTAATATGTTGATGCCTGAATCATGATTCAAAACTTACCCTGACATCTTAGAACCAAAAAAATTCTAGATCTCATCCCATTCCCTCGTACTCAACATGATAATTGATGTCAGGTTTGCCAGCAATTTTATACACATGACTCTGAAGTTTTGTATTTCAAAATTCAATGACAAAAGTAGAGGGGAGAGAAGTTGCTGTGGCTCAATCAATTGGGCTCCCATTCACCATATGGGAAGCCCTGGGTTCACATTCAAGGGCCTCCTTGTGAAGGCAGGCTTGCCCACATGCCGTGGAGAGCCACCCGGCCTGCAAGCACTGTGGAGAGCTGACTCAGAAAGGGGACACAGCAAAAAAAGGGAGACAAGCAAAAACAAACAAACCAAACACTCAAGAGTGTGCAGCGAACAGACACAGAGAGCAGACAGCAAAACAAGTTGCAAGGGGATAGGAAATAAATAAAAAAAGAAATACAGACACAGAAGAATGCACAGCGAATGGACACAGACAACATGCAAAAAGCCACAAGGTGGGGGATTAAAAAAAAAGTAGAAGGGAGGGAAAAACTGATAGAACAGCAGTTCATTTGAAAAAGACCTGAAGATTTGAATTAATTACAAGCTTACTATAAACTTGTTAAAGCATTCTTCCAGTGGCAGTATTAGAAATGTAGTATTCAGATCAAGATTAGGAATAGCTTCATGTTACCTCTGCAGATCAGATGAGATCCCGAGTGTTATGTAGTAGTCTGGACATTACATTTTAATTTTGGGTGCTCTCCTTCTTCATACCTAACACAGTTTATAATTAGGTATTTTTGTTGTTCTTTGATTCATAAGTATTTGCCCCAGTTGAATATAAATTCCTTGAGGGTAAGGTCCAGTTGTGGGTTTTTGTTGTTGTTATTGTTATATTTGATGTTTTTTATCATTTACTCACCAAATAGAATTATCAGTAAATATGTTTTATAGCAAAAAAAAGAAACTTGAAAGAGTCCTCAAGAGGATAAAGAAGATGGGATGTAATTTGGCAACTCTCCCAGTGAAGGAAGAGGTGAGAGAAGAGAAATGCTTAACTTGTGAAGAAAGATGGAATAATATGGTATCTGTCTTTCCATTTTTGAATGGCATGTGATTAGCAAGTAGTGTTAGTCTGCCTTGTTATGATTCAGACTTAACATCCCAGAGGACTTTTGAATGATAGAGATCTCATAAAAGAGTCCCCTCTCTTTTTCTTTTACCATTCAAACGAAGGTTAGATGAACATCTCTTAAGGTTGCCATACAAGGAGATTCAATTGGGTGGGAGGTGAGGTGATTATCTTCAAGGTACCTTGCAATTTTGATAGGATAAGGTATTCTAATTTTACAAATACTACCAAGTTCCAGAGAACTCCTCCAAGTGCTTTACCCAGTCATGTCAAAATCATACTATTCTTGAGTCCAAAAGCAAGAATGTCTTTCTGTGTACTAGAACAGAAGTACATCATATTGCAGGGTAGTGGGAATATGGAGAAGCAGAGGAAAAATACAATGAATGTTATCTATGGACTATGGTTAGCAATAATGTAATATTCTTGCATCAATACCAAAGATGTACTGTGTTAATAATAGGGGGGTATGGAAAAATATGCCAAATGTATGCTGTGGACCATAGTTAGTAGTAATAGTCTGATGACATTATCTTATACTCTGTAACAAATATGCCACAACGGTGTGGTGTGTTGATGAAGGAGTGTTGTATGAGGATTCTAAACATGTGCATGATTGTTTTGTAAATTCACAACTTCTGTAATAAAAACATATTTTAACAATGTACTATTCGTGGCAAGTATGGTTGTACTGAGCCATGCAAAAGTCAAAACCTCATATCTGACTGTGCCACAAGCATAACTGATGTCAGATTTGCCTGCAATGAGATGAAACAAGACTCCATTCTCTTAAATACATAGAAGTGAGGCAATCACCACTTGTTCCATGTGGGAAAGAACCATCAAGTTGCTATAGAATAGATACAAGTCAAGTTCCTTTTTCATTTTTCTTCCTCTCACCCTTTCCTTACCCATTTAGAAATAAGGGAGACATTGTCTGGTATTTGAAAATGATTTTTTTTTGCATGTATTGTATATTTTTAAAGTTGCATATGGCTTGAAGCAATTATTTATATATCTAATTTTAGAATTGCGAATGGATTGAAGTACCTGTGTATAAAAATGTAAATATTAAATTATTTATATTGTTAACAGAGACTAGGCTTTGGCCTATTCTATATATTCTAAAGGAGACAAGTCTGCTCCTTCATTTAAACTCCTTTTCTGTTTGAATGGCTACACTGTCCCTTCTTTAAAACTCTAGATCTCATCCCTCCTACTTAAGTCCTGCCATAATCAGAGTTCTTACCCCAGTTTACTCTCTCATTTCACTATTGTTTTTGGCCAATGTCGATCCATTTTCCTGGGTAGCATTATGAACAGAATACTGTGCCACAATGTTGTAACTAATGGCAGGAATGCCTTTAATGCCTTCCAGCACTAAACAGCAGCCAAGGTAGGAGCCTCCTATGTAAACCAGGAAGGGCTCAGCCCAGTCCTGGGCACATAATTGTTATTTTATACTTAAAATCAGTGCTGTAGCTCTTTGGGAAAAAAGGATTCTCTTTTCCTGATGATTTTCATCCTTTTTTTCCTAATGCCTCTGTGGAAACCCCTGGGGCTTCAAGTCAATGCTTAGCTTCTTTAAAATGTGTTTTTACAAAGGAATCCATCTATAATCTAAGCAGCAATGGGAAACATAGTAATTTCTCCTAAGGGTTAAATTGTTTCAAATCAGAAGTCAAAATTATATTTATACTAATGACAACCTTAAAAATGTAACACAGCATCCAATTTTTGCATAAAAATTACACATTTTAAATACCAAAAGCTTGATGTGAATTTTACACTCTGTTTATGTTAAACCAAAAAAGTGAACTTAAAAGTAATCATGTAAATTGAATGATAATAAGAGTTCTTTTATATTTTTAGACTACTTCAAATGAATAATTTAAAAGGCATCAAGCAAAATATTTTATTAACATAAAGTTAATGGTATATTTTTATAGTACCTGATTTTCAAAAATTTGCACTAAGACATTATCATAATCAGCTCATGTCAGTTGTGTGCCATTTTACATACACTATTTTTGAATAAAGTTAATGCACTCGTTGGCACAGAAGCTCAGTTTAAATCTCGCTCCTGAACTATCACTCCTAGCCTTATTAAAATACTTTTAATTTGTCAACTTCTATGTAAATCTGAAGTGAAGATGACTTTACTCTTTGAAATATAATTTCTATTAGCAGGGTTTCTATCTATATAACAAGGTCACATAAAAATTTTAAGTCATTTTTGTTAAAATACAATAGAAATCATAAGAATCGGCAGCACCATGAAATGAAGCAGGAGGTATTTTTATTCAGAAATTACATCATGATACAACTAAAATTTTATGGCAGTTTGTCTCCTATAAATTCAATATTTATTCCTTTCCCATTAATGTGCCTCTTCTTAATATGTTGCCTTGAATTGTAACATAAATCTGTATATTACATGTGCCAAAGAAAACTGGCTCATTTTCAAATACAAATTTTCATATATAATAATTTTATGGCAGATAATATTTTTGATATAAAATTGGGCAATTATACAGCAATTTCTCTTTTATGTATTAAAGAGAATGGCACAAATAGCCTTTGACTAACACTGCAAACTGTTTTTGTCCTCTTAACTGACATCTGGCATGTAATGCTATGATTTTACTGATCCTATATTAAGGGATAAAAGATACTTAACTTATAAAGTCAGTCTGGAATTAGATTTATGACATCAGCCCCTTTCTCTTTAAATTAGTTAGTTCTGTAGGTTTCACCACCAATGAATTCATTTCCTAAGTATGTCTCATTATAGATACCACAATTTATGGATATTCAACTGGAAAAGCATCAAGTTCATTTTCCCTAGTGCCAGGGGAAAAAGGACAGGAGTTCTAAACACGCTGAGGGTCAATTGGAATCTCATTTATTTTTATATAATTCCCTTGCTTTCTTTCATGTCTTCTATCCAGCATGCCAGAATAAGTGTCATATTCCATCCTTGATTTGCCGCGGCAAGTCTCAGTGGTGTTTGTGCTAGAATCAAAGGCCCAGAATAGTCCTTTAGAAGACTTTAAATAAATAAATGGATGTAGAATAGGGGTGCATTTTTTTTTTATTTCTCCTGAGAATTTCTTTAAACTCCCATTGGCTGCCAATGAACAAAGAACTTTTTTTTCTATTTCACTTGATATTTTAAACTTTCTGTTTTCTTAGCATCTAGTATTTTTTTCCTCCAGTGTATGAATTTCAGTCTAATAGTGCTTTTTGAGTGCCCAGGTACTGCTGTGATAAGTGCCGCAGAAATACTTATGTAGAAAGATAGATTACTCTGAACTGGCTTCCATTCTCCTTTTTGCAAATAAAACTTCCAGTGATGGGAAAAAAACACAAAATGCCACCAGTTTATAAATTTCAATACTGTTTTTGTCTGCATAAGGAGCATAGGATTATGTCACAAGGAGTGATATGATCAATACCAGAATCCTAGAAGAGAAAACCTCTTTCGAAGGAAAAATGGAAAAGAACTGCCTCAGAATCATAGGCATGTTTTTAGGAATTTCACCCATACAGGGTGTAAGTAATAAGGTTCCATTTTCCCTAGCTTTAATCCTAAACTTACAAGGAATTAAAAGTGAATAATTTTGATCAGGGCTATAAAATAAGTATGTGGAAAGGAAGCAACTAAGTATAGTAAACTGTGAATAAGCAACTATAGGCTCAGGGCTCTAGGAACAAACTTGGCACGTTTAATTATCCTTATCAAAAGACTTGGAACTTTGATAATATACTATGTAAAATTTCTGTAGCATTTGAGAATAGTCTGAATTAAAAATTCCAATTGATGGTACATCAAAATAAAATATAAAAAGCTGATGAGGGTGAATATGGTGTCCCGGGAGCTTTCCTTCAGTACTTCAGTGTGTTTATAATCACCCAGTAAACATTTGAAGCCCCAAACATGTTCAAATGGTTAATTAAAAAAAAAAAAAAAGGAAAGAAACAAAGCAAGCATAATTTGGTATGTGCAGTCCAGTGGCCTACTTCAAAAATTACGTGAGAACATTTTGTGGTGGAAATTCTTTTCCTCTGGAGTTTCCCATTGCCTGTCAATATGCAAGATGCTTTTCCCGTTTTTTCCTAGTTAAGTCCTTTCCTCAATAGAAGACAGGCAATTCTTGTAAAAAGAGGAAAGATGATAGAAATCATTTCAGAGATTCTGTTTCACGTTCTGGAGCAAACTCTGTGTCTATGCTGTGGTGATGCTCGAGGAGGCAAGCTGCTGTGCTTGATGCCTGTGTGTTATGAAACCAAAGAGGAGCATTTTCATTAATGTCAAGTTCTATTTTGTTCATTCCTCTCAACCACAGACTATTTATGAAACTGCTCAAAAGCCGGCTTATTCGAGGAACATTTCTCGTCTTCCCAACTGGATTTTAACTTGACCCCATATCCCCAAGCTAACCTTCAAAACTCACACAGAGCATTACTTACCAATTCATTATTACACTGATGAATACAGGCCTTGGAATAGTTATTTATTGCCAACCTCACTCCACTGCTAGATTGTTAGCCTTGCAAAGCTGGGATTTTCTCCCCTGCAATCCCTGTCACTCTGAACTACTCACTGGTCCCAGAACTCATTGATTATTTTCATGACTGTAAGATTTGTACATAATCTCCTTCTTCCTAGCATTATGTTTGTCCCTTGTTCAGCTGGAGGTTTCAATTGCTTCTCTGATAATTTTCCCCAGTTGCTCATCCTACCCATCCAACCAAGTAGGATGTAGTGTTCCATTGTCTGTCCTTTCCTGGCACTTGGCATATGCCTTCATTCAGCACACATCACATAGCAGTCTGAATTGTCTGTCCTCTCTCCACCAACGTTAAAGAATGCTGTCTTCTATCTCTTTATGGCCCAAGCATTTGGCAGAATTCTTTCCATAAAAATAGATACTTGATAAATGCATGTTGCTTGCCTTTTGTATACTTTATTATTTTGCCTTACACAATTCTTTGTTGCAAAAAGATACTCAAAAATATTGGTTAAATTGAATGACATATTTTCCTAAAATTATCTTTGTGTATGTGGAATAAACATGGTGGAATAAACAAATTAAGTTGCCTGTCTAGTTTACACAAATCTTTATAAAATGAGCAGCCATTTTATATCAGGCATAGCCTGCCCTTGACCAGGGCAAGGTACTGAACCCATGACCAATGAGAATTTCTTTGCCAGAAATGAGGATGGGGAAGAAGTAAAGTTTAGAGAGACTGAAAGAAGTTTCAATTTAGATTCTACATCTGGGCATCTGAACTGGTAGCATGTAACTTTGAGTTCTGTCAACATTCAACTGTACAGACGGAGGAGACTAATGGAGCTAATAGAATATGAAAGCAGATATTTAAAGAGGAAAAGAATGGAAATATGGATGGAAAAGTCCTGACAGTCATCCAGTGGCTCTTGCTTCTAGACCTTTTTAGAGAGCTTAACACATTTTTTAGTGCGATATCCCTGTAAGTTTATAATAAATGCTCCCTGTTCTGTTTTAGCTAGCTAAGTTTGGTTTGTAACTTATGTCCAGGAGTTCCAGTTGTTTTAGGAGTAAATGATGGTTAAAAGATTAAGTGTCTTAAGGAAGACAATTGCCAGAATGATTCTGGCCACTCTTCTTGCTACCTGTATTTCCTATTGCTGCTCTAACAAATTCCCACAAGTTTAATGGCTTAAAATAATGCAAATTGATTATCATACAGTTCTAGAGGTTGGCAACCTTACACAGTCTGCCAGAATTAAAATCAAGGTGTCAGCAGGGCCATATTCCTTTCTGGAAGTTCTAAGGGATCATCTGTTTCCTTGTCCTTTCCATCTTCTAGAGGTTGCCTATATTCCTTGGCTCATGGCCTCCCTTGTATCTTCAAAATCAGCAACAGTTCACATCTTTCTGGTATCTCATAACTCTGATACCCTCCTCTGCCTTCCAAGGACTTTTGTGGTTTCATTAGGACCAGATAACCCAGAATCATCTCATCAGCTCAAGATCCTTAACTCAATCACATATGCAGCGTGTCTTTTGACATGTAAGGTGACATTCCCAGGTTCTGGGTATTATAATATGGCCATCTCTTGGGAGGGGGCATTATTTTGCCTACATGCTGCCTCTGGATCCCAAAAGCACAAGCTGTATTACTTGCTTTGTTACATCCTCCTCCTCCTCAAAAAAAGACAACTCTCAAATGTAGGTTTGTTTATTGTCATTTTCTCCACACCTACAATAATGCCCTTGTGCAATGTAGGTGATCAACAAATATCCGAGAAAAATTAAATTGTTAGCCTTCACATAAACCCTGGTATTTCTTCTGTCTTTTACTAGTGAAGATGTAAAGCTATAACTATAGCATATATACTATTTATGCTATTTGAAGTCTCACTTTGTGGGGGTGCTTACAATGTTTAAGTTCACAGGCTCTCAGACAGACAGATTTCATTTTGAATCCTTTCTCCACGGACTCATTATCTCCTTACATGGTATAGAAAATGAAAAACATGTAGCACAGTTTACTATGTGTCATATACTGTACTAAACACTTAGCATGCATTTTCTCATTTTATTTCTCATAAAAGAAAAGAATAATCTTCAAGGGGAAATTAGGGAAGGCTTCCCACAGGAGGTAAAATAACAGATGGGCATGTCCTACTGCCCAGTGAGACCACTGTCGTACTTCTGACCTCCAGAACTGTGAACAATAAATCTGTGTTGTTTTAACCCACTAAATATTTGGTTATTTAGTTTAGCAGTAAATAGAAAACCTGATACAGAGCCATATCTAATTGCCCCATGAGCATGTTTCATTACATTCTCCATATTTTCTAAAATTAACCTCTTCCATTTTCTCATTTTAAGTAAGAAATCATGCTCTCTAATATAATTTACTTTGAAAATATCATTGGTGAACTTGGCTTTGCTCACTGTATCACAAGGAGTAGTTAGCATGCTCTTTTCTTGGGTACATAAACAGTCTTTCCTCTGATTGAAAAGTACAACATCCTTCCAACACTTTAGGCTTGAAGTCTCTCAAAATTCTCAAAATGTACAGGAAAAGATGGAGTAAGTTTGGGATATTGATTGGAGGGAGGTATTCTTCACCCACCATGTTTCTTTCCTAGTAATGCTGATTTGCTTGAAAATAAGGTAAAATAGCTTTCTTATTTCCCCTCTAAAAATTCCGTAATGTTAACATCTGCAATAGTATATTTTGTCCATTTATTGCATCTCTCTTATGTCCTGTAATCTCATGTCTCCAGTCTCTCCCAATGATTGCCTTTGATTTTTCCTACTCCAGGTTCTGGTATCCACTGCCATGGGATAAAGAAAGGACAGCTGTGGCTCACAGATGTTTCAGTACCATGGACAGCAGCATTTAGCCGAGGAAATCAAATGCAAATATATTTCAAACTACTTCATTTTGATATTCGTTTATAAATATTAACTATTTTTTTCAAACCTCCTTTCTTCCCACATGTCTTTCTCCCTCAAGCCAACCCTTTCTGGTTTCAAATGCCTCATTACTCATTGATAGGTTGTTTGAAATGCTCATTATCACCACACATTTTTGCCCCTTAATAGTTTGATTTGTTGTCTTCTCAGGCTCATACCCTGACCTCTTTCTTCCCCTCTTCTTTTCACTTACTCACAAAGAATTGGAAAAAATATGTATAGACCACAAATTCATGTAAGTCAGACAGAGAGGCACCCCACTGGGGAGACATTCCCATCATTAATTTAACACAAAAAATGTAAAAATCGAATTTTGATATACCAAATATATATATCAGACATGGCCAAATTACAAGAAATGTTATAAATTTTGGCCTAATTAATTTTTATTTCAAGTAATGTTTTTAGTGGTGTCTTTCAAAAATTTTCACCATCCTCATATTAAAAACCCCATACTTCTTAATACATTATTTTATTTCTATATCACTGGAGAGTTTGGGTGGTTAAAAGAAAATAGCACACTCCATTTTTTTTCTTATTTCTTCAGAATTTCTTAAAACATTTTTTTTCTGATATACATTTTTTCTCTAATCTCAGTTGAGCTTCACTGTTCTCAAAACCAACAAGGTATACCGACATCTTTGATTCCCAAGGACTAAAATCTCATTTGGAATGTTGACTCCTAATTATCTTTCATCTTCACATTTACCATTTGACTATGTCCACACTTTCTGCCTCCAAACCTTCTCAGGTCTTTCTTTCTGAAATTAATCTGCCCTTGACATTGCTATTGCTTACTGAGCTACCAGCCACCTTAAGAAAATAAATATTCTATACTTTCACTTCATTTTAACCTCATCTAACAAGGTTCAGCCCTCACCACTCAGTTGAAACCACTCTCTCAAGGTTCACTGATGATTCTTCAATTGGCAGACTTGATGGCTTTTTTCTCCTCAGTCATGCTATCCTTGCCACCTCCACAATAGTGTTTAGCTCTCCTTTGTTTCTGTACCCTTACTGTCCTACTTACAGCCAAGCTGTTCTTCACAAATTTGCCCTTCTGTCATCACAATGCTTTCTTGGTGAATTTGTCCATTCCTGTTCCTTTTTCACTATTTGAATATTTCCATGTTTGTTCAGAAAACTAGCCTTTCAATTTTCATTGCCCTTTTAAACGTCTGCATTTTCCTAGTGTCAGATGAAAATTCAGATTTTGCTTGCATCTGTTCTCTCTATTGGGTCTGTAATAGACTGAACTGTGTCTCTCCCCAAAATATGTGCATGTCCTTACTCTCAGTCCTAAGACTGTGACCCCATTTGGGAACAGAGTCTTTGGAGACTTTATTAGATATTATTAGAAGATGAGATTAACCTGGATAAGAGTGGACCTTGAACCCTAGAGGATCGATGTCCTTCTAAGAGAAGGAAATTTGGACAGTTTGTAAGAGAGAAGCAGAGAGAGATGACCATATGATGGAGGCAGAGAGTGAGTTACGCCACTGCAAGCCAAGGAATGCCATGATCGCGGGCCACCCTTTAGCTCAGGAGAGCAGCGTGGTATGGACTCCCTTCTTAAGAGGAAGCATAGCTCACCACCAACTTGATTTTGCTCTTCTATCCTCCAAAACAATTTTTTCTTGTTTCAAGCCATTTAGTTTGTGATGCTTTTATAGCAGCCACAGCAAACTAAGACAAGATTTTTCATTCTGTCTTCCTAATGACTCATAGAATCCTCCCCTCCTTGCACAGAATCCAATTAAAATAGTGGGTGCAACAGACCTGTCGAAAGTGTGTTCAAGGATCAGTACCCTTATGATGTGCTCTGAGTGGGGTGGGAGGGTAGGGGGTGGGGGAATTCATCAGTTAACTATGCATTATCAACATTTACACAATATTTTTTCTTGGAGCTTTACTTTTCATACTAACATATTAAAGGCTCTGAAAGGTCCTTTAGTAAATAAACCTAAATAACTTTGCTGAACCTAATTTCATCAAACTGATTTTACCTCATAAACTTTTTGTTCATCATTTTAATAACGTCCTGTTGAACTCACAGGGGAATGTCATCATAACAGAGGAGATTGTTTTTTGGAGTCTGACAAACATTTTCAAATCCTGATTTTGCTACTTATTAGCTCTGTGGGCAAGCTACTTAGCCTCTCTGAGCTTCTGTTTCTTCAGAAATAATAACAAATACCTTGAAGCTATCTTCTGAGGTTTTGAAAGATTTCATATATAACAGTTCAGTTGCTATCTAGCATGCAGAAAGTGCACCATAAATATTAGGATCAGCAATGGTACCATTAATATTAAATTATAGTTATTTAATTATTTGTGTGTCTTACATATGCTATATTACAGCATATTTTGAAGTATCAGTGACTCTCATATTCTTGATAGAATACCTTGCATATCGTAACTTCTTAATAGATACTGGGTTGGGCACATGGCATAAATATTAGATGGGGGGAGAGACAGGAAAAGGAAGAGTTATTTAAATTATGCTCTGCTGCATCATGTCATATAGTGACCCAATCTGAACTGAGCACATGAAATTTCTTCGCAAACAGATTACAACCCAGCCTGTGTCTATAAAAAATAGCAGATTTTTCAGTGGATGAATTCCCACAGTTAATAGAAGGTTTATAAGAAGTTTAGAAAACAACTCAGAAATTAAAATGTATTATTGTCACTAACTTATTTTCAAAAGAGTTACTGGAATGAGTTAATTTCTCTCTCTTATATTGCATGCTACTCTGTTCAGCATTTTTTTAAGCCAGTGTGTATCCACAGCCACAGAATGGTGGAGTTCCTGCTATGACTTCCAACAATGCTTAAAGCATTTCAAATGGATATCCTGTACTTGTTATGAGAATGCAGTGATGCACTCATCACAAACATAGACATAGAGGTTCTGAAAACTCTTTGGTTTTTGTATCGATTTGGCTGACAGAACCTCTGTGGTTTAGTTACCTGGGATATTATCAAATCCAGAATGATAGTTCCACATTCTGTGTGATCAAGGAGCAAATTTGTTTCAGAAGTGGGAAATACATATCATAGTAAATTAAGTAAAAAAATAAATAAGCTAACAAAAAGCATCACTGATTCCACATCATTAGTATCTAAGTCTGAATCTAGATGTTCAAAATTGAACAAAAATGGGAAATCCCAGTTTTTCTGACAACTGTTAAGAACAATAATCTGCAATATATATAGTATTTTTCAATGTGTTTGTAAATCAGTCACTAAATTTTACTTTTTTTCCAAATACACTGGATTGAGTGGGCAGACACAGGCTGTGTTACATGAGACATGCTGCTCACAATGACATCCCACCCAACTTCTTCTTCTCAATGACAGTTCCTCACAAAAGTATCCAGCTCAAGGAAGCACTACTCAGGCTCTTGCTGGTGCCAGAGCAAGACTGACCCAACGAGTAGACCTCGCATTTGCTGTTTCTTTGGATTAGAACATTATTTTCTCAGAGGCATGTGGTGCAGTGGTTAGACACCTGATTTTGGGTTTAAATTACTGTTCTGATATTTATAAACAAAGACCTTGAGCAAGTAACCTAAAGGCTCCACATTTCAGATTCCTCTCCTATAAAACTGCATCATAATATTACCTTCCACTTAGGGCGGTTTTGAGATTAAATGAGTTGATGTATGTGAGGCATTTAAAGTAATGTCTACATGTAGTAAGCACTATATGTGTTCACTTCTGACATCATCATGGTCATTATTATCTTCACATGGCTCTGTGGCATCTTGTAGATCTTGATTCAAGTGAGTCCTGTGCTGACCAGCCTCTCTCAAGCAGCAATTATCACTGTTTAACACTTACCGCTATCTAAACTTATTTGGTTATTTTCATTTTCTTCCTCCCACCCTTCCTTCATAGAACAGGATCTTGTTGCTTTGTTCACTATCTTCACAGTGCCTAACAGAGTACCTTGCACATAGTAGTTGCTCTATAAATAGTAACTGAGTTAATAAACCTACAAAATAACTGGTGGTGCACGATATGGCCTGGTTTAAAAGATTCTGCACAATGCTGGCTAAACCAGTAGAAACAGAGTCTAAGATTTGGTATAAATACTACATAAAGTATCCAGCAGTTTTGAGAGAGAGAAGAATTCAGCGATACTCAGATAAAATCAAAATATGATGAAATAGGCAGGCACAGAGGCTGCCATGGTGTGATTCAAGCATGGGTACCTGCTGTGTGAACTGATGTCTGATGACCCTCACTGCCACCTGAATCTGGAGGACCGAATGCTGAATGGTCTTGGTGGCACATGCCTTCCCGGGTGCAGGGGATTTGGAGTGCAGCAACCTGCTCCATCTGCTTCTTGGTGAGACACCTCAATGCCTGTCCTGGAATAGAGCTACTATGATCCCAGAACGAATTCTACCAGCTTGTGTGGTCAGCTCTTCCTTCATCATGTCCTTGGAAATCAAAGGACACCATTATACTTGTTTTTTAAACACTTCGCACATGGAAGGTATAATTAGAACATCTCAGAAGTTCCTGATTCAGTCTAAAAGGAGACAGCTGTTGATCTTGTACTGTACTGACAAAGGAGAAGGGAAGCTATCCAGAAATCTATCACAAAAAGCTTTTTGCTAGATGGGTAGTCAGGGGAAGAGGAGCTTTCTGTGATGGAGTGGACCTCTGCTTACCACTCAGCCTGTTCTAGTGGAAGGAGAAACTTCAGAACGCAGCTCTCTGAACACTATAACAAGCTGTACTGTGTCCAGCCTTGGGGTCCACTTGTTGGAATAGAATTTCTAAAAACTACCAGCATCGTCTACAACTCTAAACTGGATGACTGCCTACCAGAGGATAAATTACCAATGTGAATTTGGGAACTTATTCACTTAAACTGAAGCTGCCTTTGCCCTAATCAGCCTTCCCTGGTTAAATGGTTATAGGTTGTGAATGACCCATAGTTACAGACCTCTTTGTATGTAATTGTGTGGGTAAGAGTAGATTTGGCCTCTAAGGGCTTATGGGGTTCATGTTTGACTAAGTCTCTTTCCCCCTCTATCACTGGCCTTGGTGGGAAGACTGATTCCCAATTTATATTAAATGAATTTTCAGTCTTCCTCTTGAAGGCTTATACCCCCAGGCTCCAAAACAGGTACTAACCCTATCAAGTTATTTGGGGTAGAAATATGATAAACAAAGCAGCTAAACTTAGCACAAATTCCTAGCCAGTCTCAAGACAGACTTACAGAACCTTTAAAACACCAAATTATGTGTGAGGTGATTAACAAAAAAGGCAACATTTGTGCTTCATTGGGTGAAAAATAAAAAGGCCTCCCCTGACCTCATTACCACAAAGTGGAGTAGATGCAGCCAACTTCTGGTAGTTTTCTGCAGTTCCCACCATTCGCTATTGCCTTTCACCTGGCCAGCATCAGAGGACAGGTGAAACTACCACACTCAATGAACAGGAATTAGGAGGGACAAACGACTTCTGATCGGGTTTGGGCTGCTACTATTTTCTTCATAATAAAATGGATGTCACTCAAAAAACAAAATGTGATGAAATGTATCCTCAAGAAGTCTAAGCTTTTGAGTTACAGGAACCCATCATGTGCACACTTTACAATAAACTCTCATTATTTAAATTAAGTAGTCTGATTGGGTCTGCGTTCCTATTAAACAAAAGATGCTTAAATAATACAACTGTAATCACTTTGTTCCAGAATACTTCAACTCAGACTGATTATTGCGTGCTGAGAGAAAAAATAAAAGAAAGCAAAATAATAAAATAGAGTAAAATAAAGTAATGCTATGTTCTTTGTAACCAAAAATAAAAATCTATTCAGAAAATTGGAAATTTATAACTAGCCTGGATAAGCAACCAAAAATGGAAGAGAAGTTAATAATTTCCATGGTTTCATGGGGCCTTATTTTTGTTAGTTAATTAAAGTGACCTGAAATGTTGAACTTTCTTTCTCTAGGGAATTTTTTTAATTCCTGCATTTCCCAGGAGGAAGAACCGTATTGTTTCACTCTCATTTCTCAAGGGGATAAGGACACAAGCTAGCCAACGAGCATTCCTGGGTTCAGAGTCTTTAAAATTTTAGAAGTGGCCTGGCCTCTCATCAACTCCATTTTAACAGTGAGAAAAATGAGACCTCCAGAGAGAAATGGCTTGCCCCAATTTACATGCAACTAGTTTAGGTCTTTCTCCTCTAAAAATTGACTTGCCTCTCACTGCAAACCCAGTAAGTTCACGATAGAATTCAACTCAAAGTTATCAACTTAGAAAGCAGTTACACAAATCAGCACCAGTAGTTCTAGTGACCAGGAATTGGGCACCTGTTTGATCTAGGCGTTGTGATTAACCCTTTGTACACCTTCATGAAGCAGCTGTCATGTTTACTATTTTGCAGACAGCGATAGAGAGTCCTAAGCAGCCAGCCTTGCCCATGATTATGCAGCTAATAAATTGTTGTGTCTTGAGTTGATAGTTGCCTCCCAATCTGATCACAAAGTCCTTGCACCTTACTGGGAGGCAAACTACTGCCCCAGAAGCCAACTTCCAGCCCACTGACAGTTTTTGCATGGCTCATGAATTAAGAATGGTTTGGACAATTGTAAATGGTTGAAAAAAAATTAAAAGAAGCATAACATTTTGTGACACATGACAATGATATGAAATTTAAATTTCAGTGTCCATAAGTCAAGTTTAACTGGAACACAATCCCATTCATTCATTTACTTATTACGTATGGTTGCTTTCGCACTACAAAGGCAGTGCCGAGCAGTTTCAGCAGAGATCACATGGACCAAAAGGCATATTTGCTGTCTGACCACTTGCAGAGAGAGTTTGTTCGTCCCTGTTCTTAACTGTTAGCCTGTATTGACTCACAGAGTTTGCAATTAGATAGAAAACAACAATAAAATGATTGGATTGAGAAACAGCAGTTATACGAGGACGTAAAGTGCAAGTTTTTCTAAAACATGAATGGACAATAATGTCCAACGGCAACAACTGATGCAAAGGAAACAAACTCTCCACTGAATTCCAGCCAACATAGACTGCGTTATCCTTAAAAAGACCAAAGCCGTTCCTGTCAGGAAGCTTTTCTCACACAGGCCACTTAATAAGAGCATGCACATGAGGTTTTCTAACTATTCTTGGCTATTAGTCCAGCAGTTCCCAAACCTGATGCTACATCCAAATCATCTGAAATGCTTAAAATATACACACCACCAAAAACATGATCCATGAAAGAAAAAAATTGATGAGTTAGATTTCATTTAAGTTAGAACTTCTGTTCTGTGAAAGACCTTGTCAAAAGAATGCCACAGATATGGAGAAAATATTCTCAAAGCACATCCCTAATAAAAGACTTATATCCAAATTATCCAAAGAAAACTTATCCAAAAAAAAAAAACAATAAGAAAACAAGCAATCTATATTTAAAAGTTTTCAAATACGTGCAGATTACAAATAAGCATATGAAAACATGCTGGGTATCATATGTCATTAGTGAGATACCACTACACACTTATTTGAGTGGGTAAAATCCAACACCAAATGCTGATGAGGATGTGGAGCAGCAGGAACTTGCTGGCAGGAATGCAAAATGGTACAGCCACTCTGGAATAGAATTTGGTGGCTTCTTACAAACCTAAACCAAGGCTTCCACAAAATCTAGCAATTTTTTCTTTACCTTCCCCAGATCCTTGATTTGATCTTAAGCCCTAAGAAGGAAATAGGCTGGGGTTAGAAGCACAAGTGTCAGTTTTCAAAAGACCTTCTAGTAACGCTCTCACTTTGGACCTCAAGCATCATGTTGGAGGCCAAATTACAGCAGAGAGTCTCACGTCTCTTGCTCGTGAACCTGCATTCCCCTGGCAGTTGGAGGCCTGACAGCTGTTGGGGCAAGCCTAGAGACTCTAATATCTTAGCAGAAATGCTGCAATCCCCCCACCTTCATGCCATCAACTGTACCACCAGAGGGCATTTCTCAAGGATTTCCATGGATTTAGTTCATTGATAAGGAGGTGCTAAAGCAAAGGAGGAATAAAGGGAATGAAGCCCTTCCGGATTGATGGGCTCATGGAGTCATCATATGAGGCACAGCTGAGATCCCATAAATACCAGTGAGGAGGGGGGGTGATTTTGCAGAAGGTCTGGAGGCTCCGAGTTAGCAAACGAAAGAATAATAGGGGTGCTGTGAATTTTTGTTATGAACACATCCACAGTTTCGGGAGACTTGGGGATATGGTGTTCCTTGTGAATTGCCTAATGTAAATGTGGGGTACATATAATTATTCCCATTTTCTGTATTTGTAAAGTGAGGCCTAAAAATTTCGAGTATTTGGAAGGTAGCATTGTAACAGTTGGTGCTTAAATACTGTGTTTAAATATTTAATAAGCATCACACGTCATTAGTGAGATACCACTACACACGCATTTGAGTGGGTAAAATCCAGCACCAAAAGTCCGTGAGGATGTGGAGCAGCAGGAACTTGCTGGTGGCAGTACAAGTGCACAGCCACTTTGGAGGAGAGTTTGGTGGCTTCTCACAAACCGCCAAACTGGACTGGATTCGGTTTCCAGATTTGCTGCTATTACTTATTCATACTGTCTGTGCCTTGTTTCCTTATTTGTGAGTGTCTATGTCTTGTTTCCTTATTTGTAAGTGGGGATAAGAATACTAGAATCTGTCACATACAGTGGTTGGGAGGATTGAAAATGTTTATGTAGGTAAATATTTTCATCAGTTCCTGTTCCTGGCATGAATCAGAGTTCAGTAAGAGTAACAAGTAATGCTTGTTAATAGAATAAGAGTGATTTTATCAGGTCACATGACTAGAAAATGGCGCAGGCAGGGTTGTTCAAAACTGTGATCTAACTACATACTTGGCAATCCTAAGCACCGTGCTGCATTGTCAGAGACAACAACAACTTCTCCTTTTCTCCTTTTTTGTATATTCCTTTTATGGTCCCCTATATGGTTGTTAGGGTTTGACTTGTACCCTGTCCCCCCACCCCACCCCAAAATAATGTTGCAATATTAACCCCCAGGACCTCAGAAAACAGGGTCATTACAGTTGGAATTAGGCAAGTCAAATGAGGCCACACTGGACTAGGGTGGTCCTTCATCCACTATGCCGGGGACCTTATAAGAAGGGGAGACAGACACAGAGAGAGAAGACAATATGTGACGAGGGAGGCAGTGGCTGAGCTGGGCCCCACACCAAGGAACGCCAAGAATTGTTGACTTATGCCCCAAGCAAGGAGAGAGGTGTGTCAGGATACTTCCCCACAGACTGCAGAGGATTTCAGGCTTCTAGCTTCCAGAATGGCAAGACAACAAATTTATGTTGTTCTCAGCCACCTCGTTGTGCCACTGCATGACAGCAGCCCTAGGAAGCTAAGACAGTAGTGCCTGCTAGAGGGTATGGACTACAACAGGAGTTTTCATTCTTTTCATTTATTCATTTCCCCAAAAATGTGAGAATACAGCCAGACACTGCTAGGCACTGAGTTATTACCAAAATAAGTAAGTTGCAGCCATTCTTTTGGAATGCTGTTGGTTGTTAGAAGACTCTTTCTACCATAGGCATGAAGGTAGTAGGTACCCCTCCCTTGCCCTCTGTATCTTCTTTAAACCAAATGGGAAGAAGTACCTGACAGACGATTTTCAAGTAATCTCCAGCTTCAATGCTAAATGTGTAGGTACTGAACTTGAAAGCGTGTGACATTTGACAGAATATCAATGAAATTGTTATGCACAGCTACGGTTTGGACTGACTATGTAAAATAAATCACAGCAGATGAATGGCATCGTTTCAACAGCTATGAAATGATAACCTTGTTGGCTATGTTTAAGTTCGTGAGATACAGGAAAGTAGAAAATGCCCCGTGGAACCACTTAAAAATGCAGGCAAGTGATGTTTGCAATTGCATGAATGTGACTGCTCATGGAACGGGGTTAAAATAGAGTAGCAAGGAAATGGAATGAAATATGAAGTTGCAACAGTTTCTCAATTTGTTAGCTGTGCATGAGAATCACGTTATTCCTGCTTTACACATTTAACTGTTCTGTGATTCGTTACTGGACAGGGAAACACCTAAAATTATTTGATCATAAAAACACAGAGGTAGTACAGAGAGAATGTAAACATCTGAAGTTGATGGATTAAGTTCTGTTAAATATTCTCTTTAAGATACAAGAGGGGGGAAATACAACATTTAACTCTTCAGCCTGATTCTTTAGAGTTATTCCTATTAACATAGATAATCATTCTTGAAAGCCCTAGAAGGCTTCCTGTGGATTTCAGGAGATAAGAATTTTTGAACTGATCTTACTTCTTTGTTTTCCACCACAATTCACCACGTGCAGACCTTAGCTCTTGTGACCAACTGTGTCAAAACAATTATACTTATTCTTGGAAATGTACACAAGAAAGCCAACTGTTATTTGAGAGCTTTCTGCTGCACACACTGTGGACAAAGCAGAACTCACCAAAAACAACTGGCAGGTGAAAGAACAACAAGCCCATGAATGAATCACTAGGAAATGAAAAGGTTACCGGAGGCAGATTACCCTTGAAAATATGGAGTATGGGTCAATGAATCTCTGCCGTAGACCAAGGCATTACTCTGTTTATGTGAAATTGAGCATGTTTATTCAAACAAATATGTGTGACTAAGTATGTCACACAAGTATGTGTGAGGACTACTTTGTGAATTAGAAGAAAAAAGTGTAAAGAGGGGTGAATCATCCATGATCATCTCAACTTGGAAAAAGCCTGTAGGTTTATTATAAATTAATATGAGGGAAAAACATGTTCTTATCTCTATGGCAGCACAATCTACCCCTCCCTCCCCTTCCCCCCCCCCATGGAGGGAAACAAACATTTAACAATGTTAACATTTGTTTGTTGTTTAAAAGAACATACAAGAATAACAGAATAATCATAAGAAAGATTAAACAACCTAGGATGGGCATGCACAAGAAAGAATGAACAATGAATCTGAGTTTTCTCTCTAACACGGAAGAACATTTATTAAAACATGTAACTCATTGAGGAAGAGTAGGTGGGAAAGATTAATTTTAAAGATTCTTTTTATGAAAATAAGGCAAAGCTGCATCAGAGGGGATGATGTGTTCCAGATAGTAACACTTCTAGTATCAGGATCAAAAATTCAAGGTAGTAGGAATTCTAGAGAAATCAACAAAGCTCTTAATAAAATTAAGAAAGCAAAAAAGATGTTATTTCCTAGCTCGTATTAGACTAGAGAACCCCAATGATAACGTTTATTTTAGGGTGGTTTATGGTTAGTTTTCCTTATTTGTTTTGGTGGTTGTTGACTTGTGGAGGTTCTTTTGTTTTGTTTTTGGACCTTAGGTGCAGAGAATTGAGTTAAAACAACACCCCGCTTCACTGTTGACCAGGGTAAAGACTCTCTGAGCTTTGAGAGATTTTTATTTTTTATGGTGGAAGTTCTCAGAAGTGCATCTCGAAGATAAAAAATGTAGAGCTATTTAGATTCACTTCTTGCTGCCAATTTGCTCCATCCAGAACTTGTTCAAATGTACATGAGGCAGGGCACAAGGGTCCCTGTTTGCCAATCTCCTCTCCAATACTTCATAATATCCAGCTTTCTAATTTTTGCCAGTCTGATGGGTGCAAAATAATAACTCATTTTTATTTTAATTTGCAACTTCTGAGTACTAATGATGTTGGAAATCTGAGAATCTCTCAAAAAATGTGATAGTCATCATGATTTCTCCATATTTCACTTGTCCGTTTATCATATCCTTTGCCCATTTATAAAATTGGGTTTCTTATTTTTTTCCTAGATAATCTTCAATAACATTTCTATAGGTCCCCAGAGAACGATAGCTATTGACAATGAATACAGATGATGCCAAATAAATCCAAATTGTTACACTGATATTTATGATTATTAATATAATCTAATAAAAAATACATTGTATCATATGAGTAGAGAAAGCCAAACCATTCCTATCAAAACCAAATAAAGCATAAAGACAACTAGCTGGATATTTTGAACCAAGGATCAACAAAGTTTTTAAGTAAAGGGTGAGGGAGTAAACATTTTAGACTTGGCAGGCCATACATTCACTCTATCAACTACTCAGCTCTGCTGTAACAGCATGAAAGTTGCCCTAGACGATAAATAGGTAAAGAACAGGTGTCACTGCAGCCCAACTAAGCTTCAAAAGCAGTAAGCAGACTAGATTTGCCCCACAGGCTATAGTTTGCCAATATCTGGTTTAGGCAGAAAAAAGGACTTTTTTTTGGTTTTATTTTAAAGTGTATTATGTACCTGCCTGGTCCAATTCTATAGTCTACTTTTCTTTTACAGTCATGCTATAGACCTTGACTTGTACTATCTTAAGTGAATTGTTGATACTCCATGTACAATTTATTTAGTAGCATAAATGGGACTCAGCTAGCCACATATACCTTCCCTTTTGTCTAATGGTTCCTATGTGGTCACATTGATGCATTTAAAACTTAATGTGCTTTATTTCTAATGTTATAAAATTTTTCTCAAAAGTCAAAAATTGATATTAAATCAGTACAGTAAATATTCACACATTATAAAGGACATGATTATTGACTATAAGGTTAAAGTTCTCACTTCTCATAACATAATGACGTGATGCTTATAGCTTTATGTTTTCTATAATTACTTGTGATTATTAAATATTCTTAAGCACTCTCCAGGATTTGCTTAGAGTCCCTGAGATGAAAATTCTCTCTGAATTTAAGGATCCCAAGCTTTATTAAAAATTTGAGTGTAAATTGCTAATGGACATCTTTACATGCTCTCAATTTTTTGGTGAATAATGTATGAAACTAAGTTTATCAATAATGATTTCTAACTCTGTATTACCAGGAATTTCCATTACTCTTATAATTATAAATTTTAAGGCATAATGAATCATTATCAAATCTCTGAATAAAAGGAAACTATCCACATTTCCCCTTAGATTCCTAATTTTATATTACATGTCTCTCCTATTAGAGTGTAAAACCTTGAGGCCAGGAGCTTTAATTGGCAAGCAATTAGGAAGTCTTCCATAAGAATTTGGATGATTGACTAAAACAAGCAATTTTGCCATGCTGACTATTCATGTGCTCTCATATACTGAAATTAAATGGTTCTATAAAAATAAATCAAGAAGAAATAGGAAGTCCTTATAGAAGTATCCACTCTAAGAATGTTCGGTTGGAAAAAACGGCTTGTATCCACAATCATCAGCCAAAAAGATGTGCCAAAAAAGAAAGACATACAATGTCTACTAGCCTGCATTTCTCTTCACTTTAAGTAGAAATAATTCTATCATTTTCCTCCATCACTTAAAAAATGGTATACTGATGCCCTCCCTCCAACAGAGAATGGTTCTTTCATTGGTCATACAACAAAAGTGCTCATGAATATTGTATCTGGTAATCCTCCCCTCAAACATAAATCATGTTCCTCTACTAAAGGCCAAAACTGACTCACTGAAAACCTGAATTTATCCAAAAACAATACTTCGTTAGCTTATATATACATCAGAGGTGACATACTTTATATGTCTCATAACCATACTACTTTCATGGCACAAAGAACCAAGGGAATCCCAAGTCCAGAGAATTAGACCTATTCTATTTAGAAACAGAGGAAGAACATCCCTGTTCTACTTCCTGCTCAGATGATGACAAGAAAATGGAAACATATTCCTTTTGGGGGAACTCATCTCATCCTCTCTACCATGAGAATGGCTAGACTAAATCAGGTGTTGCCAAATCAAACCTAGATTTTGGCTCTCCTATCTTTCATGTTTCTAGGACAAGTGAGATAAATGACAGGGATTTTAAAATTGGGGCTTTAAACAATATAAAGTTATTTATAAATGAAATTGCTTTTACCAAGTGTTCATTTGAAAATTTTAAAATTGCACAGATTACTACTGGATATTTAGCTTTGTTAATTCTTCTCTCATAAACCTGCTCCTTCCTATAGACCAGAATTAAGCAAACTTTTTCTATAAACGGCACATAGTCAATATTTTAGGCTTCGTGGTTCATTGATCTCTGTAACATCACTCAACTCCATCATTGTATATAGCATGTTATGGGTCGAATAGTATTTCCCAAAAAAACATGTTCAAGTCTAACCCCTAGTCCTGTGAATGTAATCTACTTGAATAATATGGTCTTTGAAGACATGATTAGTTAAGGTGAGACCAAACTGCATTAGGTGGTCCCTAATCAAATATGACCGTGGCTTCCTAAGAAGAGATAAATTTGACAGACACAGAGAGAAGAACCCCATGTAAACTGGAGACAAGAAAGGAGGTCATGTGGAAATGAAGACAGAGATTAGTGATGCATCTACAAGCCCCAAGGATTGCCAGCAAACATTGGCAGCTAGAAGGGGCAAGCAAGGATTCTCCCCTATAGGTTTCAGATGAAACATGGCCCTACTGACACCTTGATTTTGAACTTCTAGCTTCCAGACAATAAATTTCTTTTGTTTTAAGTCTTCTAGTTTACGGTAATTTGTTACAGCAATTCTCGAAACTAAGATAAGCGTGAAAGCAGCCACAGACAATACCTAAATAAATGAGTGTGTCTGTATTCCAATAAAACTTTATGGACACTGAAAATGGAATTTTATATAATTTTCCAAAGTCATGATATACAGTTTTTAAATTTTTTTCCAATTTAAAAAAAAAAAAACAAAATTATTCTTAGCTCATGGGCTGAGCAAAATCAGGTGATGGGCCAGATTTGATTATAGCTGGCTGACCCCTACACTATACTGCACTCTCCATGTGCCACACCATATGACTCTTTTATTTCAGCTGATTGATGACTGCTCTGCCTTTATTTTCTCCATCTTGCAGACAGTAAACACCTGTGCCCTCTCTGGTTCTGTTTCTGAGCTATTGGCTACTGTGGCAAGAGTAGGCTACACCTTATTCCAATGCCCCGTCATCTCTTTCTGACCCTGACTTTCTTCAAATAATGAAAGGGCTATGCATTCTCTGTGAGGAAATCAAAATTTTTGGAGGGAAAATCCTGGTTTCCAGAAATTCAAAGCTCCAGGAAGAAAAGATCATTCCCTCTATGGTGCTTTTTGTTCCTTTGATTTAAAATGTCTCCTGCCTCAGTAGAGTGGCAATACTTCAAAGAGTCAGCTGGATATTGGATGCTTTCATATCTAACCCCACACAGTCCACTTCATGTAGGTTATACCAGCAAGATACCCTCCTATATGGGAGAAGATAGGAAAGCTGCCTCTGAAAATTATAGAGCATGGCAACATTCACCTTGAGGGGATTTTTAAAAAAATCAGAGTCTGTGGCACAATTACTGGCATTACTATTAGGATATGATTAAATCCACACACAAACATGTGTTAGGGAGAAAGGATGTGAGATTTGTGATACTCCAAGACTGATAACTGTACGGGAAATACATGAAGCTCAACTTATCAGTCTTCAGAGGGGAGTCTGCAGACAAGCCACTTCAACTTATTTCAAAGAATGGGTTACTCATCAGAAACATAGAATAAACATTTCTTCTTCTTTTCCTTCCTCCCTCCTTCACAGTTCCTGTGTGGCTTTAGAAGTATCCCCCTTATTGAGCAGAAATGACAAGAATTAACTAGCTATTGGAAGGCACATTATACTTCATCTTTTTAAAGTAAAAAAAAATACTTTAGATAGTAAGTTTTTAGATCTTCTGTTTAAAATATTTCCTTAGATTACATAATAATTGATAAACAAGTTGCCTTATCTTCCTGCATTACCCATCTTACCCCCATTTCTCTTTCAAGGGTCTGTTTATCTTCTAAAATATCACATATAAAAGTTATGGTCTTTTTAATAGTTTCCTTTTTTTTCTTCTTCTAGTTTTTTAAATTCTCTGTGATTTCTTCTAATCTCTTCTCAGGCAATTTTGCATCTTCCTCGGAGTAGCCAGAATATTACCTCTTTCACAAAGAGTTAATAGCAAATGCCATGTTTTACGTTGTTTGATATTTAGGAGTGTCTACCTCAATCTCCACATCCCAAACAGATCAACAGTTTAAAGCTGGCATAACATCACACATCAAAGGGTTACACTGGCAGTAAGCATGCATGTCACACATCTGTTTTTTTTGGGCACCTAGCAATCTTTCACTCTACTTCAGGCAGTAATTCCTGAAGATCATTAAGCTACATGATCATCCAGCTCCCTCAGTCACGGCCACCTCTGGGAGGAATCTAGGAGGAGAGCTGATGGTTTAAGCCTAAGCCTGTTAATGAATTCCATTCCCCTGGCCATGGCAATTCGTTGTGATGTGACCAAAGCTGTCCAATCAGAGGCCATCTTGGCACTTTTGTGATATTATCAGGAAAGAAGAGAGGCTCATTTGTTTCTCCTGCATGAGAACAGGCCTGGCTGTTGCTCGTATAACTTTGAGGGAAGAGGATGTCTGAAAATGAAGCCAATTCCTGGAGGAGGTCAAGGGCCAAGAGATAGAGCGGAGTCAGGCCTTTCTCACATGGTGAGTTGGCTCCCTGGAAGACCAGGTTCCTGCTGGCCGTTTTAGTTAACTGGGTTAGTGAGAGAATTCTGTTTGTTATTTAAGTCAGTTTAAGTTGAATTTTCCCTCCCTTTCAACAAATGTGACGGTGATGGTTCATATATTCCTAGGTTATGATCTTGTGTTTTTGTATTATATTATTTGACCAGTTAAGAGTACTTCAGAGCATTTCACAGTCCTTTTAAGAAGATGATACGCTGAGAGCCATTTACTAGGGAGCCTAGTATGGCAGGGATGTGCAGGGTGAGAAGGCTAGGGGGACGAGGCAGAGCCTACATGCAGCCATCTACATGGGATTGGATGAAGGTCCAACCTCAGGGGAGAGAGGAGACATAACTCTTATTCCTCTAAGTAAGAGGGGGAAAGCCAGGACACTGCCCAGGAACCCAGAGCCATACAAACCTGAAAAAAAAAACTCAGCGGAGTCCTGCCCATTTCCTTTATGACCCCCCAGTGTTTTTCCTGGACTTAATAAGCATTTATGGAACACCGGCTCAAGGCCTAGGAAGCAGGCATTACACTGAAGACTGCAGGAGTTACATTTAAAACATGCTTCAGTTGCCAAAGTTGTATCATGTCCTTCTTTCCCCAATTTAATACATTCAGCTAATATTCAGAAGACACAAAGAAACTGGAGAATTATTTCAAATTTTATTCTAAAGATAATCACATATCCTGACCCAGCTACATAGTTTACAGGACACTTTCAGTTTCTTTACAGTAACTAAATTAGGAGTTTTCTCTTATTCAATTAGTTCACACTGACTTCTGGAAGCCAGAGTTCAGAGCTGAAAGCATGGTCAAATTCATGAGATATTTACATATATTCATCACAGCACACCCTTTAAGATGACATTAATTAGAGTAAAATATCTGAAGCTCACTGTGTTATGATTAGAGATACCACAATAATGTAGACTCTGCCACAAGGGTGGGGATATCTGTAGCAAGATCATGTTCTGAGCACTTTGAGGAGGCAATGGTAGGCTTTGTGAGAAAAACATTAAAAAGCGGATGACTTTTTCTTTTCTCTGGGACTACAAAGGGTTCATCATACTTATTAATATTAACTTCAGTGTCCCCAGTGTGATGCTCAGTGAGGGGCTATTGTCTGAATGTCGGAAAAAATGATGGAATATAATAAAGATCATTCCTGTCTATGCCTGTTTAATTTGCTTATGATCTTTCCTTGAATTTCTTTTTTTTTTTTTTAAAGATTTATCATTTTTATTTATTTAATTCCCCTCCCCTCCCCCGGTTGTCTGTTTTCTGTGTCTTTTTGTTGCGTCTGGTTTCTTTGTCCGCTTCTGTTGTCGTCAGTGGCAGGGGAAGTGTGGGCGGCACCATTCCTCGGCAGGCTGCGCTCTCTTTCGTGCTGGGCAGCTCTCCTTAAGGGCGCACTCCTTGCACGTGGGGCTCCCCTACGCGGGGGACACCCCTGCGTGGCAGGGCACTCCTTGCACGCATCAGCACTGCGCATGGGCCAGCTCCACACGGGTCAAGGAGGCCCGGGGTTTGAACCACGGACCTCCCATGTGGTAGACGGACGCCCTAACCACTGGGCCAAAGTCCGTTTCCCTCCTTGAATTTCTGATAACTGAAAAAAAACTCATAAAAATATGACAATTATATCTGCTATTTTACCTCAGAACCATTATTAAGCACTAACAATTGCCTTGCAATTTCATATATTATTGTTTTTAACTCTCAAACTAAACTTAGGATGTAGGTGCTCTTATTTCCCTTATTATCATCATTTTACAGATGAGGAAACTGAAGCTCAGAAGGCTTAAGGAACTTGCTGAAGTGCATAGAGCTAGTTGAATACAGAGATAGGAATTACATCCAAGCAAATCAATTTTCAAGTCTAAACTCTGCCACTGTGTGAAATTAGCACGTGGGCTTAGCCCTAGAGGGAGCATCAATAATTGTTACTTCCAGGTTCTCAAACTTGGTTCCTTCTCCCAGCAGCAATTACACTGGCATCTCTGTGAGGGCAGAAGCCATGTCTTAATCATCCATTTTTACTCACCCCTTACACATATGGGGAACCATAGAGAAAGGAATTCTAGAAATTTAAGAGTCATCACTATATGCCAAGCATCCTGTATCACTTAACCTTCACAACCATCTTATAGAGTAAGTGCTGGTGTTCCCATGATGATTGAAGAGGCTAACCCATTTGCTCTGGGTCACCAAGTCAATGTGTGGCAAAGATGTTATTGAACCTAGGATGGTAACCCTCTAAATCCAAGGCCTTCCACTCCAGCATGTTGCCCTATTGATGCATTTTGAATGAGTCTATGACTGAGTGCCTCTGACTTGTATCACACCAAACCCTTGGCTTCTTGAAATCTCATTCCTTGGGCTCTAAATTTGGTGGGATTTCCATCTCTGCCTAGGAAGAGGAGAGATGTGTGACAGGTGTGTATATATGTAAATGAGTGTATATACACATATACCATTTAAATTTGTATTTGTTCATTTATACGGCATCACATTCCAAAAATTATTTTAATTGGAGGTTAAAATTACATTATGTCTCTGGATGGTGCTTTGTACTCCTCATACTCTTCAAAACACTTTCATTTGAAATGTTGAGAAACTACCACACAAAGAGGTCTTCAATGATTGGGATCTTTAAAATGAGATCTTTTAAAATTCATAGTTAATATTCTATTTGATTGCTATGCAGAAATGAGGATGAATAATGCTTCAATGGATAAAATAAGAGGAGATTCAGGTTAGCCCCACCAGCTTCAAATTATACATGATGCATAATTCTGCTTGATGAAGATTAAATATTAAAATAATTTGTGACTTTTGATTTGCTAACTGCATTGATGAGTTGTTCTAATAAAACAGGGAAATTGATAATAATCACTGTTAACATTCATGGATTCCTTCCCATTCTAGGTACATTTGTTTCCTCATCCTCACTATTCTACCAAATTAGTAGTAATTTCTTCATTATATAAATGAGAAAGCTGAGTCTCTTGGCATTGAAGCAAACTCCCTAAGTCAATTTGAGTCCAAAGTCCATTCTTTTAATATTACCCTTCATCATTGAAGAGTACATTTGTCAAAAGGTCAAAAATGTTTTCTTCCAAAAGAAGAAGCAAAAAAAAAAAAAAAAACCAAGAAGCTATAGTAGTGGTGACTAGATTTTAACTATAGATTCTAAGCAGAGAATAGGTCTGAAGTGAATAGAAGGAAGTACATTGTCCAAGAAATATGGTTATTAAAAAAAAAAAAACTAAAGAACTAAAAAGATTATCTAAAAAGGATAATCACTTGGGCTAGGAGAGGGAAATTAAAGTTGATGTGACGAGGAAAGGAAAGAGAAGCTGGATCAGGCTCTCTCTGGTACTTGTACTTAGGAAATAGAGACCTGGTAAAAGCCAGTTCTGTAGATTTTAGAGGTATAAGCATCTAAATACTAAACAATGAGTAAATACTAATAAAGCAGCCGGTCAATAAACACTAAAATTCCACCAATAAATAGGAAACCAATATTGACTACCCAAAATGTACCCTCAGGCATTGAAACTTGGGTATAAATAAGATCATTTCAAAGTAATCATAGTAGCCTTGGCAACTGTTGAGGATTGAATGGTGTCTCTAGTGAAGAAATGTTCCAGTTCCTGCATTCCTGTGGGTGTGAACTCACTTGTAAACAGGACCTTTGGAGATGTTATTGTTAGTTAAGTTGTGAAATCATTTGCAAATAGGATCATCGAACATGCTAAGTAGATGAGGCCAAACTGAGTCAGAGCAGGTCTTAATCCATAAGGCTGAAGTCCATATGAGGAAAGGAAATTGGACACGGCAGGCAACAGAAGCCTGAAGTAAGATACCAGAGAGACAGAGAGAGATTGCCATATGATGGAGGACCGCCAACACCAGGACACTGCAGGCTCTGGAGAACGTGTGGTCTTGCCAGTGCTCTAGTTTGGACAGTGAGCTTCAAAGCCATGAGACAATAAATTCTTGTTGCTAAAGCCAAACATGCGTGGTATTTGTCATAGCAGCCCTGACAAACTAAGACAAACCTGAAAGAGTTGAAGAGCACTAAGAAAATTAAAGGATCAGGACTAAGAAGTCTACCTGCATCTAACAATAATTTTATAATAATAAAATAACGTTTCTTCAACACTCTGTGTCTGGCACTAATGCTAAGTGATTTATATTTCTTAACTCATTTATCTATCACAGCAACCATAAAGAGGAGGCAATGGCATTTTCCATTTCTACAAATGGGAAGCCATGCCCAGGTTGCAGACTTAGTAAGTGGGAGAGCTTTGATTTGAACCCAATCACACATTCTCTACTATTGCAATATATTGTTCTCTATGCCATTGACATATATGGTACTCTATACCCTAAAAGAGACATTTTTACCAAATTGAAAACTTTTCTGCATCCTACCTGTGGTCATTGTATAATGATAATAGTCGCATTATATTATTGGGCCCTATTTCATTCTTACCACACCCCCACTACAAAAAAAAAGCAGTCCACTTTTATCTATTTTTATATATTGAGTCTCTCTATGCAACAAACTTTCTAGCAATAGAAATTTTTCACCAAAAACAGTTTGAAAATTAATAGACTAGATAATTTTTAAGGTTGCTTACTCAGATGAGTGGTACTTTGTACACCTCACAAAACTCTGCCATGGAAGTACAATGGAAAATGTATTTTCATTTAAAATGCTAAGTCTTAGACCTATAATCTAAATCTCATTAATTCAAACTCTGCCAATTTGAAATTCATTGACTAATGGAATTTTAGAGACAAGTAAACTAGAAGAATAAGAAGGAGTTCAGTGAGAATACTTATCTTTCCAAGGAAAACACATTTGGGCACTTAAAAACACAAAATTCTTATAGCTGTTTACAAACAGTAAGCCAATCTCAAATGATTTTACACTTAAAAACACAAAATTCTTATAGCTGTTTACAAACAGTATGCCAATCTCAAATGATTTTAAACTCCTTGTCAAAAATAGTTGAGTATTGCCTCCCTCTTCTTCTCTTCATTGTATTTTGGTCTTTTGTGTCCCCAAGAAAGATAAACATATTTTATTAATATTTTGTCTCTATAGATTTGTCTTAAACTGATGAGTGTGGGCTGTATTTTAAGTAATTCAAAATAGTTTAATTATAATCAAAGCATGCAATACCATTTAAGTCCTAGGAAGTCTCTCTCAGACATCTTAGGACAATGCTTCTCACACTGTTTTTCTGCAACAAGGCATGCCCTGAGAAGATAATCTGTATCATAATTAAATTTGAAAAACATGGGGTTAAAAGAATATCAACAAACTTTCCTTCTTGTGGGACTGTCTCAGAGCCTCTAGGATGCCAATATGTGTGGTGAGTCACCAAGAGGTTGATTTGGTAAGCAGTGTTACCTCAACTTAAATACCTCTGTGCTCATCTGTTATGTAAAATCTGAAATTGTTTTCCACAAGACATCATTTTGCAAAAGGTTCTTGTAGTTTAACGATGACATGAGACAGGACCCTGTCTTGACTACGGTTTTTAGTCTCACTTCTCCCAGGTTTCTGAAGAAGGCAGATGTTTCCCCAACAAATCACATAGTGGCTTGTGAGCTGGAGTAGGCATTTCTCAGGCAGGTGAAGAGTTTGTGTCCTAGGGAGAAGGGAATGGCAGAGAAGTGACGTTCCAAATCTAGGGCAGAAGGAGCCCACCATCGATGGAGGCAGAGCTAGTGCAGCGTTTGCCTTATTTTGTTGAAGTGAGGAAGGGAGATGAAGAGGGAGATGGCTGGAGAGGAAAGCAGGGACAGATCTTGAGCCAAATGTTTTAATCACTACTTTCCTCCTTTTCTCCTAAAATGTCAAAAATTGTAAAATTACCTTATACATTCTCTTTCCAGTTTTCCTTCTCTAAAACACTTTCCCTAAATTCTATACTTCTTTCTCAGGCCAAGCGAAAAAAAAAAAACCCAGCTCACAGACTTAAATTTCACTCAACTACTTTTATAGGAATCTCTATCTTCTCCACCCATTAGGAATAGGTGATAACAACATAGCAACATAGAAAGATGAATAGCAATGTGTGTTCTCTTTCCAATCAACCTAGGGCTGATGGTAAGGATTACACTACAGTCTTTGAAGCTGAAAAGGGAAGCCACCCCAAAAGAGCCACAAATATTCTGTACAAAATGATCAAAACTAAAAGGGAAGGCTAGTATATTTTGGAACATTTATATATCTTCTCCCTAGACAGCCATTTCAAGACTGTCTCCAGGTTCTAGAAATTTATCCAAGAAAATAACAGGACCACGGCACAGAGGTGCACAAGACTGTTCACAGAAGTCTGCTTATAATAACGAAACGTTGGAAACAAGTTCAAGGTTCTTTAAAAAGGGATCGATGTTAAAAAAGTAAAGATGGCTTATCCATACAAAGGAATACTCTGTAGCCATTAAAATAATGATATAGATCTAAATACATTGAGATAAAGAGTTGTCCATAACATATGTTAAATGACAAAAGCAGGTTGCCAATAAGCCGGTATGGTATACCATAGGCTCAAATATGTAAAATTATAGAAATACCTAGTCACAGACAGATGACAAAAATAATAGTCACCAAAAGGTAACAGCGGTTAAATCAGAGTGGGAGATTTTGGGATCATTTCGGTGCTCTTCTTTATATCATGCTGTGTTGTTTGATTTAGTTTATATAACATGATACTTTTATGTGGAGAAAATTAATAAATCTAGTTCACTTTTTATTTTAAAAGAAGAGAATTGAACTTTTAATGGTCAGAATATGCTAAAATGCTTTGGCATGAATCTCATTAGGTAAGGGGTTCTCAAATGTTTTTCTCTTCCCCTTGGGAAAAGCTCAATGGCTGGCTCACTGGAGTCTTTGAGACATGAGACATGCTGTGAGGCTTGGCCATTCCAGCAGAGACCAGGCTATAGCCCCACCTTTCTCCCTCCTACTGACCTTGGATGTGATCTATTATATGAAAGTATTGGTCTGATATACCCAGATGGAAAGAAAGACATTCCATAAGTTAACTGAGTCCAATGATTTGGAGACACTGATAAGAGCACAGTGGCAGATTTTGAGGGGAAGTTTTCTGTTTATTTGTTTGTTATCTTTCAGGAACAAAAGCTTAAGTCTCAAAAGAGTCTGGTTCCAGCAAGTACTTTAATAAATGCTTTCCCACGCTGATGACAAGATTTTATACATTAATCTGAGTTCCATAACGGCAAACCTGAAAAGAATCAAGAATATGATGGATTATCTTATCTTTTCTGCCTTACCTATTTATAAATGACTGACACCTCTTGGCCTGTATGCCTTATTTTCTTTTCTAGGAGAATGTCCTCCATCCTCCAGATAATCCATGATGCTCATCTCCTTCAAAACCAGTTACCAACTTTTCTCAATCAGAAAACCTTCCTTCATGATCCCTCTTGTCTGACTGTATGTCCCTAAACTGGATCTCCTCTGTACTTCTTTTTCCATCTACACTCTATTCATTTGTATATTCAGGGAATATTGTTTTATGGGGTCTGCATGTCTATTCTCTTCTAGAATCATTGTCTTCTGTGACAATTGCGTATTTTCAGATTGCTGACTCTATACTATGCTTTCTAATCCTTGCATATTACTTCATCACTCCCTTCTAAAACACTCATCAGTGATCCAAATCCCATTTCTCCATTAACACTGAAAATTAAACTATATGGAATCCTCCTCATAGATGAGGGAGAAATTTTCCCCTTGGTATTGCACAAAAGTTTAAAGGACAGTGAAAATGCATTCACAATAGCCCTTCTATTTTTGTCCTTAACCCCTCTTGGTCACTGATGTTCTTCTCCAAATATTTAGAAAACTGTGAAGAATGGAACTAAGGGACAGATTCTAAAAAATGTGTATGGCCATCCCTTAAATACAAGTTAAAGGAGAAAAATCCCTCATTCACATCCCATTGCAGGAATTGTCTCTAATTACTATAGATAGTGTCTCAGCCACGAGCAATAAATAAGCTATCTGCAAGATACTTCTGAGACTGGTCCAGAGAAACTGAACAGGCAATCCAGTTTAGGGTTGTTTTGTTAATTGAAAACTCTTGCCTTCAGATTAAAGGGCTGGAAATAATATAAGATTAGGCAATTCATTTGATTGAGAATAACATGTATGCACAATCTTTTTACTGACTTCTGTTTCTTAGTGTTTCAAACAGACATTTAAATATACTCAAAAGAATCAAAATATGATCAGAACTAATTTGACAAGCAAATATTTATTTATTTGTTTATTTATTTATTTATTTATGGAAACAAACACTCCCCTTTCTTCCCTGGGGCATAGCCCTCTTCCCTCATACCCTCTATTCTGCTTTTTAGCTCTGTGAATTTGCTATTTCTAGTCACCTAAGTGATAATACAATTTTTGTCCTTATATGCCTTGCTTATTTCATTCAGCACAATGTTTTCAAAGTTATTCCATGTTGCAGCATGTCTCATAATTTCATTTTTTCTTATGGCTGAATAATATTCCATTGTACCACAATTTGTTTATCCATACTTTTGTAGATGGACACTTGGCTTGTTTCCAGCTCTTGGTTATCATGAATACTACTGCTATAAACACTGGTGTACAAGCATCTGATTACAACCTAGATTTCTGATTTCTCTTTGGGCATATACATAGAAGAGGGATCGGGTCAAAGGGTATAAAGGTTAGGGTCAGGTTTCAATTTAGCCAGATGATGGTATCCAAGTGGTTTGGTTAGGTAAGCACTGCCTGATTGTTACTGTGAGGAAATTTTGTGGACTTAAATGATCAGTAAGTTGATTGCATCTATGGCTGATTACATCTACAATCAACTGAGGAGACTGCCTTCAACAGTGAGAGATGTCTCATCCAATCAGTTGACGGCTTTAAAAGAAGAAGTGATGATTTCAGCAGTCATAAGAGGGAATTTTCATCTCCACTTCAGTCAGCCAGCTTCTCCTGGAGAATTCATCAAAAACCTTCATCAGAGATCTCAGCTTGCATCCTGCCCTATGGAATTTGGACTTGTGAATCCCCATCATTGCATGAGACAATTTTATAAAATCTCATAATATTCATAGATATCTCTAGTCAGTTCTGTTTCCCTAGAAAATCCAGGCTCATACAAAGAGTAATTTTGTATTTAACTATTTGAAATACTGCCATATAGCTTTCCGTATTGACTGCACCATTTTACATTCCCCTCAACACTGTACTAGAGTTTCAAATACTCTGCCTCCTCTCCAACACTTATAAAATGCTTCTGGGTGCATTTCAAAAGTATAGTTCATGACCAGAATCAATTCTATTTATATGAAGTTGAGAATAGGCAAACTTAATCTAGATGATTGAAGTCAAACTAGTGGTTAATTGGGGGTGGGTAGCTAGGGATATAAACAAGAAAGGATAGGAAAAGAAATTTCTAGTGTGATGGAAATGTTCTATGTTCTGTATCTTCAGGTGGTGGTGGTTACAGAGGAGTATCCATATGGAAAAAAAACCAGTCATTGAGCTGCATGTACCATTAAGGTTTGTGCACTTTACTACACGCATAACTCAACTGGTATTTTTCAAATGTATGCATCATTTGGCCAACCCTACACTCCATCTAGAAATCCTGAATGTGGTAGATTGAATTATGCACCCAAGCAAAGGCATGTTCTCAACCTTAATCTACATTCCTGTGGGTATGAATTCATGTGTAAATTGGACACTTTGAAGACATCATTTTTAGTTAAGATGTGGCCTACTGCATTGAAGGTGGGTCTTTGTCCATATCACTAGAGGCCTTATATAGAGAGAAGAAGCCAAAGGCCAGGAGCCAGAGAAGGCCACAAGGAAAGCCAGAAGTCCACAGAAACTGGGAGAGAAGACACGAGGAGAGCAAGATCGCCATTGGACTGCGAGCAGAAGTATAAGCCAAGGAACCCCAAGGAATGTCAAGAGTCAGCACCAGAACACTACAGGTTTGGGGAGAAAGCAAGCCTTACCAGTATCTTAATTTGGGGCTTTTTCTAGCTTTAAAACCATTAGCCAATAAATTCCTGGTGTTTAAGTCAAAACTAGTTTGTGGCATTATGACAGCAGTTCTGGCAAACTAAGACACTTAGCAAAGTCTCCATCATCTTTTATAAATTATCAGTTATTGATAAGACATTTTGTTACATTTTATTCTAAGTTAGATGGCAGTAGATTTTCGTTTAAATTTTTATACAATCTATCTTTCGTCTTTAACTAGATGTAAGGTGTCTGAAGGCAAGCACTTTTTGGGAACACTGCGTGTTAGGCACTGCATGCACACTGTTGAACAGACAGCACTTTCTCTTTCATCTTCTACCACTTGGGAAGTAGGTGTCTTTATCCCATTTCTTACAGATAAGCCTAATGTTAATCAGCTAGTAGAAAAGCTGGGATTCTAGCCTCATTTTCTGTTTGTAAGTCATTACTTCTTCAGCAAACATCTTACATTATCATTGCGTGATGTTTTGTCTTCTTTATTAGATTTTAAGCTCCTGAAGGGCCAATGTAGTATATTCTATTTCTATTTTATTGTTTAATTTTCCTTGAATAGTGAATTAAATACAGTGGGTGGGCAATGGCCTTGAGTCAATGCCCCAAGGCAGGGGTAGAGTGTGCTTTACAATGAGGGTTGCTTCTGGGTGCATTTCAAAAGTATAGTTCATGACCAGAATCAAAGGCAGGCATTCAGCAAATATGTGACAAGGCCATTGTCAACGACAGGAGCAGCAACCTTAGGCAGAGCAAAGATGTGCTCAACAGTGGTACAAACAGAATTCTCAATTTCCCCAAACACCTCACGGATTAAAAAACACCGAGGTATCTGGATCTCTGAAAAACAGACACGAGGTCGATGGAGGTAAATGGAAAACAATGTTGTATTTTTAAGTGGGTGCTTTTTCATGACTTTCTGACACATATTTATGTTAACTGGAAAAGGTGTTTTTTAATTTTTAAATTGTCTGCCTTTCCCAAGAAGTCATACTGTGAAAGATTCCTTTACCTCTCCATTATTGCCCACTCAAAAATAGCCTGTCATTTTCCTCTGGTCCTCTGTATTGGGACTAGTCCTGGATGAAATGGTGCAGCAGGCAGATTTTGCCGTTGGCTTCCTCCCACCTATCCATTTACCTTACTTCCCCAGGATGGTCACAATTCCTAGTCCTCTCCTTGGTGACACTTGCTGATGGCAGTGTTGTTATGGGGATATGCATTCCAGGGGGATTTGCATTTTAATAGGTTACTCTCCCACCCAGAGGTTAAGAACTGAGGCCCCTGCTCCGGGTCACCAGCCAGCAGTCAGGGTATATTTAGTCTGCTCAGTGTTTAAATGACAAGCTCTCACTATAAAAAAACATTGAGGAAACATATAAAAAAGATTACATGAAAAATATTTCAAGGGTCTCTGAAAAATCAAAGATCTGGCATTACTAAGCTTGCATTCTCAAAGGTAACAATCTGCTGAAAGTGTATAGAGTCTCTTTCCAGGTTGCCTCAGTCCCCACCACTCCTTATTGTTTTTGACACAGAGAAGTAGTCAATTGCCATTTACCAGTGTCTGATCTATTGTTTTACTCAGAGTATGGAAGTATTTCTCAGTGGTCATATCCAAAATGGGGAAATAAAAGGTAGACCACAAAGGCTATTTCTTTTTCTTACAACCAATGTGCTTTATTCATTTGCGTGCCCTGACTAAACCCTGTAGATACTGAGTTGTGACCATCTTTAGACCCTCCTGGTAGATTTTCAAATGCATTAGCAGGAATTCGACAAGATTCATTTTGACTAGCATACATTCATTCTTTCAGTCCTCAGATATTTACTGAATGGCTGCCAAGTGTCACACACTGTGATAGCCACCAGAGATGATGGGGATGATGGTAAAAATAATAATTCATATTTGTGGAAGGTGTGGTAGATTAAATTTTGTAACCCAATTAAGACATGTTTCTCGCCTTAATCTTCATTCCTAGGGTTATGAGCCATCTTTTAAAGATGTTATTTTTAGTTAAGTTGTGGCCTAACTGAATGAGGTTGGCTCTTAAAACATTAAAAAGGGATTACTGGAGTCCTTTGTAAACAGAAGAAATTCAGACAGAGAGAAATTCAGATATAGAGAAAGCCACAGGGAGGAGCTGGAAACTAGATGACAATGGAACCAGGAAGAGAAGAGGACATTGCCATGACATGAGGCAGGGACATATGCCAAGGAGCCTCAAGGATTCCCAGCAGCCAGCACCAGAATGTTCCAGACTTTGGGGAGAATGCCCAGGTGGTCCTGTTACCACCCTGACTTTGGGTTTCTTCTAGCCTCAAAACTATGAACAAATAAATCCTCATTGTTTAAGCCAACCTATTGTGTGGTATTTGTCATAGCAGCTTGGAAAACTAAGGGAGAGGGCCAGGTATTATTCTAAGCATGCTCTCATTTATTCCTTACAACAACCCTAGGAGGCAAGTTCTATTCTTATCCTATTTTCTCAGATGAGGAAACAAGGAAGCAAAAAAGGTAAAGTAATTTTCTCCATATCTGCTAAGATGTGTTGGAGCTGATTCAGAAGCCAAGCAATCTAACCACAGGAACCACTGCCTTCACCGGTATGCAGCACAGCCCTCCATGTCATACCCACGCGGGGGTGGTACCTCGGCCTGGGACTTTGTAAAAGCTTCTTCTAGGTTCCTGTAAGACCATGGAGGGGATAAGGCCTCCTGTCTCACTCTATTTTTAACTATTATGCTTGTTCTCCGAGTTTCTTCCATATTTGTTTAGAGTTTTAATCTGGATCATTTCCCAAGGCCCTCATTTTCCTATATTTTAATTAATTCCTTTTCAGATCTTTTACTGTTGTATCCCTCTTTTTATTCATGGCTGCAGGTATAAATCCCAGTAAGGAAATGTAAATAAACAAACAAAAAGGAACTCCCACTAATCCTCCCTGGCAATTTCTTTGTTTTATCTAATGAGCCCTAATAGATGAGGATAAACAACAACATTCCTAACTATTTGGTCAGAATTAAGAGAATCAATTTTTAAGTGTTTAAATGATTTTCTTTTCTGCAGTCAATTCAGGTGAAAGCATGCATCAAATGTAAATGCCAGGATATTTGTCCTGTTATTTTATTTATTTGTTTGTTTGTTTATCATCACAAGAAATGACTCCTTTAGGAAGTTCTGCATGGCAGGGAGTTCATGAGGCCAAGTACTCAATACAGGCAGATAATTTGTAGGATGTATCTGGTAATCTCTTGTACAGATCCCTAAACAAATTTTCTGTAATGTGACAATTATACTGTTTTTTTACCCCAACTCCATTTTGCTTTCAATGTGGCTGGAAAAACAAACTCCAGCTTTCTTAGACCCTCTACTTTCCTCCATTCTCTGACTTCTCTACATGTTTTAAAATTTAGCATTATAAAATAATAATATCCTAAAATGCCCATTTTGTCATTCTCCTCTACCATTTGAATCCATGTAGGCAAATGAAAATATTTTGTGGGATCGCCTCCCCTAAATTCTTATCCTTTCATAGCTTTCTTATCTTTGGGAGAAAATTATTTATGGAATTACATCTCTACCAGCACTCCATTTCTTTTAGCTCTTTGGCACTGATCAGAGTCAGGCCCATTCTTCCTGACCTACATCACTCATCTTTCCTGCTTCTGCCCTCTGATATCACTGTTACATTGTTAAACTGTTGAATATACTCTCAGTATCTTCCTCAAACATTTGCTTCAATTCATGTATCCACTCACCACTTACTGAACACCCACTTTGTGTCAGGCTTCTTTCTACACGTTGGCACTACAGTGACATACAAATCAAATTCCCTGTCCTCATGCAGCTCTCATGTTAGTGATAGGCAAAATATTAAACAAAGGAACAGGAGTAGTTTTATGTAACAGCAAGCATCATGAAGAAAAGAGGTGAAACTAATGTGATGGAGAATAACTGGATAAGGAAGTTATTTTCAATTAGGTGTAAAAGAAGGGTCTCTCTGGGGAGGTATACAGTGAGAAGACAAAGATGGTTCTAATTTCTTTCCTTGAAAAATCCCACATCCTGCTCAATTCCCCCTAGATTTCCCAAAACTTGGAGCCTGGAATCAGTGTTGGAATTCTTTTCACTCTCCACTGACACTTCCCAATTACTGCCATCCCTTTCATTTAAGAATCTCACTTCCTTAATTGACCAATGCTTTTTCCCCTTTTAGCTACCAAATTTTAACTACTGCTGTATTGTTTCCCCTACATTAACATCTTTATTTTCCTTATCACGGGTTCCTTACTTTGTACCCAACTCTTCATATTTTCTCAGATGGATACAGTTTTTGCAAGGATCAAGTACATAACAGATCACTATATCAGTACTTGGATTTTTTTTCTAATCCAATTAACTTTAGCTCTTCTCCATTTGAACAACCCCTTCGTCACATCACAACTTGCATGTCATTAGTAACCCAAGATAATTTTGAACTTCCCCTCTTGGTTTACATCTTTCCATCCTTCCATTTCATACTAACCCTCCTTTTCTTTTCCTTATGATGTATAACTGCTCATCTCCAAGTCTACCTCTACTCTTCTACTCACTTCTGAGTGCTGACTATGTGACACAGATCTGAGTTCTTATATCATTCCTACATAGAGCTGTAGGAGTTTGGAGAAATGTAACTTAACCTAAGATTTCTTTCTCTTTTTCTATAAAATAATGATAATATTACATGAGGTATATGCATATAAATCAAATTCCTAGAAGTTTTGTTGTTGTGGCAATTCCCTCTCTATCTAGCAAGTTCTCTTGGCAGACCTTGACTATTGATTATTACCATCTTTTGCTTTAAGCCATATTGCTAGTCATCATCACTGGAAAAACTTTATTGATTTTTCTGTATAGTTTTCATGCTAATGATTTTTGAAAACAAAATCCCCATAATTGTATCAATGGCTTATAATTTACATTGACGTTTTCAGCCAAACTTCACCAATGTTATTCATCAGATCTTTTCCTTATTGCTAATTGACTTTCTACTGCACTTATAGGAGTATCTTTTTCTCTCTTAGTAACCAAAAAATCCCTAACTGACCTTGTTCAGTTTCAGCAAATAATCTAACTTCCCATTTTACTAATATATCAGGATGTTAAAGTCAACTTTTCCTGTTTTCTTGAATTTTCTACATAAGTCTTTAGGTGAGAATAATACAGTAGCTGGCAAATACTCCCCCATTTGAAAGAGAGATGCTGTGACTATTTGAGATTGCTTTATAAATCCCCAAAAGATAAAGATTATGTTTGTAAACTAATCTTTTCTTCTGGGTATGATACCTTTTGATTAGTTGGATGCAGTTGAGGGACCCTTGTTTAAATTACCTGTTAAGATTAAGCCTTTGATTCTACCACATCAGTAAGGCATGTCTCAGGTTGAGTCTCCATCCCTTGGTGCGCTGATATAAACAGACACTCACATAAGAAGACACACATTAGAGAGAACCTTGTCATTTTGATCCTGCCACATGACAGAAAGGAGAAGGCTCAAATAGTTCAAGTCCCAGGGAGAGATGGACCATTTGCCTGAAAGCTTACCTCTGACCTTGTGAAGAGAACAGGAGAACTGAGACTGAAATAGAAAGCCCAGGAAGAAACGAGCCCTATGCCAGGAGAGAGAGAGAAAGCCCTGAGAGACAAGCCCTATGCCAGCCTGCAGCTAAGAGGAAGCCCAGAGGGGAAGGCTGAATCCTCACCAACACGTGGCAACTGACTTTGTGAGAAAGCAACCCTGACTTGGACTCTTTAGGGTCTTGTAACAGTAAGCTTTTACCTTAAATAAATACTCTTTGTAAAAGCCAACGATTTCTGGTACTTTGCCTTAGCACCCCTTCGGCAGGTTAATACAGATGCTAAAGATACAGTACTTTTAAAGGAGATGCCCAAAACCAACTCTGCCAGCATAGGTCTATCACTACCTTTTGGATGTATAAAATTGAGAGTTAAGAGTCCATGAAGGAATTTCATTGAAGAGAATAGGTGAAATGCTGTGACAATTCCCTCCTTGATCTTCTCCTTGAACTAAGTGAAAAACTTTTCCAAGGAAAAGCAAGGATACATTAAAAGGTGTCTCTTTTTTGAGAGAATTAATGTTTAGGATCTTGTTCTTACTGGAAAAATCTGATGACAAAAGTTTGTGCCTAGAGTGAACTGCCTTGCAGGAGGAGGAGAGATGGTTCCATCAGGTACAAAGTGCATCCGCTGGCAAAGGTGCACATTTCTTGGGAAATAACATGGACCTTGAGGTAGAGTGTCAGCCTGGAATCATCTGAGCAGGGACTCTTCTCTGAATAACTGCATGAAAGAGTGAAGGGATACAGCAGAGGACTGGACAGCCAGTGGCTCCTCAGACAAGAGGCTTTTGCTTGTATGTGTTACAGAAACTGCAAGCAGTTCATAGAGGAGGAACTCAATAAAAGATTCTCTGGACACATAGAGCCAGAACTTGTCCATTTATCTTGAGGGAATGAGGATAACTTGTGACTACTATTCTACCTACACAAACCGAGCCACTTCCTTCTTAGTCCACTTGACCACAGATCTTGTAGGAGTAAACTGTAAGTAGTGAATGAGGGAAGAGGTGAATCAGGGAGAGAGAAGAAGAAATAAATGTATCCTTTCTCACTGCAAGCTTCTAAGCTTAATGTAAGCCTGAGCTGGGAGAGTAGAGAATATTTTAAATTGAATGTTACACTATTTGAGGCTATTGACATAGTAAAATAAGACTGTCCCTGGGAATTAAAAAGAACAGAAAAGCTGAGGTACCTTGCTGAGATTTCATCCCTGTTATAAAAGAATGAGTTGAGCAATCAGGTTTGGGGGGCAGGGGGAGAAAAAATGAAGTTGCTCCCTAACTTTATCCTTCTAAATCCAAATTCTTCATTAGGATGGTAACTCTAACACCATTTTATGTGGACCTCTTGGGAGAGATCCCAGTATCCTTAAAAATTTCCTCCTCTTGGTCCTCATTCATTGACTGATTTTGCATTTGAATTTGATACTCCCTCAGTATCCATGAGATTGCACTCCCTTTATTATCCATTATGATGCATTTCTTAGTCTCTTTTGCTGTTTCTTTTTTGTTTGTTTCTGCCCTTTCCTGATAGTTCTCTATGTTGTCTTCTTTCCTTCTGTTCCTGGTCTCTCTCCTTTTCTCTGACAGATTTTCACTACAGTGATGTCATATTGTACCACTTCTCTTACAACTTGCATAGACTACATTCTATCCTTAGCATTTTGCCTAAGTCAAGGTCTAGAATTCCAATGTCCTGCTAGATAACTACAAATTTTTATTTTTAAACTATATTGCTCCACTTTCTGCTCCTTTAATGAAATCCTACCCATCTTTTAAGAGCAGAACAAATGTCACCCACCTTGTGAATTCTTTCCTTAGAGCAAGGAATGCACAAAAATTCAGTTTTCCTTGTAATGTACAAAACAGCAGATGCTGGTTTATTTGATCTCCCAATGCATTAGGATCTCTGTGGGCAACCATGGTCTCTTAATCATTTTGCACCTTCCAAAGGACATAATACTGTCCTTTTGCAATTAGAATGTTCTTAATCACAGCTAAATTGAACTGAGGTAAAGATTTTGGGTTGGAAATAAGATGACAACATTGAAAGTAGTCTGATCAAATCTTTAAATAGAAGAACAAGAAGAGGTTTAAGTTAGAATGCATAGAAAGGCAAATACAGGAACTGGGGGAGCCTAATTATTACTTCTGTACATTCTTATCTGTTTTCTTGAAAGTTGAATTTTGATTATTTTTCATTTCCTCAAGTAAATCATAAGAGTAGATATTTGGCCCTTTGAAGAATCAAGGCTAAATATTAGTTGGGTGTTAGTCTCAATATCCAGAATTGTAGAACATTTTAAAATGTAGCTGAAGCAATGTGAGAATGAGAATGAGCTGTACCTACTATGCATAAAAATGTGTGTTATGCACATATGTATCAAGTACTTATAGATAAGCGTGTGTCCGTGTCTAACTCTTGATACTTGTCTAATGAATTTGATTCAGTATTACAAAGTGAAAATTTTGAAAGACATGTTCCTTCACAAGTGACTTATTGTAAAGAAAAAACAAATTCTTTTGTACTGTAAAAATAAACCATGGTCAGCCACATATACTCTCCTGAGTTCTGATTCCTGATTCTTGATTGCTTCCATGACAACCATGTCATTTCAGCGCCAGAATATCTTATAAAGAGTTAAGATGAATGGAAATATATGCAAGCCTTCCTGAAATTAATTGTTACAAAATAAAAGAGGGAGCGGGAGAGCTAAAACTATTCATTTGGTGAGCTCCATTCCAGAAGATTAAAGAAGACTTCCCTGACCAAGCCCTCTTGCATAGATCAAATTTTATATTCCATTCATTCTTGCTTAGAAGTTGCCTGTAATCATTTTCTAGTTCTTTTACAAATTCATGTCCTGCCTTTTCCAGTAGAATTTGAACTCTCACACCTCCAGTCTTCTATTTCTCTTTCTCTCATTGAGTTCTTACTATTAGCTGGGTATTGCACCTCACTTCCAAGTACATGATCATTTTTACTCTTTACAAAAATCTCTTTTCAGATGAAGAAACTGAGGCTCCAAGCAAAAGCAATTATCTCACAATTAGTAAGAGATGTAGATGGATCTTTTCAAATAAGGTCTTTTGACCGTTGCCCTTGCTCATCCCTCTCCTTCACAGATGCCTGTTAAGGAATATACGATATTTTTTCACTTATTGTGGTAAATTGTGTTCTTGTCCTCAACTCATTACCCTTCCCTCTCTGTGATGGCTCTAGAGAAGAATCTTTCCTTGCCTCTTCCTAGCTTCTGATGGCTGTTAGCATTCCTTGGTATGCGTGGCTTGCAGCTGCATCACTCCAATCACTGGCTCCATCATCACATAGCTTGCTCTACTGTCATGTGTCTGTCTCTTTGTCTCTTCTCTTCTTCTAAGGACAAAAGTAATATTGGATTAAGAGCCCACCCTACTCCAGTATGATTTCCTCTTAACTAATTACATCTGCAACAATTCAATTTCTAGGTATTGGGGTTTAGGTCTTTAACATATCTTTTGATGGGATACAATTCAACTATTTAGAATATTCATCTCCCCAAAAGGTGGAGCTTAATTCTCTTCTAAGCATGGGTTGCACCATGTAGCTTGTTTCTACTGAAAAGAATTAAAAGAGGTGTTACTTCTGAGATCAGGTGATAAACAGACTATGGCTTTGGTGTTGGGTGCTTTCTCCTGCTCTTATATCTTCATTGTTTTCTTCTTGGCTCACCGATTCTTGGACATGCCAACTGCTGTGGAGGGGACCATAGGAATGACCCTGAATGATGTTCTCCAGCCCCAGTCAAGTCGCCCAATGGCTGTAGCTGTGGTAGACATGGTGACTGCAACCTCATGAAAGACTCTGAACCAGGATCACCCAGCTAAAGAGCTCTGGATTCCTGAGCTTCAGACACTGTCTCAGACAATAAATGGTCATTGTTTTCAGCTGTTAAATATTAGGGAGTAATTTCTCATACAGTCATGGATAACTGATATAAGGGGGAACTTTTCAAAAAGCTTGTATGACGTAAGTTTTATCATCCTCATTCTGTAAATAAGGAGGCAGAGGTTTAAAGAAGTAAAGAGATTTCTCCAAAACACAGCTAATAAATGGCAGGATAAAGATTTGAATTCATACCTATCTGGCTACAAAAAAGGTAAGTTTTGTATAAATAAAAATCAAAACACAATGAAACTACAATCCTTTACAAAAATGTTTGGGCTAACATAGAAAGTCCAACAATGACATACAAAACTATCATTTGCTTTAAGAATAACTGAGGTTTTGGGGCATATAGGGAATGAGATCCCTAAACCTATATATCACTGAGGCCCGACATCTGGTAAAAAAAAAGGGGGGGGCGGGTAGGGTGGGGGAAGAGAGCCCTTGCTTCCGCATTCCAGCTTTCCCAATTATGTTAATTGTAAAAGAACTTGGCTTCCTGGCAAGGCAGAGCTAGTGAGGCATTTGACACACTGTAGAATTTAAGTTCAAAAGTAAAATTGTTTAATGAATGCACACCCTACTCCTTATTCATTATGCAAAGTCGGGTTGTAGAGTTTTTCAATATGTACTCTAATTCCTTTTAAGAAATGTGATTCCACATTCCTCATATTAGTACAGGAAAAAAAAGAGGTATTCTGCTGGAAGAGGCTTTGGGGTCAGTTAGAAAATCTCTGCTCTGTTTTTAAAAAGAAGATATAATACCCTTTCCTCAGCTATTGTGTTTTATTCTGTTGAGAGTTTATGGCTGTAAAACACAGCACCTCCCCTTCAACTTTTCCATATAACTTGATTAGACAGGAATAATCTCTTATGCTTTCATGCACAAATTTAGGAGTGACCCAGAACAAACGAGTTTTCTTCATCACCATAGCAACCAGGACTATGGAAAAATGCCACTCACTAGGCTATGCAAGTCAGATTTCATTTCTTTGATGTTAATTAACAAATTGCTTTCAGGAAATCAATGAGTTCCCCTGTTCCCTCTAAATGTTTGTGATATATTTTTTAATACTTCCTAAACTAATATGGTATAGGAATACATGAGAAAGACAAATAGCAAACTAGAGCACTACCTTCTTCTGGTGTAGCACAGTGATGATTAGAGATTCAAGAGTGCATCTGGCCAGGGGTATAACTCTCTTGGACCTCGTGGCATTTAGAAGCAAACCTAAATTCATGTATTCTTAACATACAAGTTTCCTACCTCTCAGAAAACGGTGGCTATTTCCTTTCCAGACTGAAAAAAAAAGAAACCTAACAAAGGGCTGTCACAAAGAAAGGCTGTAGTAGAAACCTAAATTCAGATTTCACACTCTGGGACAGATTACAAGTACACAGAGTATGAAAGTTCTTAAGGGAATTTTGGTGATTTTTACCAAAATTATTTGCAATGTGCCTACTCTTTCACACAAAAAATCTATTTCTAATAAATTATTGAAAGGAAATCCTCAGGGCAGTGTACATAGATGAATGCATGTGGATACTCTTCATAATGACATTTATGATAAAGTTTTAAAATTGGAAGCCTTCTAAATAATACTACAGAATTAAAGTGATCTAAACATGTTTTTAGAAAAATAAGAGTTTTTAAAACTTTAATGGAAAAAAGCAGGTTAAATAACAGATTGCTTAGTTGATGCATTAAAAAAAATCAGTCTTCAAGCAAAAGTTTCAGAAACTTGGCAAAAGAATAAATAGTCCTTGCATGAAGGGTTTTCTCCAGCTTTGTGTGTATTTGTGTGTGTGGGCATGTGTCTTCCTGAGGTTTGGTACTTCTTTACTGTGCATAGGTGATAGGATGTAAAATGACATTGACAGAAATATATGAAAGGCATAGTTATACGTAATAGATCCTCAAACTAAGTATGCATCTATCTTTATTACTAGATGACAAGAATTTATTCACAGATATTATATAACTTGTCCCAATAATGTTCTCCTTTCTGTTATTTACAATGTGATATGAGAGAACAACTCCAACGAGGTACACTTTGAATTGATTTAAGTTATCGATAAAGGGATTAAAAGCTGACAGTTTCAAACATACTGAGTCTTAAAATACTAATATTAATATACCCTTATCCATTTATATGTAACTAAAATAATTGATAAATGAAATGATGTAAGGGTCATAAAAATGAATAAAAGTGTTCAGAGTATCTTCTCAGGTCCAGAATTAACCCTGAAAAACTTTATCAAATAATATTCATGAAGAACAATCATTTTTAAATTACTTTTTGGACCACTGGAACCATTCCATTCAAGGACATACTGCAAGGAAGACTAATATGAAAAACTAATTGAAATATAGTTTACCCAGTTGATGAGCTGGAAGAACCATCTCAGGCCCACTTACTTTACCCTAGGAACAAAATTTGAAAACCACTGTGACTTCTACAGTCATACTCCTGTCCATGCTTGCCTTTCTCTTTTATCAAAGAGATAGCAAGAGGCTATGCTACATTGGACAAGTTACCCAGACACTTTCCAATTCAGTTTCCCTGGGTATAAAATAAGAGGTTGGATTAGATTATCCTTATATATGGCTGGCATACTCTGAGATAGACCACAATGATTCAACCTCTCTATGTTTATACCTTCATGCAATGCCCTCCAGTTGAGTATGGGCTGTACCTAGCAACTCATTTCTAATATTGATATATATATATATATATATATATATATATATATATATATATATAAAGTAAGAATGCTACCTCTGAAAGGACTGTGATCTCTCTCTTTATCTTTGACTCTTTCTTTGTCTCTCTCTCTCTTTCTCTGAAGCATTCCATCAAGTTGTGAGTGCTCTCTCTCTATCTTTCTCTTTCTCTGAAGTATTCCATCAAGTTGTGAGTTGCTCTATGGAGAGCCCCACATGGCAGGGAACTGAGTAAGCTAGGAAGCCAGGACTTCTGTGGTGGTTTAAAGCTGTGTGTACTCCAGAAAAACCTGTCCTTAAATCCAATTCATTCCTGTGCATATGAACCCATTGTAAGTAGGAAATTTTGATGAGGTGATTTCAGTGAAGGTGTATCCCACCTCAATCAGGATGAGTCTTAATCCTTTTAGTATAGTCCTTTATAAGAGGGTGAAATTCATACAAAGAGAGAGAAAGCCACAAAGGCAAGAAGCTAAAGTCAATGAAACCAGAAGCAAAGGGAGAGACCAGCCGATGCCACCATATGCCTTGCCATGTGATAGAGGAACCAAGGTTCTTAGGCAAGCCGTCTTCGGGAAGAAAACATCAGCTGATGAATCTTTGATTTGGAGAATCTCCCAGCCTCAAAACCATAAGTGAATAAATTCCCATTGTTTAAATGGACCCATTCCATGGTATTTTCTGTGAGCAGCCTAGGAAACCAAAAACCTCCCCTTGGTGAGACTTACGATGACTAAATTCCTGGTCAGCACCTCAAAATTACAGCCTTGTGGAAGAACAAGACCCAGCCACGTGTGCCCAGAACCTTGGCTTCTTGACCACGGGAACTTAAGATAACAAATGCTCATTGTTCCAAGCTGTAAAGATTTTATGCAATTTGTTTCACAGCAACAGATACTATTTCCTTCTATATCTTAGGTTCTTTCCCTGTAATAGGTTTTTATTGAAATATATGGTCACCTGTGATTTCAGAATAAAGCTGAATAGTTTAAAGAAAAAATTATCCCGATGTTAAAGTTTTAACCAACTTTTAGAAAACCCAGATTCCCTGGTTTCATTCTTCATTCTCTTGAGATGCTGGAATGAACTTCAGAACTTGGCCCGCCTACGGATCATAGACATTCTGTACTCCTTCTTCCGATCTTTATGCTGTCTGCTATGGCAAAAGTCAACAGTTCATCATAATGATCCCTTTGCTTCTACTGCTGAAGGACAGGAGACCACCCTAAAAAAAAATCTATTCTCTAAAAGCATATGTCCAAAAGGCCCTTTGAGAGTTAAAGTGAAACTGGTTAGATGTTTAGGGAATTTTTTGCCAAATTGATATTTAGTATCTTAAAGAGAAGCCATTTTGACCCTACTATCTTATAATTTACCCTCATAATTTGGGCCCTCTTGCCGTGACTCATTTGGATCTTCGTGAATTATCAATCAAAATAAATTTGATAACTGCACTTTATTTTGCATGGAAAGGATCTGATTGCTAAGATATCATATTTTAAGTTTTAGCCTAATAATTAATTTGTGATTTACTACACCCGACTCCTTCAATCCCTACCCTAAAATGATATCATCTCCTTGAAAGAAAATGCAATAGTGTCTCCATTTTAACAAAATAATACAATAAACATTAAAATAGTGTTTATACTGCAAAATGATGGGATTTTATATATATATATATATATATACACTCATGCACATATACACACATACAGACACACCCACACACAGGTAGGTAAAGCCTACAGAGTATGTGAAATGAATGAGGAAATGGATACAAGAGCTATTAGTACCTGGAAGAGGCAGTGAAGCTACTCAGCAATTAGAGATCCATAAGGTGGGAAGTGGGGTTTTGTTTTGTTTTAAAGTATATATTGTTAACTAAAGTCCATAGTTTATATTAGGGTTCACTCTTCGTGAATATTCAGTAGTATTTTTTTACCTTTATTTTATAACATATATAAAATAAAATTTGACATTTTAACCATTATTATTAACACTTATTATTAACACTTTGCCCCCTTATTATTAACACTTTGCATTAGTGTGTTACCTTTGTTGCAATTGATGCAAACATTATTATAACTACACTATTGACTACAGTGTATAGTTTATATTAGGGTTCACTCTTTGTGTTATTCAGTTCTCTTTTTCCTTTATTTTGTAATACAAGTAACATAAAATTTGACATTTTAACCATTTCCAAAATAACTTTTTTCTGTAGATTTACAGAAAAATCATGTAGAAAATACAGTTTCCATACCCCACCCCTGTTATTAACATCTTGCATTGGTGTGGTACCTTTGTTACAATAGATGAAAGAAAATTATTATAATTGTACTGTTAGCTAGTATTAATAGATGAAAAAGTTTTGGTAGCCTGACATGGTGAATGTAATTAACAGCACTAATTTATATACTGAAAGTTGCTAAAAAGGGAAATTCTAAGTGTATGTGTGTCACTAGAATAATTTTTTAATAAATTTTTCAAAAGCATCGCTAGGACTGTACAAAACAAACAGTGCACCCCAATGTAAACCCTATATAAACTATTTTGTATATTTCTTAGCACTGATTACTGTGTTGCCCATAGGAGGCATTCACTTATTCCTTATTGAATGAAATAATGCTCTAATTTAAAACATAATAGAATTATACTGCCTCCAAATTTTCCAAAGTCCCATTCCTACTTCCAAATAGAGTAAAACAGTTTTCACTAAATTTTTTTTCTTTCGAAGCCCTAGTTAGTAAAATGAATCCTAATACATGAAAATAGCTCCAGTACATGAGAAAGAAATTTCCTAGTAAGCATATAATAAAATGAGCAATTAAAAAAAAAAAAGAGAGAGTTATCTTTCATACTATCCTAAAGTGTACCTCTCAGGAAACATTCCTGGGACTATGTAATTCGTCTGCCTGCCAATTTAATATTAATGTTCATATTTGGAAAAGAATAAAAATTTCCCCTATGTACTTCCATATAGAATTGAATGTGCTTATGCAAAGTCAGTTGTCTTGGAGCTGCCACGGCTGCATTTGATCTGTAAGTATGGAAAACACCAAGACAGTTTCATGGCTTTCAGCCGATAGGCCTGTTCTTAGGAAAAGCTGAATAGTGAGAGAGAGTTATGAAGAATCTTGACATTGTATGATGGTGTCAAAAAAAAACAGAAAGTCCTATTAGCATGTGATTATGCTGACAATCAGCTGGAGTAACCTAGCACCTATTTTGGATGAGAGATTATATGGTGGAATTGACAGACAGTATGAATTATGAAGTTGGGCACTAACGTGGCACCACAAGTGAGCAAAGCTAACATATGAATTTTCTCCTTTGAAGTTATATTTGGGGAGGCCCAATTTTTCTAAAGCCAAAATATAAGATCCGAGTGTACTATAGAGTAGGCTTTCCTTACTATGATAACCCTATTTTCTTATAAGAGGAAGCATCAGAGTTTCAAGAGTAGCTACTGAATGAAACAACACATCCCAATACCAAATATAAGACAGGATTTAGAAGATTACTATTTAATTCTCCTTACTTTGTTTCAGAAGGGGCTTTTTAAAGATGCTTCTTACACTATAAGCTGCTGTAACATTTATTTACAAATCACATATCTTAATGATATATTAAACCAAATATTAAAAGATATCCAAAAATAGCAATTCCTACTCCTTGCTGTATGTTAATCACCTGGGGAGATTCTTTAAAATAAGGATTCCCCAGATCATGTTGAATTTTAAACTCCAGGAGAGTCAGCAATATGTATTTTTATAATTTAAAAGTACATTAAAATACATATACCTGAGTCTATATATGGTAACAATAAAAAAAAATTTAAATCCATAAACAATGAACCCTAAGTTAAATCATGGACTACAGTTAATTGTGCATTAATAAAAAAGTTGCTATTATTTTTAACAACTATTCCACACCAACGCAAGGTGCTAAAAATAGGGTGCTTTATGGGAATCCTGTATTTTATGTATGATTGTTTTATAAACCCACATTTCTCAAATAAAGAAAAAAATTGTACCCCATCAAAATACATATATAATTGAGCATGATGGGGGAGAAGGCGAGAATTCAGGGCTTGGATCTGTGCAGCCATCCAGAAGAGCACAAAATCTCGTTGCTGCCTCTTGTAAAGCCCTGCTCCGGCTCATAATCTACACTCTCCATCCTCATTTTCTAGAGACTACATAGACTCGGGTTCCTCTGGGTTTCTGAGCATTTCATTGTCTGGGATGTCTGATTCTTTGCTGGATTTCTCCCAGGAAAAGCCACCTTCTCTTTTGCCAGGAAAAAGGAAGAGTCATAAGGAAGTTCCAGGTGACTAGGATCAGAGTTCCAAGATTGTCTGTGGTTCTTCTGTTGTTTGTGTCAATTTGGCTTTCTCTGATTTTTATCAGATTAGGCAAGTGGACTGGGGAAAAAAAAAAAACAAGCTGAGAGTGACTTCCTGTCCATGTGGCTGTTGAGAGATAATTCTCCCTTATCTCCGCTTGTCCTATGAATTTTTATTCTAGACTTTCTTTTTCAAAAATGTGTCTGTAGCAAACAGCATTGCAAGGCAGAGCTAGTGCATTTTTGTGGGGCAGAGAGCAGGTTTGTTTCCTGACCAGTAGAATAAAAAGAATGTTTCCCTCTGGATAAAGACAGTGTGGGTTCAACCCCTTATAAGATTGGGAGTTTTGGCAAGGCCCTTTCTTCCATTTATTCCTCAGTGTCCACATCCTTTCTTTTTTTTTTTTTTTTTTTCCTACCTATTAAGCTTGTCTTCACAAAAGTTTTAGATCACAATAATTCACATATACAATATATGGTACTGATGACGGGCAAAATGTCAAAAACAAAGCTTTTTCATTTTTTGATACCCCAATTTATTTTGCTTTATTTAATTTTCTAAATTAGTATGTATTCTATATCTAACCTTTAAACCCATCACTATATTCTGTTTTACTATTAATGGAACCTGGCAATATATTAGGCTTCATTTGTAAGGAACTTTCAGACCACAGAGAAGTTCAATAATGGCAGGGGAAGAACACTGGTGTGGGGTATTATTGATAGGGGACACATGGTTGGGAGGAAGTTCTCCAGGGCAGGTATACAGGGTACATAAAAATGTTTGGATATTTTCATAGTGGTTTTAGTTGAAAAAGACAACTGAGGGAGTGCTGAGTTCCTAGCCAGGGGAGCTCTGTCAGATTGCCCAATGGAACAGCAACAATCCCCCAAGTGCAATGACAAAGACCAATAAAGACAGATGGTCTAACAATGAGCCCTTGATATTGATGGCTATGATTATGAGCCTGTGCACCTGAAATATGAACTAAGCCTAGTGCTGCAGGGTGCCTAAGAATTACCTTCTAAGAGCTTCCATGTTGCTCAAATGTGGCCACTCTCTAAGCCAAACTCAGCATGTAAATGCATTACCTTTTCCCCACCATGGGACATGACTCCTGGGGATGAGCCTCCCTGGTGCTGAGGGATTTCTACCAAGCACCAGCTGGTGATGTACCTAGAAAACGACCTTGAATAAAAGGGTCAACTCAGACCAGCAGAATATCTTAGCCTACATGTAATATCGGGTGTTAAAAATTGCTTTATGACTTCACATAAAAGGGGGAAATGGAAAGGACAAATGAGTTTATGTGGTTATGAGTCTCCATAAAAGAGTCAGGAGGCCAACAGAGGGGTAATGCTTACAGACACCTCAGCAGGGTCCCAGAGACAGCCAAAGTAGACACAAGCCCAGGTACTGGTTCTCCTGAGGGATACAGAGACCCATAGGTTCTACAATCATGGCAGATGGCTCTGGAGTTCAGTGTCTTGTCAGCTGGCCCTACTTTGGAGTTTGAGTTCCTGAGTGTGATGGAGTTGGGCTCAGATATGACCTTTCTACACATGCCTCTTCTGTTACTTTTACTGGACCTGTGGTTGGTTCTGGGGTTGGTGTATACTCAGGAGACCTGAATCTCTGGACTGTCCATGTGACAGCCAGGCCCTAAGCCTCAGCAGACTTGCAACTTCTACTGTCTGGTTTATTGGACTTACCCTGGCCAGCTAACATGGAGGTGAAGAAGGTCAACCACCTCACCAGGGAGCCAAGAGTGTCTACAACTGCAAGCAGAAGAATTACATCCATCATCCATGTGGAATCTAAGCCCCTTCTTGATATAAAGGGGAAGTGGACATAACCATCCCAGGTTGGTTGGGATGTGGGGGCATTTTCAGGACTTGGAGTTGTCCAGGATGGTACTGCAGGGACAGATGCTGGACACTGTATGTCTTGCCATGGCCCACTAGGTGGACTGGGGGAGAGTGTAAACTACAATGTAAACCACTATCCATATGGTGCAGCTGTGCTCCAAATATATTCACCAAATGCAATGAATGTGCCACAATGATGAAAGAGGTTGCTGATGTGGGAGGAGTGGGGTGAGGGGGATGGGGGTTATATGGGGACGTCATATTTTTTTAATGTAACATTCAAAAACAAATAAAGAAGGAAAAAATATTTGGGGTTTTCTAATCTTGGGTATCCTCAGCTGTGACACAAACTGACTATGTGTGCAGCATTCACCTAGGTCAGGCCACATCACCCTTATGGGACTTATGCTCAAGGGGAAGCAATGCAACATGAAGCTCAGGCTCCCTGCTGTGCCATGAGTAATAAAGTTCTTCATCTCTGCTCCAGGAGTCTTGCATCTTCTGCCATGGTCCACAAAACAATGACAGGCTGACTATTTAATATAATAGAATAAAATTACAGATACTTCGCAGTTCTCAAGAGTGCTCATTAAGTCCATAAACTCTAATAAACACCCTAGCACTGAATCTCAGTTCTGCCACTTACCAACTACAGGGCTTACTAGCTACTACAAACACAGCTATACTGCTTACTAACAAGGGCATTGCTAGTTACGCCATTTATTGGCCATGGGACCTTGGCCAAGTCACTAAGTAATACAGTAATTATTCATTAAAGATCAAGAATTGAATATCAGTAATAATAAATACAATTAAAGTGATAGTAATAATAGCTATTATTTGCCAACTGTGTTCTAGACACTGTGATGTACTTTATATACTTAACTCTTTCAATCACAGTTGCCATATAAAATAGAATATATAAAATGTATTTAGCTATCACAATTTTACATCCCAGGATTATGGTGAAGATCAAAATGAAAACACTGAGAGTAAAGCATATCAGAAGCTGTAAACATAATTCCAAAAAGTGAATCTGTTTTCTCCTCTTTATTCACTTGTACTTCACACAATGCACTTTTATACATCTCTTTATTTCACGTGCTGACATCTGCCTGACATGCTTTTCACTTTCTTCTCCTTTTGCAAACTCCTCTTCATCCTTCACACTTTCGCTTAAAAAGAAAAAAACATTGTAAGAGGTATGATTTTTTTTTTCCTCCTCTAAGTGTGTTTCCTTTCTGAGCTAGAAATATAGTTTCCTTTGACTTCTTGGATAAAGGAGAGTATTCACCCTTCTTTCCGATGCCATTTCTCACTTATGTAAATGGAAGGAAGAGTTCTAACTTTTGCACTTAAGAGAAGTGCTAGAACACATTCCTTTTCCTCTTTGAGGCTCTCTCTAAAATTAGCCATCTGCAGTCCACACCTATTTATCATTTCAAAGTGAGCCACTGAGGCAGGCTCTGCTTCAGCCAGGGGAGCTGGCAGTATTTTGGTTCTTCTGCTGGACACTGGGGCTGTAAATCAGTTCAGCCGGGCAGGTCAATGGTGGGCAGAGGACTGGTGGAACCCCATGGTGGCTCCCAGTCTGAGCACATTCTCTGATCCAGCTTTACTGTAAAGAAGCTGCTCACTTTGTCATTTTCTCTCTCTCTTATACTCATTTCTTTATAGGTTTGGAAGTCAAAGGGGAGAACAGAGTGAATAACTGGCATGTCCTGAGAAACCCATCTGAGTCTCCCCTTTCCCTAAGCAATACTATTAGAGAACTGTTAGCACACTCATTTTCCTTTTTACCTGTCAGTTTTCTCATGTAGCCAAGACAGGGATGGAGCCCATTGATGTCTGGCATCCACCATATTTGGGACATAGTACACTGTGTACTAGGATTGACTATTGAATATTTTTTTTTAATGTTTAATTTAGTACTCCATCTTTTTTTTTTTTAACATTTATTTGTTTATTTATTTCTCTCTTCTTTCAGTTCCCCCTCCCCCTATTGTCTGCTCTCTGTGTCCATTCACTGTATGTTCTTCTGTGATCGCTTCTATCCTTATCAGGGCACTGGGAATCTGTGTTTCTTTTGGTTGCATCATCTTGTTGTGTCAGCTCTCCGTGTGTGGCACCATTCTGGGGCAGGCTGTGCTTTCTTTCGCGCTGGGCGGCTCTCCTTATGGGGCGCACTCCTTGTGCGTGGGGTTTCCCTACACGGGGGACACCCCTGCATGGCACGGCACTCCTTGCGCGCATCAGCACTGCGCATGGGCCAGCTCCACACGGGTCAAGGAGACCCAGGGTTTGAACCGTGGACCTCCCATGTGGTAGGTGGATGCCCTATCCACTGGGCCAAGTCCACTTCCCGACTATTCAGTATTATGTATTGAGCATGTAGTAAGTATTTATTAAATGAAATAACATGAGTACTCCCAGAGATTCTGTTAGCATCTTCTTAGGTAGTTATTTCAGCAGTTAACAGAGTATTTGCCCATTCCAGATAGGTATAACACTTGACGGGCATGGGCCAAAAATAGAGCAAGAGTGTCACTTCTTTTTAGAGACATTCAACGTTTTTCTGTATTCCTCTTCCACAAGCGGTAAGTCAACAGTATGAGGAGCTTTCAGAATGTCAAACAGACACTGGCTTCTAAGCCATGCCAGAATATTCTAAGAAACAAAAACTATTTTCCTACCAATGGTATTTCATTTAGTGGTTATCAAAGAATTTCTTAAATATTAAAAGACAGATGAAACAAAAAAAGGCAATTCTTATCTCACCAAGGCATCATTACCCCAAAAAGTAAAAAGATAGACAAAGAAGGGTATGTTTCAAGATGCCCCGGGCCTCATCATATTCTGCCTTTGTGTGTGTTCCTAGAAATATGGAAGTGAACTCAGGTGCTCAGTGCTTAACCCAAAGCATTTGCCCCTCAACTGAGAAGAGTAAGATTGATACCTTAGTCCTAAAGTAATCTATGATTGAAATTTCCAAACTACACCTTGACAGTAGAAGTCTTCATTTTTGGCTACTATTTACTATTTACTGCTTCATGCCAGGGATTTTATGTGTCTCATCTCATTTAATCTTCATAACCACCCCAGGAGGAAGGTAATATCATCGCCATTTTCAGTTGGGGGAATTGCATTTTGGTAACCTGCCCAAATTAAGTCAGTAGAGGTGCCAGAATTTAAAACCCAAGTTTTGCTGACCCCAAAGTTCCTGTTCTTCCACCCTGCCTTTCTCTGGCTCAAGTCTTAAGAGTGATCAGTCTCAGAAGTATCATTTCAGGATACCATATTGTTAAATGTCTTGAATTGGTGAGATGAGAAACTGGTTCAAAAATTCAAATCATTCAGCAGCTTGTATTATTTGTCCCTAGGTGGGTCATCTAGTGTGGCAGGTAAGGGTCCAGTGTCTGTAATATGACAGCCTTGAGTTTGGGAGACCTTGAGTACTAAGTACATCTCAGGAAACAGGATTTATTTCAGCTGTAAAATATAAATAATAACAGCATGCCTCTTACTTACTGGGTTTGTATGAGTATTAAAGGCAGTGAATAGTTTAGCAAAATAGTTGATTTCTAATAAGTTAACAGATATTAGAAATTAAACTGTAGGCTTTCAATGAAGAGACTCCACTGTAATTCTCATAGATTTATATGACCGCTCTTATGGATGTATTTTTTAAAACAATATCCTGTCCAGTGAAAATACAGTAGGCTGAAGGTTACAAAGGAGAAGCAAAGAGCTTTAAGGAAATTGATATGGAATTTCAGTACCTTCAAAGTACATGTGTTATACCAAATCTCACACTGGTATACAGAGAGACTGCAACATCCAAGCTCATCATTTCCCAAATGGTGGCACTGGAATGTTCCTAGGAATTCTAGAAATGCTAGCTTGCTTCTAGCATTTTTGTAACTTGGGGAGTGACTAGGTCCCAACCTTGTGATTGGCTGATGTTGAGGGTGAAATGTGGCTGTGGAGAGTGAGGAAAAATCTTCTCTGAAAAGCTTGTAAAAATATCATAGCACATGGAGACTAGCACACTTGTGATTCCACCAGATTTCTTCACACCTGCATGCATATAACACATCATTTTAAAAAGTCACTAACAACATTTGAAATTGGATTCATTTTAACTTGGAAAAAAATACTAAGAAAACTGCTAGTTACCAGTGGCCAAAAAGGAAGACTCTTCCTTACAAGGAACAATTTCTGGAGTTCTGTGAAAAGCTAATTTTGTTCTTCTTCTTCTTTTATTTATATTACAGATATTTTACAAGTTCCATAAGACTTCATCCCACACAAGACAGTGAATCTAAGTGTCACAGAAGACTGAATTTCCTCAGTATTTCACAGTTACCAAAACACCTGTGCTAAATAGTTTTCTGTGTATCAGCTGTGAAAACTCACTGTTCAATAGCCCTCCAAATTTCTCATTTAATCCCAGTGGTGGGGGGTTCTGGGGGCCTCACAATGGATTATTGTGAAACACTTGGAAGGATAGTGGTTCAAAAGCTTTATAATGGATAAAATATGCACACAGTATTAACAAATTTCACTTACATTCCTCATAGACCTCACTTCTTTCTATCTTTGCTGAGATGCTACCTCATCTGAAAATTAATTAAGTAGACACTAGATGGGCACAAATATCCTAACATTCTGAAGCTTAATTAGCAAATGCTTTTTAACTTCACAACAGGTCTTAGCTTGTTGGTTACTTTGTTTCTTCAGAGAGGAGAAAGCCAAGCGGTATTATTCTTTGCTTCCTTTCAGAGAGGAAACAAGCTTGGAAATTTAAAAATAGATCAAGGGATGCTCAGAGGGCAGCTCCCTAGCAACCCAAGCTGCATCGCTGGTATGTTAAGACAAGAGTCCTGCATTCTGCCAGGTATGTCAGCAAGCCACTCCCACTGAGAGCAAAGACATGGACGAACAGGAACTGGTACAGCCATGGAGAAGCCACAGAGGTGGGTGAAAGAGCCACATGCAGTCACCAAGCTCCCTGCACCACAATCTTGGCAAGCCATCTGCATTATCTATCCCAGAGGGACCTGCACCAATTGATTGTGCTCTGCAAGTTTCTCAGGTGCACTCCCTAGTGAGGCTTTTAGCCCATCCCTTGGGGTTAGAGAGGTTGGAGGAGGGGGAATCTCTTGGTCATCAAAGGCCCAGGAGAAGAGAATTTGCTTCTGAAATGTTTGCCGTTTGACAATCAAAAAGCATGGCTCTGCCTTTTCTTTATTAAATAACAAAGCAGAAAATGAAAAGCTGGAATGTTTATTGATAGTTTTTGTGCCTGGTGCTGTGGAGCTTGTTTTTGAGGCTCTGATGTGGGGAAAAAAAATCCTGCATGTCATATAGCTGCAGAGTATAGGCGCCCCAGTGTGCACTGTGAAAATATCATAGAAAAATATGACATCAAATTGTCTGCCTACGATGATACCGTTTCTTATTAAAATAAAAAGAAGAAAGGTATAGAGACGAACAATGCATTTCTTTTTCTTGCTCGGGCTTTCTACAAGGAAAGTTACCTCCATGTTCAAAATGTTAAAACATGTCCTCACGTCAAAAAGGAGAATAATTAAGCATTCAATGCCAGCCCATCAAAGAGATGTTTTCCCTCATTTTTTCATGTTTTAGTTTTTGTCCTGCTTGTCCAAAATGTCTTTTGAAGGAAAATTATGTATACTTAAAATAATTTCTTTCTTTTTATGACAGTGTTCTCAAATGGTCAGTCACTCACTACTTTTTGTAGTGACACTATTTTCTTCTTTCTTTGACTTTTTTTAATTTATAAAAAATGGCCATAAAAAGAATAACGGACAATGTAATTATTGTTCATTCACTGTCACTTACCTTAAGGGAGAAAACTTTACATTTCAAGTATAGGTGTTTACATCCCACCCACATTTCTTTCCCATATACTTAGAGTAAACCCGAATTTGTTGTGTACCATTTCCAAGCATTTTTACACTTCAATTTATATGCATATATCTATTAAAAAATACTTTTTCATGTTACCAAACATTTTATAAGTGGTGTTCTATTTTTGGATCCTTCTAAAACTTGCATTAAAATAATCCTTAAAATTATGTTTTTGAGATTTATGCATGTTAATGCATTTATTTTCATTTCATATATTCTCCACTTGAGTAAGTACACCACAATTTAATTATACACCCTTTTCAACTATCTAATAACCCATTTCCATTTATTGGTACAATTATAAAGAATGCTGATAATATCAGACTTGTTCATAAGTAGAGATAAATTCTTACCTGCTTGGGCTCAGTATGTCCAACATACATATTGCCACCCAGCTCCCCACATATCCTATGAGGTTGTCACTTTTATTTTAATTAAGCTATTTTGTACTTTTATAAGGTGCTTCTAGCAGGCTATATGTTTTACATAATATACTCATTGCATTAATCTAAAGTAGATAATTTTTTCTCCATCGGAAGGTACAGAAAAGGAAACTGGGGTTCAGAGAATCAATGTAATTAGCAAACATGCTGGCCTCTCTGTCAAATATACATCTCAGCCCAAATCTTTGCTCTAAACCACCACCCTCTACTCCTATACATGGACAGAAAACTTACTCCATTGGCCTCATCCTCCACAGTAAAAATTTGTTGATCATGAATTCAATAAATTCTTATTTAAATACAAAAAATGTGCATTTAATATTGTACCAATAAATGCACATTATATAGCAAAAGTTTTAAAAATAAGAATGAAATATTTTATTTTCTATTATTTATTAATTGTCCAAAACTTCATGCTTCTTCTAAAATACATTAATAGCAATTATTATTATTATTGCCATGTATGCAATAGGTAGCAGTGTTATTTTGGAGAATAGGCATTTTATTGTTATTGTGGTTGATTAGAAGCTTAAGAATGGGGAAATTATTATATTTGGATATTAGGAAAACAAAAGCATCTGTGTGAAATGGCTTATTTCATATCTATTCAATCTGTTGTTTCTTCCTATATTTCAGGAGCTAGAAGTATAAGAAAAATGTTATCATCACCAGTAAATTTTTAGTGACAGCAAATTGATTAAATATGCCCTATTTGTTATAGTGAATCACAGGTCTAGTTGGAAGTTCAGTTTTTTTTTTTCAACACATATTCTTAATCATTGTCATTGATAAAAAGGAAACCTCACAAATCATTGACTATGCATAATAAATCATGATACTCATTGTTCAATCTCATCCACCAATTATGTAAAAATATATAAGATAATAAAGTTCAATCTTTATCATTTGGTATTCCCACAAAGTATTCATAAAGTGTTGTTTTTATTATATTTTTAAAATAGTTAAAAACTCAACTTGAAAATATTATTTGTAAAATTTTAAAATAGATTAGAAAACATCATTTCCAAAATTTTAAGAGCTCAGGAATGAGGTTCATAAGTACATCTTTCATACACATTGACCATTTCACACCTTTACTTCAAAGAGTCTGTTTAAGAGTGTCTTTTAAAAATATATTTCTTCTAGGCAGCGTACTAACATATGATACAGCTTTGAATTCAACGAAACTTTTAAGATCTTTGCCAAGAAAGAATCTGAAAATCTCTGTGGGGGACACAAATCTTTATGGCCAATCCCCACTTCATTACATAGAGTACAAAGGATGCTCTACATTTTGATGACCCTTATTTTTATAAAATTACCCACATTGTTGATGGTCTAAATTAATGTATGTTTTTCTAGTTTGCCCTTCAGAAGATGTGATGAATGAAATTCACATCTGGTACTTTTCCATAGCCTTAAGCCTGGAATCCTTTTTCATTCTGGTCAATGAAACTGTGTTATCAATAATTCCACTTACTGGTGGAATCCCATACTTTTTCATAAAACATGGTTTGTATTGAAGAAGCTGTACAATAGGGAAAATACAACTTCTTGAGAACATCTTTCCTTTAGGCTCCAAAACAAAAGTTTTTTGTAGTACCTTATTGAAACACAATTTAGCAAATACCATAAATCAGAACAAGTTATACCATCTGTACCTTTGTTAAACGTTATTAAACTAAATTGTAATTTGTAATGAAAGTTGTTTTTTCAGATTTTTATCTATATTTTCTATGCATCATTTTACATGGTTTTTGACAAATGTATGTATTTAGTTTGTGTTCTATATTATGTTTTACATGCTCTTTTTGTAGTAGCAGGAAAAACAAGTATGTGGCTTTTTACTTCTTGCTATTAAGAAATATCAAAATAAGCTTCTTAGCATTACTCAGTAAGTGTGTTAAAAATACACATGAATGTGTATTTTATGCCTATCAATATCTCTGAAACAACTCTAGGGGTTGCCTTCAAGTTCCAGATGGTTAGTTCTTAAAAGTCTCACTAATTGTGATGGTTTCTTTCAACTAACATTAGCTAATATCTCAAGTCACAATACACATTCAGTGCAAAGTTGGTCTTTGACAACTGAAATAAAAACCCTTACATCAGATATTCTTCTTGATAAATTAGATTTTAGGGGGTACCCACTTTTCAGTGATTCATTTGATTTGGTCAAATTTGTTTTTCACACTGTTTTGTGGCTTTGAAGACTTCATTTTAGCAGTAGAAATGTGTTGTTCTCTCATTTCCAATTGTCCATTTATGCTTCCATTATCATCTCCTATTCACAATTTAATTGCAAGAAACTCTTTAAGCCACTTGCCCATTTTGCAAGTTAGCTTAGTTAAAACTTGTGTTTTAGTTTGCTAAAGGCTGCCAAGTCAATATACCAGAAATGAACTGAATTTTACAATGTAGATTTATTAACTTATGAATGTTCAATTCCAAAGCTGAGAAAAATATCCAAAGCAAGGCACCTGAAGAAGCTCTCTCCCTAAAGACACAGCTGCCAGGAATCTTGGACTCCTCTGTCATGGCAGGACATGGCAATGGCATGTGTCAGTCTCTGCCTTCTCCTCTAGACTCTGTTGCTTTCAGCTTCTGACTGCTCCTTTGGTGGCTTTCTCTCTCCTGGGTTCTGTTGATTCAGCTTCTTGCTTTCATGACATTTTCAGCTTCTGTGGCTTCCTCTCTGTGCTCCTGGGTCTTTTCTCTCTGTCTGTCTCTCCAAATTCATCCCGTTTATAAAACACTCCAGTAAGAACATCCAGACCCACCCTGGACTACTCCTTCCAGAGGGGATCTAATCAAAGGGCCTTCAACTGAATCTAATCTAGGGCCCCACCCACAATAGAGTCACACCCACAGGAATGGATTAATTTAAGAACATAATTTTCTGGGGTCCATAAAAGCCTCAAACTACCACAACTTCGACATCTAAAACCATTGAACAAAGCCTAAGTAAACTGCAGTAAGCTTCATTATGTTAAGTATAGACAAAGGAGTCAGCAGCCTCTGAGAAGCCCTGTAATTATGGATTTCCCACACTTTCCTGAGTAGAACTGAGTAGAACAATTTGTATAGAAAATGTTAGTAAAGTTAATGTCATTCTCTACAGTGATATAAACATTAGGTGTTAATAAAATTTTCAATATTTTCTTCCCATATCTTGGGGTACATTCTGCCCCTGTATATGATTGAGTATATTAAATTTCATACCCAGTTTAAGGGACTCAAATGCAAGTTAAACTCCATTCAGACATTCAAAAAAGTATTCATTTAGTGCTCATCATATGCCAGACACTGTTAACCATTAGGAACACTCAAGTATAAAAATGGAGATTTTTTCATGGAATTTACCATCTAATGCATGAAAAAGATAACTAAGAACCAAATGTATAAATATATACAAAGTTCCATTAGTACTCTGATGAAAACGAGCACAAGTAGGATGTATGGACATAATTTAGATGGTGTGGTCAAGAAGACTTCTCCGAGATTTGCAAGTTGAGAAGAAGATGGTAATAAGAGTCAGAAGAAAAGGACTCTAAATGACAGCTAATACAGGTTGATCATAGTGGGAGAAGAGAAGGGCCAACACCAATCTCTCTAGGAGTACATCTTTAACTGTAGTGAGGCATGAGAACAGTGGAATTTATGAGAGAAAATGGCAGCATCCAATGGAAGCAGCAAGAGTTATCACTGGATTGAGGGCAATGGATACCCTCCTGTAGCTCCATAGAAACTTTATGTGTATAACATGTAATTGCTGCAAATACTATTTCAGGAACTCCTGGAGACATGCCTGGGAACTTCTAAAACATTTGTAGCAACTTTGGTGGGGAGAGGAAGGTCAAATATGGATTATTTAGAGAAAACTAAATTCAAAGATTATAAGCATCAGTTGTTTCCTATGTATTTATAGCAGAATGGCTCAAACACTGGCCTGGATGTCAGATAAACTTGGATTTGAGTCCCTGAATTATCCAGGACAATTTACTTCACCTCTCTGAGTGCCAGTTCCCTTGTCTGTAAAATAAGGGTATAAAACAGTAATTGCCCACATAGGTTGTGCAGTAAAGGCATGATTAGATAATGCCTGTATAGTGTTAAGCATATGTACTGTGTTTAACATAAAGACATGATGGATTTTAGCTATTAGTATTATTGCTGCATGGATAACATCAAACACGCTTTGTCACTAAGAAACCTGAGTGATGGCAACCCTCTAAGTAAAGGGACTCGTTCTTTCTTTCAGTATTAGCAATCTGATTCTGCAAGTAAGAAGCCATTGTCTTACAGACAGACATCCCTTTTGGAAGCGGAATATGGCAATCACAGAACAAAAAGTATCAAGTCAGAGAGGAAAAAAAGAACAACTACAGCTACCATTTACAGGTTGTTAAAGGAGAGGTGGTCCTGATCCACTAAAATATTAAATAAATGATGAATTGAATTCCTCTTTCCTATAATGATGCTAGGTACCATAGACTGTTTCCAGCTCTCTGTATGATAGTGCCAAAAACAATGTGCTTTAAAGACAATACTGAGGCAAGGGATGGACACTTGTTTATACATGAACTTTCCCCATGTGGTTTAATTTTACAGGGCTGAAATTGCCCTGACTCAGAACTTGCCTCTCTCTGGCTTGCCACCATACCTGAAATTCTTCCACTGGTTTCCATCCTTTCACCCCTTCTAGTCTTCAACAGATTACTATCCATGAGAGATGTAATGGAATTTTTAGTCAAACCTTTAATACGAAGTCACTTACCATCTTGATAGATTAGTGACAGACATCAAGACCTTACAGACATGGCAAAGAAGAGCATGGAGTATTAGGAAAGGCAAACAAGCTCAATACAGAATAGATTTCTGGTTTTACCCATCTTTCCAATGAAAAAATTTAGAAAACTGCCAGTAATGCCTTATTTTTTGGATACCCCAAGCACTTTGCTTCAGTTTCTTCCTAAGAAGAACTCTTATGAAGAACTCTTGCCAAAAACATGCACATTAAAATGGTGCATGGTCCCTAGAGGCCCACAGACACTATGAATTCCCTGGGATAGAGCACCTTAGAAATCTATTGGACAAGAATTTGTGTCAAATTCAAATAACATGCAACAGTTTCACAGAATTATTTTTGCAAGGATTGATATTTGGAGCCTTGGTCTTGATGAACAGGATACTGCTTGTTTTCTTCCTCCTTTTTCTAACATGGTGGCTAGTATATTAGAGATTTGTTTAAAAGTAGCAATTGTCAGTTCATCACAGAAAAAGGATAAGCCAAAATCCTGTAGTATGTTCTCCACTAAAATATAGCAATGCCTGTGAAGTTTCATGTAAGACAATTTGTGGGCTTAAAGAAGAGACAATTTGTTGTGAACTTGCTCCAGTTACTCATCCAATACACGACACTCCAAATACCTATTAGTTTATAAAATTCATTAATAGTTGTAGGCTTTGTTTTTAATAGTAAGAATAAATCTGATCATAACATTATAAATTCCAAGGTCTTTGTTAAGTTCTTTAAAAGCTCTATATGAGGCTGGCACTGCTATCGCTAATACGTTAAAGTTAAGCAAACTGGTTCCAATGCCAGATAAGATGGAATGAGGCCATTCAACTCTCTCTCTCATACTGAACACAGCTAGGAAACCTGGAAAAGAATGCATGTAGCAACTATTTAAGGACTCTGAAAGGTAAACAGTAGTAAGTAAATTAGGGAAGAAAACAAGGATTAAGGACCACCAACCTGCCAATGAGTTTACCATTGGTAAACTGGTGTACCAATGGTAACATCTGATCTCAATGTAACCAGAAACCCCAGTGGGCATTGAGCCAGGTGCAGAGAGCTCCCTGCTGGAGGGCAAGTGGGAAAGAGACCTCCTAACAATCGAAGAGAGCACAGAAAGCCCCCATTTTTCTTTTTTCATTTTTTTCTCCATTTTCTCACACTCTAGCCTGCATGTAGTCTTGTAGCGGAATTAATGCTAGAAACAGGAGTCTGCGGAAGCCAAAACTCAGAGGAAAAGCACCTCCCACTCCATTTGGTGGAGCAATGGATCAAAGAGGTTGGGGAGAACTCCCTTGTTTTGTTTTGTATTGTTTCCCTATTTTTGTTCTCCTGCCTCTTGACATCAGATGTAAGCCCAGTCATAGAAGTCCACAACAGAGTGGGGCTACAGGGCCCCAGCTTTCTGGCTGGAAAAATGAAAAGAGAAGCTACGGGGGAAATACTGAGCAGACTGTTGAGAAGAACAATCCCAGAAGGTTGAACTGCTAGTTTTGAGGTCTATATAGTTGCTTGGGTATATTCAGTTATGATTTTGACAAAGATAAAATTTTTGAGGCAAAGATAATATTTTGAGGTTTTTTTGGTACCTCCTGAAAGTTTAAATTACACATGCTGATTTTCTGCTAGACTAACATTTCCTGGGAGTTGACGTTCCCAACCACAAGGCAAACTTTAATAATGGGAGGGTTCTGGACAACTCCTCCTGTAATGTAGGGTGACTTTGTTCTTTTTCTAAGCTCACCAAGTCTGAAAATACGTTACTGCTCTTGATTCATTTATAGTCTGCTTAAGAATTTCTCCTCCATCTGCTCATAGTCCTGGTTTTAATATAAAAGGAAGAGCTGCAGAAACTCAGTGGATCAATATGCAACAGGATACAAGTAGGCATTATGATATTAAGATCTTGTTTCCTGTTAGCCAGTATGGCTCATCTATGCCTTTATATTTGAGCTTTCTCTAAATGTTTCACTTTTTGAGGATTTTCCAATGGTTAAAGTACAAGGAAGTGATTTGACCACTTACCACAAAAGCTCCGGTGCTATAACTTCTGTTCTCGCCCGTGCAGCAGGCTTAACAATAGGTAAATGTCTCCTTGCATATTAAGTGTTTAATCAAAATCCTCTGTTTCAGCACAGACATCTCAGCTAGACGGGGCAATGAGAAATGGATACCTGAATAGATATTGTGATTTCACCGCTTTCGAGCAAAACTGAAGAGTTGGCTGTTTTGCTTTAGAAAGGTTTATAATGATCAAGACCTTTCGGAGTGATTTAAAACTGTTTATTATAATCCCGCTGATGGAGCTGCTTTTCTGCTTTTCTCTAAAGCAGCATGACAAAATGGGCTGCCCTCTCAGTGACTTGTCAGGGAGGGAGACCCAGAAAGGAAAGTTGAACATAGTTGTGCCATTCTGACCAGGACGTGGGGAGATAGACTGCTGGTGCTGGTCTGCTCTGCAGCTCCCAATGGAGACAATGCCTTTTTAGCCTTATTTTCAGATAAAGTGGGAAATCACAATCACATTAATGTCCTCCAGTCAAACACTTGCCAAGATAGCAGATGGCAGATACCACTCAGCAACCTTGACCTTGTGGTCACCTGCCCTGTCAAACAGATGCAGGATCTCTTCTCTGGAGAAAATACTGTCTTTTGCACAACCCAGTATGTTGAACCATCACTGAAGATTTAATAAAACACATAGTCCACATAGCAAATATGGGCACAGCCTTTTTCCTGCATGTGGACTAAAAGTACTGGCATGCTACATAAATTCCCTTAAGCCTTCAACTGCTTCCATATAAACACTGGAGAGAAAATGGAATACAGCTGAGGCAGAATCAACATTTATATTTGACATCTGAAATAAAAAAAAGTTGTGTTTGGGGGCTTGACAGAACACTTGAGTGTCATACACTACACAAGTAAGTGCCTATCTAAATCTCAGGAACTAGCCATTGTCTATAGATTAAATGTATGTTATTAAACAATGTGCTTGATAGATCCATTAGGTGTGAAGTTCTACAAATATTTCAGAGAGCGTTTACCATTTGTTGCTAAAGGAGACAGTGCTCTTGCCAATGCTAAAACTCTATGAGCACAAATGTTGACATAAAAAGGAAATCTAAATAGACACACAGGTGCTGACATGCAGAGATCAGCCATAAAGCACTATCAAGAGAGCATTAGGGACCTAATGTTTCTGTTTCTACAACAAAGAGACATTCTCTGAGATGGACCGTACACCTGTGAGGTGGTAGCTGGGATTTCATAGGCTAACAGACTGTATCACAAAGAATCACTGACTTGGAAGGAAGAGACCACTGCCCACTCTAAGCCCTGTCCTAAAGAGGATTAATTAAGCATAATGAACAAGAACTTGGGTTCTGGATCTAAGATGGACCTGAGGTTTGAGTCCAGACAACTGCCAGTTACTACCTGTAAGTTCTTGGGCATATTATTTATACTCTCTGCCTCAGTTTGCTCATCAGTCAAATGGGGTTAGTAATAAAATTTTTCAAGGTATTGTTGTGATAATTAAGTGCAATAAAGAAGGTTAAGCCTTTAGTACAATACCTGATGCATTGTACTAATACTCATGAAATGCTTATTATTGTTAATAAAGGCTCATCATTACTAGTAACAGTTTAGGAAAACCCAGCCTATTTTCTCCTCTAAAAGGAGAGGTTGAAATAAATGATTATAATAAAAATCTTCCAGCTCTAGAATTCCGTAGTTTGTCATTCCAATGTATTTCTGGTAAATATAGATGCCTCTCACTGGCATAGAACAGGATACCAATGCAGTTTGGAGCACAGAATTGGTTAAGAGGGCTTTTTGTTTCCTAAAGGGCCTAAGGCATTACCTCATTAAATCCTACCCAAACTGTAGCCATTAACAGATGAGAAAATGAAGACCCAGACAAGTTAAGGAGCTGCCTCTAGCTGCCCAGCTCACAGGACAAAAGTCTGAGGTGCAGGAGCACCAGGAGTGAGAAAGGAGGGTGGGAGCAGAAGTGCCAAGAAACAAATATGTCAAAGAATCTGGTCAAACAGGCAACCATCCTGGTGTGGTCACATGGACCAGAAAATGCCAAAGCTTATTTTGAGATGACTGAAATTTCAGCTCCACAGACAACAGGAAGGAGATGGGCAGTGATGTCGGGTTAATTTCTTTAACATAAATAATGTATTCCTTAATTATCTGCTACATGATTAAGTAATTCTGATGTAAATAATTGAAATCAAGGGAAGGGGAGGACATGAAGCGTAGGGCACTCTGTTTTTAAAAATGTACTTGCAAGGCAGAGGTCAATTTCCATCACAAATAAAGAGTTCACTGGGTCATTTATTCATTGACACTTACTCTTAAGCACTGCCCTGAAATAGGCATTGTGTTAGGTCACAGGGATATAATGATGAATAAACGGAGTTCAACACTTAGAACAATTCATATTCTAATTAGAAAGACAGCTATATAACTTAAAAAAAAAATTATAGAAGTTTTCATCCTATGGGAGGACCGGGGAGGGAGCGATGAACTACCAGCAGGCTTAACAAAGATGGGTTGTAGCTGGGGCTTAAAATACACTATAAGAGAAGAGACTGATGCCTGGGAGACAAAGGGGGGAAGGAGGTTTGCCACAGTTCCTTTCGAACTGTATACTGTGACTAATTCAAAACACGAGAAAGAATGATACTCTGCTGCTAAAGAAGAATTTAATTTGACTCCCTATTGTTGTGAAAGGGAAGAGTAGATCACTCTCAGTAACATTTAACACAACACTTAAGAATGATGACTCAAAGATGCAGTCGGCCAAGCAAATGTAAAGTTTAAGTTAAAATGTAGGAGTGTGGTATTAAGAATGTCAGGCTTTGGAGTCAGACCGCCCGAATACTATTTCTACATCTTAATTCCTGGGAGACTTTGGACAAGTCTCTTCTCTTAGCTTAAGTTTCTTCATCTATAAAAGGAAGATAAAGGTAGTAATAATGTCTAATTTGTTAGATTATTCTGAAGATTAAATGAAGTAGTACATATTGCCAGGTTATAGTGCAGAGTCTGAGTCACAGCAAGTAATCTAAAATGCCTATTACTACCATTAGCATTAATATCAATTATTGTTTCTATGGGAGCATATGAGGCTCGCAGCATCTGAGGTTCTGAGAAAAATTAACAATCATTCTAAAACTGAAACAACCGATCTTTTAACATGGTGAGAAATTCCCATATACAATTATCCACATAAGGAAGTATAGTTTATAAGATGTATGGAAGTTGAAATCTATTTTAAATTATGAAATATGGAGAAGTTCAAATTGCTAAGACTAGGCTTATGTACTTAATAGCTTTGATATTTTGAATAAGCGATTTACCAGAGATTCTCATTTTTATCTGAAAAATGGGTTCATCATATCTCCCTAACTTGTTAAAGGAATTCTTAGAGGTGGATTCTGAAAAAATATATAAATATAAAAAATGTGGGCCTCAGGGTATGACACTGTATTTGCCAGTCACAACAGCGACCCTTTTCTTAGGGTCCTTCACTAAAAGCTGATTACTTCTTTCCATTAATCTCTTTATAAGCTACTTTTAGAAAATATCCCGTTCATAGAAAATAGTTGGATGATTGAATGAGCTTTTCCCTTCCCACCTGGGCTTCCTCATTTTGTGGAGACTCTGGCTGTGGCTAAAGTCCATTGTTGTCTTTGGCACACAAAGTTCTAGCTATGGTATGTTACTATCCAGAACATTTGGCATGTTTTCTCCCTTTGTCTTTTCTATTTTCCTGGGGTTAATCAAACTGGACTACTGCCTCGAAAATTTCACCATGCTTTTTCCTCCTCCCATGCATCCCGAATCCCAAATTTAATGAGTTAATGAGTATGTTGGCTGTTGCCTTGAGGATAAAGATCCTGGTGAAAAGTACAGAATCAAGTCCCTTGAAAATTTTGGTGCTTCCCAAATGATGCCCCATTACAAAACAGAAAATTCCAAAATACACAATCTAGCAATCCATACTGTCTAGTATTTGGCTTGCATATTAGTAAGGGGGTAATTATAAGTAACAGAAGCAAAATTTGTCTAACTTCTATGAAATTAAAAAAAAAAATTCTCAATAGAAGAACACCTGAACAACAAAACTGAAAAGATGGAAACTGGGAGGCTCTGGGTATCTAAATTACAGGGAGCAAAGGATAATCTCTTCGTGGTGCTACACATAGGATGAGACCCCACTAACCATTTCCTGACTTACATCATTCATGAAAGATTCAGAAGCCCAAAGAAGAGTCAGGTTGACATATTTTGTGTCCTGCCCCTACCTTGTGGCAACAGGAGGGCAGGATATTTTGAAAGACTATCATGAAAAGATTATACATATGGGTGAGGGGTAGTTTTTAAAGGAAAATTGAAATGCTATTACCAAAAGAAGGGGGAATGGATGCTGGGCAGGAAAAAACAACAGATGTCCACTGTAGTATGTCTATCTGGTGCATTTTTGATGTGCCAATAGACCCAGAAAACATGCAAAGACATATATAGCACACGCACACACACACAATATTTTGTCTTAATTCCTAGAGTAAGGCCACCTTAGATTTGCTTGACCCTGCTCCCCTTCAGTTTTCTTCTTGCTTTAAAAAAAAACACCTTCCTCTTTACAATTTTATTTTTTGGCAGTTTTTCACATAACATTTTTGCTACAGCTGGGGTATTTTCAATAAATATAATCAGCTGATTACATAATTCCCCCCCACTCCTCTTATTGAATAAATACTAGATAGTGCCAGAGATACAAGTACTGTGCACATTTATGATAAAAATTGTTCCAAATTACCTTGCATTACTTTTAGTTGAGAAAAATGGAAGTATTTTGTTAAGTGATTGTCATATTCTACCCTGAAGACATATCATATATATTTCCTCTAATGAAGTATTTTTTAGAAAATGGAATATATTCTTCTGTTTCTAATCTTTGGATGCCACAGATTGCTATGGTAACCTTGGGTATCTTGGTTATAATAAATCTTATAAATCTCTTCCTTTGTGAATGAAGTTACTTCAGTTTAATTTACTAAAGGATTTTTATTCAACCTACAATAACAAATAAGTGCAATCACACCCATCTTTATTAAAAATCTGTAATCAGAATTTTGCAAATGAAAATGATGTTTCTCAAATACCCTTAACTATAATATATAGCAGTAAAGGCAAGAAAATGTGAATAAAGTAACATATCAAAATAAAGATACAGTAGCAACTTGAACAGCAATTTTCTGGAAAAAAAGCATTTATCTTGAAAATGAAAAGATAAGCTTGGAATAGTAATCAGGATACAAAAATAAAAATACATATCACAAAAATGGAACTCTCAATTTCATGAAGTATTGTGTTCAATAATGCATGTATTTATTTATTCTTTGTTTTGAAAAATCCTGGAATGTAGATTCAAATAGACAGACCCAAATGGTATTTTGACATATAACATTAGGGCTAAATGTGTCCTAGTTTACTTCCATTCCTGCTTTACTTGCACTGGATTCGGTGCTGAATCCAAACAACTACAAAAATATGAATTTGAAACAAAGTAAAATGTCCTAACTAATCTAGTTGTCTGTCATCTGGTTCTGAGTTTATTCCCTTTGTAAAATCAACAGTGTGGTTTAGTGGAAATAGAATTCAGCCAAGAATTGGAAGACTTTAATTTCTAAGCTCTAGCAGCTATGTGCTGTAAATCCTAAGGCACTACACTTAACCACTCTGAGTTATCTCTTAAAATATGCTGACCAGCAATAGCAGTGGATTTTGTTAAGAATAAATGAGATAAAGGGGTTAAAGGCTTTGGAATTTATAAAGTTGAACTTAGATACAGGGTATTGTGATGAACAGCTGCAAATCATAACATCAGTATCTTTAGCAGGAGGGTAGGGACATTTGGGGATTCTCGTCTCTCATAGAGCCTTGTCCATTTCATGACCTTTCCACATGACCCCAAGGAGGGAAAGAGAGGCCAGAGGGTGGAAATTATTATCCCAGACAAATTTGTATACTATATAAAAACTTTGTAACAATAAAAGTTGCAAAAAAGCAAAGCATGTTCTACCTAGGGAGATGGTGAGGACCCATCCAGAGGTCATATGATTTACCTTCTAAAGTTTATCTCAGAAATATCTATTTTATTTTATCTCCTGCAGATTGAACCAAAACAGCATTCCCCCTAAAAGAGAAATAATTAAGTTCCTCTTTTGAGTAGATATGCAGTTCTTAGTTGAAATATTTCTCTATCTTCCAAACCATGCTCGCCCTTACATTTCAACGTATGAGATACACCTCTTTGGATTAAGCCTGTTAAAATTAAAGTTCCCCTTACATACATCTTAGTTTACAGCATTGGCGAAAACCAAGCTTCAGTAAATGTCCAGTTCTTAAGGCAGTCCTGCTCATAGATCGGTATGGCTAGTGAGGTACCTTGCATGGCTCCATCTTTCTTCAGAAGGAAGCATTAAAGAGGAGGCTTGGAGGAAGGAACATGGAGTAGGGGGCCTCTGTTGAAGACTAGGTTCTGCCTCTTGACAGATGTTGGACCTTGACTGGATGTTTCCAAACTCGTTGAATAAAAATACTATTACTATTTTCTTAGTGTTAATGGCCTGGGTTCAATAAGCAGTTTCTGAATAAATTAGACTATGTCTGAATGAGAGTGAAGAATAACTGATGATTCTGACTGGCCCTAATTTTTAATTTGTTTCTTGATTTTAAACCAGTACATGTTGACAGTTGGAAATTTTAAAAATATGGAAAGGTACAAGAAAAAATGTAAAAATTACTCATAAGAGCATTCCCCAAATATGACCGCTGTCAACATCTTATGGTGTTTCTTTCTTGTGGGTATATATAGATGTATATATGGTAAAATATGTGCTGTTTATATTCTGAATTATTTCTCTTAACATATTGCACACATTTTTAATGTTTGTCACTATTCTGAGAAAACATGAGTTTAACAGTTTCTTAAAATTCCATTCTATGACTCTGCTAAATTTGTTTCTGTCCTCAATTTCATGTTCTTAAAAGTATTTTGGCTGAAGGAAGGAACAGGTGAACTCTGGGGATGTTGAGGACTATGGTTGAGAATACAATTGTGGGAATGTTCTTTTTGTAACTATGGTAGGGTAAAGTCACTGGTGCAGAGTGTCAGTGCAGAAGGGTACACCTGTGGCATCGTGCTGTGGAATATGAATGTGTTCATGTGGTCATGGGGTGTTATCTCAGTGGGTAGAGACCCACACAATAACCAACAAAATATTAAATTCCCATCCTGGGGAGTCCTGCTACATTCTCAAATAGAATGACAAGAATCTCTAGAGTACTTAGGCAGGGCCTAATAAAGGAAAACAGACTAATATATACAGCCCTTTATATTCTTCCTTATACTTACGAACCTTATTCTTGTGAAAGTGAAACCTAGCCTAATAATATCTATTGCCTAAGAGTTACCACCTGCAAACCTCCTTCTTAGTCAAATATGGCCTTGCTCTAAGCCAAACTCAGCAAATAAACTCACTACCTTCCCTTCCACCCCTCCCCCACACCCAGCATTGGACATGACTCCCAGGAATGAGCCTCCCTGACACCAAGGGATTAATACCAAGCATCAATCAGCAATGCATTTGAAAAATGACCTTGACCAAAAGGGGAAAACATTAAATACAAAAGAGTTTTTATGCCTAAGAGAGTTCAAAGGGAGTTGGGATGTCATTGCAGGGGGTATGCTTATGCATGTCTCAGGCAAATCTCACTAACTGCTAGAGTAACACAGTAAGCAAAGTCTCAAACAAGTGTGCTGCTGAGGGCTCTAGAGACATCAACACATTAAAGATAAAGCACACAACCGCATGAAATCAGCACCCCATCAGTGGGCTTTACCTTGGAATATATGATAACCTATTTATCCAATGTAACAGAGTTAGACTCATTTTATAATTCCTCTATACATGATTCTTCTACCCATTTTATTTGATCCTATGATTAGCAGTATACCCATTAAATATATGTCCCAGAGACTGAAATCTTCTGGCTGTTCATATGCCACTTGAGCCCTGAAATCTCAGCAGAGTTGCAGCCAACACCTATGTTCCAGTTCATCAGACTTACCCAGGACAACAAAATGATGATGGACAAATGCCATCCTGAAACACAGAGCCTCCGCAACTGCAAGCAAAACAGTTCCTTTCATCCTCCCCATAACATCAAATCCTTCTCTCTGTCTGAAGCAGAGCAGACATCATCATCCCAAATTCCTCAAGATTGAGTAATGAACTAATATAAGGGGGGATTGCAACCATGAACAAAAGTATCATTGGTAACAATGATATAAAGATAGTGGTTACCAGGGGTTCTGAAGGGAGGGAATAGGAAGAATTGGTAGAACATAGGACATTTTTAGGGCATTGGAATTGTTATGCATGATATTGCAATGACAGACACAGGTCATTACACATTTTGTCAAAACCTATAAAACTGTACAGGGAAAATTGTAAACCATAATGTAAACCATTGACCTTGGTTAGTAGCAATGCTTCAATATTTGTCCATCAATTGTAAACAAATATACCAAACTAACGTAAGATGTTACTAATCAAGGAAAATGTTAGAGGGGAAGGAGGTAGGGTATATGGGAATTCCATCTACTTTCAATGTAACATTTCTGTAATCTAAAGCTTCTTTAAAGTTTATTAGATTTTTTAAAAAGATGAAAATGTTGTAGGTACAATTCCAGAGATGATTAAAAATGTGAATAACATAAAGGATGTATATATATATACATTATCTTTGAAATTAAAACTTAGTTTATAAAAATCACACAAAACTGAAGTTTGAAGAGAAAATAGCAGACATTCCCTTCACTCTTCATTACCCTGCTCCCTTCTCTAGAGATTTATTAGCACTTTCTCTGTATCCTTGGAAAACTTTTTCTGTGCATTCACAACAATAATTTCTATTCCCTTGGTGTTCCAGATAGCATCAGCATTCTCTCTGAGCTTGTTGGAAGCGCATAATCCCAGGACCCATGCCAAAGCCACTATATTGGAATCTGCATGTTAAGAAACACATATTAGAGTTTAAGAAGCTGGTCTACAACAGGAGAGGGCAAATGTTGGCTATCAGCACTGTGGGCTAAACCCATCCTCCTGCCTATTTCATATGGCACACCAGTTAAGGTTGGATTTTATACTTTCATACGGTTGAAAAAAATCAAAGAAGATTAATATTTAGTGATGCATGAAAATTATATGAAGTTCAGATTTGTGTATAAGCAGTTTTAATAAAACACTACCTCGCCTCATTGTCATGTGTTACCTATGTCTGCTTTTGTGCTGCAATAGCAGAGATGCCTAGTTGTGACCAAAACTGGATGGTCCACAGACCCTAAAGGATTTCCCATTTGGCCCTTTGCAGAAAAAGTGTGTCAACCCCTGCTCTTCAGAGAACCTAGAGGAGCGAACTTAAAAGAATTCAACTTTGAGAACGCATAAGCATATGATTAAATAAACTCTAAAACAAACCAACAAGCATACTAGTGCTGAAGCTGTGTGTATATTTCATAATAAAAAAGTTTCAAAATAGCACTTATCACTTAGTGGTATTTGTCTCATTATTTCTAGCATATTTGTTTATTATCTCTATCTCCACTATACAACATAAGTTCTGAGAAGGTAGAAACCATGTTGTTTACTGAAGTCTCACATTATAGACACTTAACAAATATTTGTTGAAATTTCTATGTTTACAACAATATCACCAGGTGGTTAAAATGACCATTCCTTTTGTACATAAAAATAGGAAATTATCTGCCCAAGATCACAGAGCAAGTGAAGTGACAATGTCATCAGATATTTTCAGTTAGAAATGGGCTTGCTGGAATGATCACTTATTTGCATTAGAAAAAAAAGATTGTGTTGGGTGATACATTAGAAAATGCAGTTCAGAGAAATTAAGAAGGTATTGACCACCAGGGCTGGGATTTCAAAGCCTTCACTAGGACGGCTCTGAAAGGCAAATAATATGAGCCAAATAATAGAGGGCCATTAAGTGTCCAGTTTATAAAAGTAAGGAATTATCCCAAAGATCTTTGTTCTCAGAACAAAACTGTAACTTTCTCGTCTGGTTACCCAACCACTTTAGTGATAAACTCAGAACTATAAATCAAGGGGAAGACTCTTTAGTTATAGAAACAGACCTCGGGAATGGCAGGAAATCAGGCAAATGATAACCAGGGGAACTTTATTCTAAACCAAGAAAGAATGGGGTAAGAAATTTGGCAGATTTGGCTCAGCAGAGCATAGGATTAAGGTAGGACAATTAGGAAGATAAAGAGAAATTGAAGGGAAACAAATAATTAAGAGAACGGAAATTGGTTCTCCCTGTGAATGAGAGTGGGCGATTTAGAGGATCTAGGGTTTCAGATCTACAGATTTTTCACTCATTCCTATCTGATGCTAGTATCACAAGCTGTTGCAAATGAGTGGAGAATTTCCATACCCAGATACTGTTTTCATTATGCAAAGTGAAGTCCTGAAGGAATTCTGCAATTTGCTCACCTGGGTAGTCCCATGAATGAACCTACTTGTTTGAATTTGGATGCTTGCAAACATGTTAAATCCAATGTTTTGATTTGCACATTGTTTTATTTTTTTTTTAAGATTTATTTTATTTATTTCTCTCCCCTTCCTGCCCCCGCCCCAGTTGTCTGTTCTCTGTGTCCATTTGCTGCGTGTTCTTCTTTTTGTCGGCTTGCTGCTGTTGTCAGTGGCACGGGAATCTGTGTCTGTTTTTGTTGCGTTATCTTGCTGCGTCAGCTCTCCATGTGTGCGGCGCCACACCTGGCAGGCTGCACTTTTTTTCACGCTGGGCTGCTCTCCTTACGGGGCACACTCCTTGAACATGGGGTTCCCCTACGCTTGGGACACTCCTATGTGGCACGGCACTCCTTGCACGCATCAGCAGTGTGTGTGGGCCAGCTCCACACGGGTCAAGGAGGCCCAGAGTTTGAACTGTGGACCTCCCATGTGGTAGGTGGAAGCTCTATCCATTGAGCCAAGTCCACTTCACCTGCACATTGTTTTAGATTTGGAAGGTTTTAATATCAGTGTTTTGATGACCTTGTTGGGGCTGAAGAAATTATATTTTTCTGGGGTCAGGTGAGATAGGAAGGATGAATTTGTTGTTAAATAGAGGGCTTATGATGGATTTGGACCTTCATGATTCAAAAGTCTCATCTTGGCTGAGTGCATTTTTTCTAAGTGGCAACTGCAGGAAGAGACCTATTAGGATATAACTCTCTTTGCTGCTCAAGTAATTATTTTGTGTATACATTTTACCCAAGTGTGTTAAAAACATGGTATGATATTTCAAAATGGTTTTATTATACAATAGCCCTGAACTTATTGTTTTAATGCACTGAAAATTCATTAAACATTTTTATTCGTTAAAGGTGAAAATTTAGAATGAATGAAAACAACTCTGATGCTTATATAAAAATAATTGGTTATTCCTACACTCAAAAGGACATTTTAAAAAATTTGTGTAGGGAATCTAATCTACAAACCAATTTCACACTATAATCTTCCATATCTCTTTTATAATAAAGCTCCTAAAAATAATGACATAAGAGTGACTTTTTTTTTTCCTTGTTAATCTTAGAAGCTGCTTAAGTTAATTATACTCTGCACATAGCTCCTTGTCCTAATTGATCTGTGCATGGCCATCTTTTGTTTTCATTCTTTCTATTTTTCAGTTTATTCCATTATATCTGTATTTTCCCACTCCCGTTCCTCTCCCTACCCACAAAAGGCAACTATTCTAAAATGTATTTATGTGTTTTTTGTTTGATGTAGGGTTGCCAGATAATATTCAGGGCACTGAGTTCAATTTGAATTTCAGATAAACTAGGAATAAATATATACAATACATACTTATACTCAATATTTGGCACATACTTATACTCAATATCTGGCACATACTTATACTAAATAATTATTCCTAGTTTATCTGAAAGTCAACTTTAACTTGGCATCCTTTATTTTTATTGGCTCAATCTGGCAACCCTAGTTTCATGTAATTTGTAAAATGGGTGTTGTTATTTTGTCTGCATGCATTTTAATATACTTTACTAAAAAATGGATGACACTACCTCTTTTTAAAATTTTATCTTTACTCAGTACTATTTTTTCACAATACATCTATCTGTCTGAGTGCCAACTAGTTCCTTACTTCTGTTTCTATTACTCGAAACACCTTCATTGTTGGTCATTATACTTCATGAACATTCACCCCTGGGAGACTACATAGTCCCCAGTCTGTGATGGGTACTCATAATGAGATGGAAAACCAATTTCCAATGACCACAAGCGATGCTGCAATGAATATGCTCCTAAATGCTCCCTTATCATCTGTGTGAAAAAAATCCTTGAACTATAAACCCAGCAGCACAAATGTTCGGTTATAGTATGTGTCTGTCTATGCATACACTATAGATATTCAGCCCTGCATCTGACCACAGCACTGCCAGCTTGCTCTTCAGAAGAGTGTCGATGGTGTCTACCACTACCACCACCCTTTGGCATTTCCAGCATTCTACTGTTTTTGCTAATCTAATTGGTAGACAGTGGTAGTGCTTTTTTTTTTTTTTTTTTTTTTTTTTGATTTAAATACAAATGAATTTCAGAAACTCTTCCTGTATCTGTTAGCCTTTGTTATTTCCACTTCTGGAAATTGCCATTTTTCTTTGGAGTTGGCATCTTTTTGCTGATTTGGAAGAGTTCTTTATAAATTCTAGATTTTACCCTTTGTCTATTTTATATATTTCAAGTATATTTTCTGATCTTGTATTCTATTAACTTTGTCCATGGCATCTTCTTTGAACAGATTATTGATTTTCATTCAATCAAATTAATTACTTCTCTCTCTCTCTCTCTCTGCCCCCCTCTTTTGTCTTATGGTTGGTGAGATTGAGGTTTAGTTTAAGAAATCCTTCTCCAACTCTAGGTTAGTTTATTCTATTTTCTTCTATTAAATTTATAGTTTTAACCTTTCACATTAGGTCTTTAATCCATCCAGAAATCACTTTTATGGATGGTCTTCTTAAGCCAGGTTCCCAATACAATCAAGTGAACAATCTTTCCTCATTGATTCATATTTCCATAGTTATTGCATGTATGTATATTGCATATCATAATTCTGCCCCAGAGTTCTCTTATTCCTTCCATCTATTTTTAAGTTATTGAGCCTATAAAAATAATTTTCATAATATGGCTTTGTAGCATGTCAGTATCTGAAAGAGTAAGCATCTTTTCTTTATTCCCCCTTTTTTCATTATTGACTTACTTATACATGGTCTTTTATTCTTCCACATAAATTTAGAATAAGTTTAACAAGTTCTTCAAAAAATCCAGTGGAATCTTTGACTGACACTGCATTGAATTAACTAATTTGAAAATAATTGACATTATAAAATGTTCTATCTTTTAAGAGCATATGTCACTTCTTTATTGTTAAGCATCTTCTGTGATTTATTAGAATTTTAAAGTGCTGCCTATGGGTGCTTGGGCACCCTTGGTTAGAGTAATGCCTAGATATATTACAGTTTTTATTTATATTATGAATGGAACCTCTTTTATTGTATTTTCTATTAAGCCATTGCTGGTGATGAAAAGTCCTTTCTTTCATCTAGCAAAACTTGCAGAATATTCTTCTTGTTGAATGATAATATAAACTGCAAATAACAATACCATCTTTTTTCCTATCCTTAATTTCTATTTATTTTTCTTTCCTTATAGCACCAGCCAGAATCCTCTAGCACCATATTAGAGTCCATAATAGGTATGCTTCTGCTGTGTCCAGTCTTAAAGGGAAATCATCTGTTCTAGATTGCTAGACTGCTGGAAGCAATACACCAGAAAGGGGGTGACATTTACAAAGGGAATTGATTAGCTTACAAGCTTACAGTTCTCTGTCTGTGAATACGTTCAAATCAAGGCATTAACAAGACGATACTTTCTTCCTGAAGAATGGCTGCCAGTGCTTCTTGGCTTCTGTGTCACATGGCAAAGCATATGGTGACATCTGTTGGTCTCTCCCTTCTCTACAGGGTTTCCTTGCTTCCAGCTTCTTACTTCCATGGCTTTCTCTTTCTTTGTATGAATTTCACTCTCTTATAAAGGACACCAGTAAGAGGATTAAGACCCATACTGAATTAAGACCTACCCTGAATAAGGTGGGTCACATCGTAACTTAAGATCCTGCTCATGAAGAGATCCTACATATAACAGGTCCACACTCACAGGAATGGATTACTTTAAGAACATACTTTTCTGGGGGGTATAAAGCTCCAAACCATCAGACCATCTTAGTATTTTACATTAAGCAAAGTGTTTACTTTTTAATATATAACCTTTTAACAGAATAAGGAAGCTTCCTTGCATTTCTGGTTTTCTAAGTTTTATTTTATGATCAGTTCAAAGTGCTGAAATTTACCAAATGCTTTTTCTGCCTCAACTGAGAAAATCATTTTCTCTTTCTCTTTAGTTCCATAATGGGGCATCGACTATTTAAACAAACAAGCTGGTGTTGTCATCAGTACCTACAGAACCACACCCAGGGCCGGTGTGGGAACCTAGGAGGGAGCAGATGATGGGGATGATGCAGGTTGGTGGTTTAGAAAAGTGGCAGAGGGGAGACCCATTCAGACTGAGCCTCCCTGAAAGAGGAAGCATGGAAAAATTATTTTCCTCACCTCCACAGCTTAATAGAAAGTAGATAGGGTCAGTGTGACCTCTTCTCCCTCATTTCCCTGGTGTTGACAGAAGAGACAATATGCAGTCTGGTGGTCAGGTGTGTGGATTTGAAATGAGAAGAACCTAGATGCGAATCCCAGTCCCACCACTTAAAAGCTGTGTCTTGGCAAGTAATCTAACACATCTAGGTCTCAATTTGTCTGTAACCAGAGTTAATCAGGGTCCTTGTGAGGATAAATTAAAGGCAATGATGCCTGTAAGGTGGTTAGCACCGTGTCTACAATATAGTACGATTTTTATAAACAGTGCTGACCACAGGAGCATCAATCTTATTAATTGACTAAAATCAGTGGATCTCCAGCTGTGTCTCCCAGAATGGCAACATCAACATCTGGGAAATTCTTACAAATGCAAATTCTCAGGCCTCTCCAAAGGAAACCAGAATCCATAGGGGCGGGGTCCTGTCATCTGTTTTTAACAAGTCCTCCATAAGATTCTGAAGCTAATGTTGAGAACTGCTGCCCTAAGCAGTGTTAGTCTTTCTTATAGAAGCTTTCTGATGCTAAGGCATTCCTGTATCTTTAACAAGGCTTCATTAATGTCTTAAACACAATGTCAGAGTTAGTTAGATAAATATCAGAATTAAGGGGTCGACATTCAGAAGTAAAAGCGGATCTAAAAGTTTGTTTTCTTCTATTGTTTGTATCAGTTATTGGAAACATTATACTAGCCATGTAAAATAACGTGGGCAGCTTTTATTCTATTTGGGATAGAAAATTTCTTAAGATAAAGTTAATCATGTCTTAGAGGTTGCCTAGAACTTACTCCTCAAACTATATGAATCTCATGTTTTATGGACAGAAAGGTCTTTGATTACGATTTCCAGTTTTGTTTTGTTTTTTCTCTTCAAGTTTTAAACATATTATTTCCTGGTTCATTTGAGTTTTTCCTCACACTTTTTTTCGTTTTGTCTATATAAGAATTTATCCATTTTATCTATATTTTCAAATGTATCAGTGTAGATCTGCTTAAAATAGTCTTATTTTTAAGATCTCTATTGTGTCTAGTTATTTCCCTTTTCATTATATTTTTAGATTATATTAAAAATCTCTCTTCTCTCTTTCTCTCTTTAATGGGACACTTTGCCAACAGAGTGAAAATCTTTTCAAGGAAGCAACATTTAAAACATTTGTTTTCATTAATTTTTAACATATCATATGCACGTGCATTGTATCATCTTGCTCTAATGCTTTCTTTATGAGTATATAACGACTTTTTGGGCCTTGAGATATTCTCAAGTAGTGTAGGTTCCTTAGTGACTATTCCCATATTAATACAAGTGCTAAGGCAAATTGTACAATATTATCCATGTGAGATAAGGAGAGAGGGCTGTGGCAGTTTGAGATCATTTTATGAATCTCCAATAAAAGACAGATTATGTTTGTAAACTAATCTATTCCTCTGTGTGTGATCCCCTTTGATTTTATTAAATCCAGCTGATTTGTCCTTGATCAGATTACCTGTTTAGGTTGTTTTGAGGGCTTTCAGATTTGACCACCTCAGTGAGGTGGGACTCAGGTTGAGTCCCTGCCCCCTTAGTGGTGCTGATATAAACAGACACTCACACAGGCAGTCATACAGGAAGAGAGAGCTCTGCCATTTTTGATCCTGCCATGTGACAGAAAGGCGAAGACTCAACTAGCTGAAGCCCCAGGGAGAAAGAAGCCATTTTGCCTGATAGCGTACAGATGAACTTGGGAAGAGATCGGACAGAGGAGACCGATATAGGAAGCCCTGAGACACAAGCCCTAAGTCAGCCTGTAGCTGAAATTGGGAAGAAGTGGATCAGCTAAGCCTGAGAGAGGAAGACCAGAGGGGAAGGCTGAACACTCACAAAGATTGTCGGCCATCTTGCTTCAACATGCAGCAGCTCACTTTGGTGTGAAAGCACCTATTATGGTACCTTAAGTTGGACTCTTAACGGCCTTGGGACTGTAAGCTTTTATCTCAAATGAATACCCTTTATAAAAGCCAACAGATTTCTGGTACTTTGCATTGGCACCCCTTTGATGGACTAATGCAAGGGGCATCTTACAAAGCCAATGGTCAGCAAGAGAAAAATAACGAGGGGGATCTCTCAACTTCACATCATCCCGGAGAGAGGTGTCTCGGGGCCATAGCCCAAGGCATGAATCTATATTCCAATCCTTACTACTGCATTCCCTTTTATAGGATAAAGGTGAGAACAAACACATAAATGAAGGGAAAGACAGACTCCAGTAAATGGCCAGACACTTTGGATATTAGAATGTTTCTTTTTTATTATTAGAGAAATTGTGCATTTATAGAACAATCATGCATAAAATACTGGATTCCCATATACCCTTCTATTAGTAATACTTTGCATTGATGTCCTAAGGTTGTTACAATTGATGAGGGAATTGTCTGTAATTATATCTCTTCCAGTTGCAGAGGAGGGGCCATTGATCCCCTGAGAAACTGAATTCAGGAGCAGACACTGGGAAAAAAGGAGAAATGTGAGCTTGATTCCAGCTGGCTCCTTTTCTAGGCAACCCAGAGAAAATCCTGGACAAATCTACTTATTATCTCATGTATTATTGTGTTTTTGCTTCTAATGATCTTTTGTTACATATTAAGAGTGCTATCTTACCTTAGTTTTGGTTCCTATTTACTGAGTTTGTATTTTTCATGCTTTATTTTTAATATTCCAGAATATTTTCACATTAAAGTTTTCTTTGGGATTTTTTTGTTGGGTCATTTTGTGGTTAAAAATGCAGTATGAAACTCTGTAACTTTCTTATTTATAAGTATTTTAATTATTGTAGGATATTTCTATTGGTTTATTGGATATTTTTCATTTTCTGTACTTTCCTCCCTCCATCTCCTTCTTTCTTGCTTTCCACTGTTTAAAGAAGTTTTGTTCTTTAGATTTAAAATTTATACATTTACACACATTTTTCTCATGCTGTCTGCCTTTAATTTAGGCCCGCCCCCATGTTTATCCACTTTGGTTAATTTTTAAATTTATCGATGTCTCTATCTTTATTGTCTATATTTTAGTTCTCAGCTTTTATAGACTTTCTTTTGTTTTTTTTTTCTTTTGTACCCTAGCTTAAAGAAAAAAGGAAAGCATGAATCTAACCAAGTGTTTTGATCTCCCTCACTTCCCATATCATTTTCCAAATCTTCCTGTAATTTTTTTCATCTTTTATGAGTGTATCTTTCAAGAATATTTTTAGTGTGTAGCTTTGTAAGGAAAAACTTTTTGGCCCTATATCCCTAAGAATATTTTTTATGATGTCCTCACATTTGAATGATAATTTGGCTAGGTAACTGCTTTAGGTTATTTTCTTTCAGCACTTTTAAGGAAATTGACTTCTTCAACTTCTTACATCCATTTTTGCTGTTAATAAAGGCCAATGTCAGTCTAATTCTTATTTAGTCGTAGGTGATTTTCTCTTGATTTCTGAGAGTTTTAAATCATTTTCTTTCTTTTTTTTTGTCTTTAAGTTTCACTAAAATATTTAAGTGTGAAGTTTTCCTTATTGCTCCTGTTTGCCTGATTTGACCCCTTTAATTCGATATCTTTCAACAGGATTTTTAACTCTGAAAAAATTATCTTAATTATTTCTTCAGATGTTTCCTTTTTACTGTTTTCCTTTTTCCATCTTTTGGGATTTCTGTTGACCAGATATTGATACTTTAATTTCCTTACATCTCCTTCCACTAAGTTTCTATTTGTATTTTCCATCTCTTTATATTTTCTTACTGTCTTTTGTAGGAATTCTTCAAACTGAGCATTTATTGTTCATTTCCCTCAATCTTGATATTCATATTAATCATTGGGGTTTTTTTGTTTGCACCATCTTTCATTCCTATTTTCCTTCATGACTCTTTTAGTGATTTCTTATTCTTTCTTCACTTTTCAAACATCTTTCTTTTGAAAAGCTTTATTAAGCTTTATTTTAAAGTCTTTTTTAATGTGGTCAATTTTTTCTTTATCCAATGGTATATGCTCCTCTATTTGTGGCCTTTCTTGCTAGGAGCTCTCCTCCTCAAGTGCCCAGTTATTTTGGCCTATGTATTCACACCATGTACCACTATCTGGAATATGTGATATGAGGGACTAAAGATTCTGGTGGTCTCCCTACAAGAGAATGAAAGGGGCTAGAAGGAGGAAAGCCTCTGGGCACAGGGCTCCAGACACAACAGCATGACTTGTAAGCATTCCCATTTATTTTCAATCCACCAGGCAACTCCTCTGATCACCTTTAAACTCTTATGTAGAAGCAATAGCAGTAAGAAGCAGACTCATGTGCTGGGGACTGGAAGAATAGAGAAGTGAATGCTTGAACATGTCTGACCAGACTGCACATTTTTATCCACTTTTACCAGTAGAGCTTTTACATAGTCCAGATCTTATCCCTGCTCTTAGATATTAGAGACCTAGGGTGTTACAGTGTATCTCTGTGGTAAAATATCATGAACCACCCTTAATAACTGCTAAGTGGTATCAGCAAGATGGTGGAGCAAGACTCCCTGCTGACTGGCCCCACTTAGAATCAATGAATAAAGGACAGAATCTGTCAGGATTGACTTTCCCCCAGACCCTGGAAGACAATCAAGGGTAGACAACAACTCAACAAATATTGAATGAGAAGGGGAAAAAAAACCCTAAAAACAGTAGGGGAGGGAAACAGATGTTGCTCAAGCAGTTGGGCACCCACCTATCACATGGAGGTCCCAGGTTTGGTTCTTGGTGTCTCCTAAAGAAGACAAGCAAAACAGTGAGCTGATGTGTTGGGCTGGCATGGTGAGATGATGCAACAAGATGTCACAAGGAAGAGACAAAATAAGGAAACACAATGAGAGAAACAACAAGCAGGGAGCAGAGGTGGCTCAAGTGATTAGGTGCCTCCCTCCTACATGGAAAGTTCCAGGTTCTGTTCCCAGTTCCTTCTAAAAAGAAGGCAAACACACAATGAACAGACACAGAGAGTAGACAGTGATCACAAACAATTGGGGGTGGGGGATGGGAGGAGAAATAAATAAAATAAATCTTAAAAGAAAAAAAAGAAAGAAAACAGTAGGGGAGAAAACAGAGAAGTTTACTTGACTCATCCCTGCTCTTCCCTAGGGTTCAGCAGCAGTTTGTGGAACCCATGGGGTCTGATTATTAATACACCTAAGTGAAAATATTGGGCATCTTTGTACATTGGCTCCAACTGGCTCCAACTGGAAGACTGATTCAGGATACACAAAAGGTCCTGTTTTAGTTTCTATTGAATGGTTTGGCTTATACAATGGAAATCTACTGGCTTACAGTTTTGAGACCAGGAAAATGTCCTAATCAAGTATTATCAAGGCCAGAACAACAAAGACAATGGTGTTCTGGGGCTGGCTGCCAGCAACCCTTGGTCCTTAACTTTTCACAGGCAAAGCACATGGCAGCATATCCTGGTCTCTCCCTTCTGTTCCAGAGTCTGTTCATTGAAGTTCCTGGAATCTCTAGCTCTCTCTTTCTCTAATAGTATTCATTCTGTTTATAAAGGACTCCAGTAATAATATTAAGGCCCATCCTGAATGAGGTGGGTCCCACCTTAACTGAAGTAGCCTCATCAAAATGTCCTACCTACAGTGGGTTTACAACCGCTGGAATGGGTTAACATTGAGAACATGTTTTCTGGGATTTATACAGTTCCAAACAACCACAGGTCCCCTAATCCAGAATTTAAAATGAAATTCATCCAAATGAAAACTTTTTGTACAAAGAACATTATCAAGAAAGTAAAAAGACAATCTACAGAGTGGAAGAAAATAATTGCTAATGGTGTGTATGATGTGTTTTATTTTCAGAATCTATAAATAACTGCTAGAACTTAATAACAAAAAGTCAGATAACCATTTTAAAAATGGGCAAAGGACTTAAATACACACTTGTCCAAATGGTTAATAAGCACATGAAAAGTTGTTCAGCATCATTAGTTATCAGGGAAATGCAAATCAAAACCACAATGAGATACCATTTTATATCACAAGGATGGCTAATATTCAAACACACACAGACACACAATAACACCCGCTGGTGATGATTCCAAAAAATTGGAACCCTAAAGCCTTGTTGTTAGCATTGCAAAATGGCGCCACCACTGCAGGAATCAATTTGGAAGTTCTTCAGGAAGTTGTATATAGAATTACTATATGACCCAGCAATCCTACTTCTTGGTATATAGGCAAAATAATTGAAAGCAGGGATTAAAACATATATTTCTACACCAACATTCATAGCAGGATTAATCACAATAACCAAAAGGTGGAAGCAACCCATGTGTCCTTCAAGAGATGAACAGATAAAATTTGGTGCATGTACACCTGGGAATATTATTCGGCCATAAAAATGAATTAAGTTCTGATACATGCTACAACATGGACGAACCTTGAAACACATTGAGCGAAAGAATCTGGACAAAAAAGTAAAATATTGTATGATCTCACTGATATTAAATACTTAGCATAAGCAAATTCATAGAGACATATAGTAGATTAAAGATTACTACAGGCTAGGGGTGAGATGAATGGGGAATTATTGCTTACTGTGTATAGAGTTTCTGTTTGAGGGGATGAAAAACCTTGAGCAATGTGTGTTAGTTACGGTAGGATGGTAGAACACTGTTGTGAATATAATTAATACACTGAGTTGTACACTTGAAATTGTTTAATATGGGAAAACTCTAGTTGCATATGTATTTATACATATGTATGTGTATCTATATATAACACACAAAGTAAAAAAAAAAAAACGTAGTAATACCCTACCACCTGTTCTCTCACAGCTGCCTCCTGTTGCCCTCTTCTGCCTACTTTAACCATCACCCACACACAACAAAAACACAGCCAGGACATACTTAAGACTCTTCAGAGGTTCTGCAGGTTTCTTGGTTTTTAGTCACTCGAATCTGAGCTTTCCTTATGGAAGAAACAATATCCCAGGCCAATTTACCATCTGAACATGAACCCATTATTTTGTCTTCTGAGTTACATTCTGTTTATAACTTAAGTCTATGTGACTAACTTTATCTCTTCTTCAAATCATGTCAAACGTGTGAAGTAAATATTTCCCATGTCTCTTATTAAATGCTATTGATTTATTCTTTCATTCATTCATCTGACTAATATTATTGAGCACTGTGACATGACAGCACTGAGAGGTGCCAGGGCCACAAAGATGAATTAAAGCACAATACAGACTTTGAAGCATTTAGCTAACCAGCACCAAAGTACTTTTTGGGAACACAAAATAAAAATCCCTTAAAACTACCCCATTAGGTATTTGAATTATGGTGGTGATTAGGAAGTATTCTTTCCCATCCCACATAGCTCAAAAAGATTATTTTAATGAGCTATTATTTCATTTTCTAGGATTTATTTCTCATTGTTTAATTCTTTTAAAATAGCATTTCACATTATTGAGGGGAGGGTTAGTTCATCTGCTGATTGCTACACCTTCTGGGATCCCTTCTGTTCCCTAAGGCTGAGTCAAAACCCAAATTTACTAATGAACTGCCAAAAATTTCATCTCACAAATTCCTACTCATGTGCCATTACTGTAAAGGCTTTGTAGTTATTATAGTGATGAGTTTATAGCCTGGAAACTAGGGCAGTGCTATTTCCACTAATTCATTACCTTCACTTTACACATTTTAAAGAGGAAAGAAGAAAGTGCATGTTTGTGTGGGCATGTGTGTGTGTGAGAGACAGAGTTTTAGTTATGTGTTTTTTTCATTTGGAATTGTATTCTATTTTTTTCAGAGTAATTGTAGAAGCTTGATATTATTTATGAACTCCAAAAACATAATCTATATCTATATAGATTATGTTTGTAAACTGGTCTATTCCTCTGGGTGTGATACCCTTTGATTGTATTAGATTCATCTGAGATGCCTTTGATTAAATTTTGTTAAGAGTAGGGCTTTGATTCAACCATGTCATTAGGGTGAGCAGAGTTGAATCCCCACCTCCTTGATGGGCTCTATAAATGGTTACTCAATCAAGAAGACAAAAGCAGATACACAAGAAATGAGAGAGAGACCCATTGACACAGTAGAGACCCAGGGAAGAGAGATGAGCTATTTGCCTGATAGTTTAAAGCTGACCTTGTGAAGAGACCAGAAAAGCTGAACCTGGAAAGAAATGAGCCTCAGGAAGAGAGGCAAGCTGTATGCCAGCCTACAGCTGATATCAGAAGAAGCTGGACCCACGGAGCCTTAAGAGGGAAGAGAAAGGCTGAACTTTCGCAGATGTCGCCTGCCATCATGCTTCAAACATGTGGCAACAGAATTTGGTAAGGAAATAACCTTGAGTTGGACTCTTTAGGGCCTTGTAACTGTAAGCTTTTACCCCAAATAAATACCTATATAAAGCCAGCAAATTTCTGGTACTGTGCATCAGCATTCTTTTGGCTGACTAATACAGTGCTAAAGGATTATTTAGGCATTTGTTTCATCCTTGCTCTTTGAATTCATAACAGCTCTTGGAAACATTGTCCCCCATCCCAGGGGTCATTAATTTATTTGTTCATTTAATAAATGTTTATTTAGGTCCTACTATGTGCTAGGAACTCTGAAGGTTCTGAAGATAGAGATAGTGTGGTTTCATGTGTCAAGTTAGCTAGGCTGAGCTACATTTTCCAGAATTCTGTCTCCTCCGTATTTCTGGTTAGGTTAGGTCACAGGAGACATATATTGTGGGAGATTTGGAGGGTTGAAGGGAAGCAACAGCCACTTTTTACCTTAGACACATTGTCACTAAACTGCTAACTCACCTTGTTGGTATCAGGCAGGAGCTGGGCCTGTTAACTGCTCTACTTTCCCAAGGAGATCCTGCTTAATCTTCTCTGACTCAGGGGCCAGGGGTGTGGGTTTACCTTCAAGGATAAGGGTCCCTCTTGGAGGACACTCATGCCACCAGCATCAAAGGAAACAAGAACTGACATGGGTTTCTCTTCATCCTCTTGTGGTTCCATCTTGTGCGTGCGTGTGATTTACAGTCCATGCTTGACTTCCCTTGTCTGACTTCCGTCTTCCCTTCCTGCCTGCTGTTTGCAGGCTTTACGTTTCAGAGCATCAGATGTGAAGACGACAGTCATACAGAGAATGCTCAACCAACTCCCTCACCGCATGAAGTCTTACCCCCGTAACAAATACCTTCCACATTTCCATCTCCCAGTTGTTCTCTTTCCCTGATTAAACACTGACCGATACAGCTATAAGCAAGATAATCATAATCTTTGCCTTCATGTAGTTTGCAATCTAGAAGGGGAAGATGAGCTTTCTAAATATATGACATTGTAGTAAATTCATCACAACTATGAGAAGTCCTGTGTCAAAAACAATCAGCTGACAGGAGAATTTCTAATCAGGAGACTGCCACTGAGATTTTCAGAAGGCTGGGGCAGAGAATATGTTCTACTGACATTTACTTGGATCCCTTTAAACCTCTTTTTTATATGCCTCCGGGGGACTTCGGGATACTTTCACTTCCAACAGCCAGAATCAGCAACTCTTATTTCAGGGACTGCTCTTGGGCTACGGAAGCCTGTTTTGTCCACACAAGGGGAACCTGAAGTGCTGGGTGTTAGCATCGCCCCTGTGTGGTCCTTAATCAGTGACTGACAGATGCAGGAGTACTAAAGCACCAGCCCTCCTGTCCCCTGTAGAAACCTCTTACACTTCAGAGCCTCCCCAGGGGATCAGGCTTAAGCTGAACTCAAGAGACTTTGCCTGAGTGTGTATATCTGTTGACTCCTTCCTGTTCCCTTTCCAGACTCTCCCATTTCCTTACTATTTGTTGTCCTCTGGGAGCATATTCTTAAAAAAAAAAAAAACTCACTTGCACATGAATCCTTATCTAGGGTCTACTGCTGAGGAATATGACCTAAGACATCCCCTTTGAAGCCACCTAGTGCAATTTTGTGAAGACACCATTAAATATTTTGGAAGCTTGAGTTAAATTTTCTTAGTTCTATAAATTTGGACATGACATTTAGACTCTCCTCCTTTATGTAAGAAAGTATTTGATCCACCAGTTCTGTCCCTAAAATTATTTGATTTTCTGACTCATATGAAAAGATCTTCCCCAGCTGTCTTTTCCCTAGCACCCTTTCCTTGCTCCTGTGACTTTTTCTCTTCTCCACCATTTTCTTTCAAACTTCTTTCTACCTGCCCAGTTCAGAATCATATCATCTCTTGTTGGGACTATTTCAATTGTCTCTTAACTCTCTGTCCTCCAGTCATGCCACCCACCATTCCTCTTCCATGCTGCCTCCAGAAGATGCTTGCATGTAGCATGATCATGTAAACATGCAGCTCAAAACATCTCAAATGATTCTAAGCAATGAGCTTCAATTCTTACATTTCAATTTTAGTAAAATTCACTAAAATTGAATTTAAATGCAGATTACTAGTTCTCTATAGGAGTCTAAAATAGGAAAAAAAAATCAATTCGTTAGCATGAAAGTCAGGCTTTAGTTCAGTCACAGGTTCTCTCTCATGTTCTCTTTTTCTACCCTTAGAAAATTCTAGTCATTTTTTCAGGCCTTCTCTTTATATATCTTCTTGCCTTTGTATAAGCTGTTCATATTATTCAGAATGCCCCACCTTCCCTTGTCAAACTCCTATTGTCCTTTCCTGTGCTATTGTTTGTAAAGCCTTCTCAGATGCCCTCAGGTACACCAAGACTTGGCTTTCTTTATTCTGCTGTAGCTTAAAACATTCCGGCCCTGGTTCATATTTGTAGACATATCCATTTTCCAAATAGATTGAAAATTCTTGAGAGCAATACACTATCTTTTTCCCCCTCCTTTTCATTTTCTTTCTTTTTAATTTTTTAATTAGAGAACTTTTTTCACTTTTTACTTTAGTAACATATACACAACCTAAATTTCCCCCTTTTAACCACATTCAAATATGTGGTTAATTAATAAACATAAAACTGTTAATTATGTTCTCAGTTTAGTCATGATGGTGGATGGTGATGCTATCATTTTAATGTTTTTAAATACCTCAATATGTCAGAGAGAATCAAAAACTATTTGCTGAATGAAAAAAAGACTTTTACATGTATTGCTCTGTGAGGAACCCAAATCATTTTGCAAACAGGATTGCCTCTCTACTGCAGGCTATGCAACAAGTAGGAAATTCTTTCTCTACAGAGGTAGTCAGCCTCCTTACATTGGCCCCCCAATGTACAAGATCCCCCAAGATCTGGCTTCTTCTCAGCTCTCCAAGGCTCCTTCAACCATCTCCACATACTCCAGTCACAATGGTTCTTTATTTGTCCTCCAAGAATTCAAACTGGCTCTTGATCGCAAGGACACTGTACTTTCTGTTTACTTAGCCTCCCCCTGGTCTCTTGAGTGCTAACCAGATCCTGCTCCTCATTCAGATATCAGATATCTCCTCCTCAGAAAGAATTTCCCTGACCTCCTCCCCTTAAGTAGCCATGGGATTACCATCACCAAGTAACACTCTACTGCGTCATTCTGGGTTTTGGTGGGTTTTTTGCCTAAGGGCACGTATCACATTCTGAAAGTATATATTCATTCCGTTCTTTTTTGTGTTCTATATCTTACTAGAATGAAAACTCCCAGGTGTCATGAACTTTCAAAGACTTATTCACCACCATATTCCCAATGCCTAGAACAACAGTTACTGGCATATAGACCAGACAATAAATATTTGTTGAATAAATAACACAGAGAAGCATTGAGAATTTCTAGTAGATGAGAAATTATTTGGTCTCTTTAAAAAAATGCTTCTTAGTGTGGCAACAAAGTTCCAAAAAGGACTAGATACTTAACAACTTGACATTGTTACTGGGGTCACACTTTATTACAATTATGTTGACGCTAGAAAACCTCAAATATCAAGGTATCAAATGTTCTACAAGAAAAAGTGCCCTTATCTCTGAAAGTGTCACATTCTAATTTAGTAGCTGAGACAATATTAACATTGATCCTCAAGTGTAGGGCCCTAAAAATCAAGCTGCCTTCCCAGAGAAGTAGGATGGATACTAGAATGAACCTAGCTTTCAATCTTAATGGTTTTGCCATCTCGTTATTCTAGGGTTATGGATAAATAAGTATTAATACTTTTTGGTTTTCTGAAAATGTGGGCAGTAGATCACAAGGCTATTTCAATTCAGTGCCAAATCTATGCACTTGAATCTCTAGGGCAGTGATCTCTGCATGGAATGTAAAAAATTAATCCATTTGGGGCACATAAAGAAAATATCAGAACCTTTACATATAACTGTATTTTATTTCATTCTTTTATAGTCTGTCTTTACATGTGTTTCATAAAATATGTATATTACATAGTAGCATATATAGCTAAATAGGAAAGACAGAGTTTGAGAGGGTAAGAGACAATATTAGTAACGATTTTACGAGAGGGGAGGAAGACTGAAAAGTTTAGACTCCTGGGCTTCAATGACTATTTGGACTTTTAGAGTATTAGAGCTGGAAAGAAACATGAACACAATAAAGATGTCTCTCTTTCTTCCCTCAGCTTAATTTCTTTCCCAGTTTTTCCCATCTCTGTATCAGCATCAGAAATCCAACAATCTCCCTTAATTCCTCTCATCCTACCTATCCAACCCATCGGCAAATTCCATCCTTTTTACCTTCTTTATTTGCCTTCCCACTTCCCAACAATCCATTTTCCAAATTGACATCACAGTAATTCTTCTCAACCTAAATATGATTATGAAAAATTCCTTTCCCATTAAAACTCTTCACGGTCATCCCATTTCATTATGCATAAAACCAAGACAACAAATCCTAACCAACAAGGCCATGACCTGGTCCCTCCCTGGCTCTCTGATGTTGTATGATTCTTACCTCTAACCTCAAATTCTCAAGCCACATTGGCTTCCTGATAAAATGCTGAATGCCCATGAAAGGGTCCTGGACCTGGAATCAGCCATGGTGCTTAAAATCTTGGCACCTTGGAAGGCTATCCTGTGAAGGAGAGGAGAGCAACTTCTACCTAGAGAAGTCAAGCAGGTCCTGGCAAACACCATTAATTTAGCAAAAATTATGGGATCATGAAACTGCTTCATTCCTCAGAGGAAAGAAATTGCACCTGAAATCGTGAATCATGCTCTATGGCAGTGATTCTCAGATTTTAGCAAGCATCTGAATGACTTGAAAGGCATGTTAAAACACAGCTGGAATTCTGATCAGAGGCTCAGTACCATACATGGGCACCCATAATTACTAATTTTCACATATTGAAATTAATATCCCCAATGCATGTTTTTAACATTTATCCAGAAAGGAGGTTGAAGGCTGGGTGGGAGAAGGTCTGAGAAAATGGACAGTAGCATGCATTCTCTCCTTTATTGTCACAAGAGGCTTATCTCTGCCCTCAAAATATCATGATCCACTCTTGAAATAAAATTCTTTCAGTCAACCAGACTCTCCTTCCTTGGAATGGAGATGAAGGACCTTTCATTGTTACTTATACATTGACTTTAGGGATCTCAACTACCTCCATCTCTCAAGCAGATAATCAAATTATTCTTTCAACCACAGAGGAATCCTAGGGAATACTTTTTTTCTCCATCTCATTGCATTTGCAGTGATATTTTAGTGCCTCTTACAGAGAGGAGCTCCAGACAATTGCTTAAGTATCCTGACCCTTAATCTGATAGATTTCTGACCTTGCAAAAATAGACTCCCATCAAAAACACACCACAATGTGTTGAAGAACTTTGAGGAACTGAGCCTAATCCATGCCATTTCTAGTGAGGTTTCTAGTATAGCCAGTCACACTGAGCAAGTCATTCAATCAATTCTAATTTAGTAGCAATAATATTGACCCAGCAATGGTCAAACTGTAACATGTGGAACTATGGCAGAAGGCATGGATTTTCTGTTGTCCCTAGGTCAGTGTATTTCAAGTGGTGGATTTTGGATCATCTGCATCTGAATCAATGATGATGTATGTTAGAATCCACATTCCTTATCTCCAAGTAGGAGGTACATTACCATAATCCACGGACATAAGAGGAAGGAATCCCAGTGGTTTTTGTTTGTTTGTTGTTGTTGTTGTCTTGCACATTTAAAAGCAACGCTAGTGCACAAGGCAAAATGCAAATTGGGCAACGATTTTATTTGCTGTCCCTTTACCTCTCACTGGGTTCCCAGCATCTGCTAGAGTCCTACCTCTAGCCTCCTCCTCTGTCCTGTCTGATTCAGTGCTGGCAGTGGCCTGCACTGTGGAATCTCCCATGGACCACAGGGGTGCATGTGTGGTGCATGTTGCAGCCCATCTGATCATCTGGTAACATCCAACCCTCTCACATCTAAATCACCACCAGGACAAATATGTTTCGATTAGCTCATTAAATAATGCACAGCAGACTTGAGTGGTAAAATGTTTAATTGGATTACTTAATTGTTTTTAGATCTCTTACTTAAAAAGTAAGGTGGAATTGGGGACCACATATCATAAAAATAGAAGAGAATAGCTCTGCAATAACAAAGCAAAACAATTTACACAAGATGTGAAGCCAGCATAGCCCTTCCTGAATCTCTTTCTCACTATCAATAAAATCCCACTGTTCTTTGGAAGTCAATGCTAAAACTTCTATTTTTTTCACAATATAAACTAACAGTAAGCTATGTATTGAAAAGACTTATGATTTTATCATTTGGTAGAATATTTACATAAAATGTAGTTTTGGAATAAAAAAATCATTCATTTCAAATGCTTAAGAGTTCAAATGAAACCATTATTTTCATTTTTAAAAATCTGTGTTATTGCACAGGTGATGTTGACATCTAAGTAACATGGATTAAAATATGAGAAGCTTCTAAAAGATTGCGTAATAAAATTAAACATATTTGCTAAGAAAAAAGCTTCCAAATTTCTTTTGAGTCTAATAAGAGAACCATTATTACTTGAAAATAGTCATTTAAACGTATTAGATGCCTAAAAATGACAACAAGTACCTGCAATCTTTCTGGCTTATAGAAAAAAAAATTTAAATAATAACACAAAGAGCTAGTGCAAAAGTCTTTTCATTTATTTTGGACTGTGTCTACAAGGGTGAGTGCAGCGATATACTGCATAATTAAGTAAATAATTTGAACATTATAGTTTTTAAAAAATCAGATTAATTTGTCTTATCATTACTTTTCCTCTAAATTGAGTTCCTTTAAATGATTCATGTAATTTCATTATACCTCTTCTTTTGGTTTTTAAACAAATTCCTTGATGGTAAGACCCATTTCCATATTTTTGTTGTACACTTTATAAATCCTCGTTTGCGAGTTCCAATTTTTATAGGCACTACCTGGCAAACATCCCAAGCTTTGTAGTATTGGACCATAAACCAATAGGCTACTCCTTAAGAAATCAAAATATTTGATTATCTACACACTTAGCTGCTTCTTTCTGTACTAACATTCTAAATAGAGCAATATTAGTAAACTTATGCTTTTAGATCTTATTTATAGGTGTAAAGTGAACAATATTCACTTCATTTATTAACTCAAGTGTCTTTCTTTTCATAGCAGTTGTCATTTTGTTAAAATGTTTGAATAAAGTGGTCCTTCTAATGAATAAATTTTAGTAGCAAGTGCATTGTATGTGTGTTTGTGTGTATTTCTTCCAAGGAAAGAGTGACTAAAATGAGCTAAGAAGTCTTCTGAATAAAGAAATAAATGATAACAAATTTTAAAAGATGGATTCCATGCCTCATTTTAATTAAAGACTTTGACTATCATTACTTGCTGTCAAGGGGCATTAGTCAAGGTTCAATCTCTTTAGCCCAGGCATTTACCATTCAATATCATACAGCTAAAGCAAAGAACTTCTACATGCCATTTACCTATTACAATCAAACAAGTCACTTCGAAATAGTTTAACAAATCTATGCTACAACTCTATCTTTTTATGCTACATCAAACCTATATGCAGTTTACGCAGTCGAAACTCTGCAGACATTTCTGAGATCTTAAAACTGGGAAATTCTCAAAGGATCCAAGGATTCTGATGTACTGCTGAAAAGCCAAGCATTCCCACCGCTACAGTGAAAACCAGAGAAGCATATTTCCAGGGCCTCAGAAACTGAGGATGCTTTTTAAACCTTCCATTTCATTAAATTGCATGGCTGGATAGGAGATTCATGCTAAAATATTGTGATTAACACAAAGGAAGCTTAACAGACAATGCTATTATAGGTGAAAGACTGCTAATTGCCATCTTCCCAATAACTTATTGATTTTAATCAAATCTTCCTAGAGCAGCATGCCAGCGGCAAATGGATAACTAGATAGAAGGAAAGCACAACAATGGAAGGAATAATATGGAAGAAATTATTCATGTTTGATTTGTATAAAATTGAACAAATATTCTTGATCAGCATTTATACAAATATAGATTCCTTGGGAAGGTGCTATCTAAATTGCTTCTCTCACAGTGTATTGAAAATTACCATAACTGTTAGCATTTTTAATTATTTTGATCTGCTGAAAATAGATTAAACTGAATGGGAAATTGGCTTATTAAGGCTTATATATTTGAGTTAATATGAAATGTTCTCAGCCAGTGTGTCTCCAGAGTCATTTAGTTTAAAGACCCATGCTGTCTCTGGTTGACAGTGGGTAGGGAAGGGATGATGGATTGAATCCCCCAAAAGCAAAGTTTCATCTGGGGGTGAGAATAAGAACAAATTGTCTCATTCCTACCTTATCACTTCAATAGTGCAACTTAACCACTCTGGTAATGAGAATACTTCATAAACAAGAAGGTGAGCTGTTTGACAGATAGAACCAAGATTTTGTAGGGAAAAAAAATCTTGCTAGACTAAACTCAAGACTTAAACAAATGGAGAACCCTTGAAATCTAACTTGAACTACAAGAACAGTTTCTATTGTAAGATTCAATATAGTGTGAAACATCAAAGAACTCAGACTTCGGTCATTTGCTGGTTATGAAAAAGAGGTACAATCTCAAGTCTCAACTGCAGTCTCCAGGCAGGTTCCTTGGCATCCCTCTGTCTGTCCTTCGGCAATGTCTTATTCATCAAAATGGTGGCATTGGACCCAAAGGTAGATTTCAAATATGAGATGACTACCCTTTTCTAAAGTGAGTATTCAAATAGTTTCCCTTAAAAATGAAATTAATAATACAACGTCAGCTACAAAAGTATCATCTTCAGTATCTAGTTTAGAAATAAGTGTTTTCATAGCTTAGAGCTGGGTTTTTACTTCAACACTACCGGCATTTTGTGTCTGGATAACCCTTTGCTGCCAGGGGTTGTCTTCTACACTGTAGGATGCTGAGCTGCATTCCTGTCCTCTAGCCAGGAGATTCAGGAACACCTACCCCCAAGTTGTGACAACCAAAAATGTCTCCAAACATTGTCAAATATACCCTATTGATTAAAGTTGTCCCTGGTTGAGAACCACTGGTTTAGTGGAAGGAGATACTATAGTTTTCCTGATAATGATGCATCTCAAATTATTTCCTTAAAAAAATTCCCATTTTTCTGGAAAACTGCAGAAACAGAACAATGACATTTGTATCAAGGCTCTGAAATCTGAGAAGTTGTTCTTTAAAGATACTGCACCCATAAATAATGCTGAATCTAGGTCAGCATTTAAAATTCATGAGATTAGCTAACTATATGGAATAGGTAGTAGAAAATAAACACAGTGGTAGTTTGAAAAGGCAAGCAATGCTATGATTATAAGATGCTGCCTTCTGTTTAAGTCTAGTCCAACAATGGCAAACGGTTTGGAATTACTTGCCATTTCCAGCTGATTGGTAGGGGCTGACAAGAGCCCTGTATTGAGAAGGATTCTGATGCTGTATCCAGGCTCAGCATGGAAGAGGGCTGTGATTGATTAGTGATGCCTGCCTTGGACAAGGCAAAGGGGAGTTATGGCCCATATTTCATCCATTGGCCTATTTCACCCGAGTCATTTTAACCAAACTTTTTCCTTGCTCTTCAGTCTCTTTAAGCACCTGATGAGACTCTAATATGCTATTTTTGCATGACATAAATAAATGCATAAAAGGAAAAAAAAAACTGAATGAAATAATTGTAATTTTTAAGTATTTACTAAGCATCTCCTACTCCATAGGCATTATTTTGGAATCTTTGGACACACTTTTGGATAAAGAAAACAAAGTCTTTTATGTAAAAAAACAAGCAAACAAAAAAGTTGTGGTCTAATGTTGGTCTTGGCTCCAGTGAAAAAGAAACAAGCTATTTTGTAGATTAAAACAGAGTCGCAGGAACATACAGTTTCCTCTACAACCTGTATAATTCTTTACATTTTCTATCATCTCATATTCCTTTTAGTGTTTGACTTGCTAAGAAAAAATATTAATCAAATTTCCCTTTGCATCTGCACAGCAGTATCGATTTAGTCTCCAAGAACTATATGTAAGGAGCTTGAGGACAAGGCATCTTTTGTGCTTCTTTATGACCCAAAATGGCTGTACATACAATAATGCTTGTGAACGATTAACCAGGAAGGGGCCAGTAATACATATGAGATACCAAAGACCATTTGGGAGGTTACCTTTCAAATAACATTGTATCATATTATCTCTTCTGTAAAATTAAATATGGTATAGAGACTGAATGATATACAATAATCATCACAATAACTTAAAAAAACTATTTCCTGGTCTGGTAGAAATCATCACTTTTCTTAAACCTTTCCATTTCCATGAGTAGGAACAGGCTAGGAGCTAGTTCCACTGGTCTGACCACTTGCTATTTTACTCCCCCAAGTCTCAGGGACATGTAAGAGCAAGTTCCCTTGCACAAGCTCAAGGTTCTTTGGAAAAATCCATTATCAGAACCATGTTAATTTGATATTTATGAGAGCATCAAAAGTTGGAATTTACAGGGAAGAAAAATAAATGTACTTTACTTTTCTTCATTTAAAGCATTTTGGCAAGTTATTTGGGTTAAAATCCAAGAGAAAAGTGGACTGTACATGAGACAACTAAACAGGTTCCTTGTCTTCTGGTAAACATTGGGATCCTCTGCAACCTGCAGCTGAAAATTAATCTGAAATAAAGTCAGGACAGGACCACTAAGGTTTTTTTTTTTTTTGTTTGTTTGTTTGTTTTAAGTATATTTAGATGCAAACTGCAATTGAACTATTAATGTTGAGTAAGTCGAGAAGTAAAACAAATTACACAATTCGTTACCAGCTTGAAAGATTTGGAGAGAAAAGACTCCCATTTGAAAGAACACTTTGGGGCTTTTCCTTACACAAGAAACATGTTTCATGTCATCCAGACACTAAGTAGATTTCTTTCACAAAAACTGTTACATTATCTGGGTAAATATGTCAATCAAAGACTACAACTAGCAATTTACAGCAATGATGCTAGATTTAACATCTAGAGAGCAAGATTCCAGTGGGAAATAGTGTTTTTATTTACCTCTTTGTTACTAGAACATTTTTTTAAAAAAGGTTTTTATATCAGGAGCTTTGAAGAGAAAGTATTTATGTTGTAACAAAAATAAATCTTTAAAACTTTGGATATCTTTTTTATTGAATTGCTTTCTCTTTCAATTTAGAAGATGAGTTCTACAAAACACTATTTACAAAATTTTTGAGTGCATCTCAGAACAAACAGTTTTTCTTATAATGAGGCTTTGGAAGAACAGTGACATAGTCTCATATTCTTGCATGTTAGAGGTTTAATCATTACTTATTAATTTTCTTATTTTCATGAGGTTTTTCTAAAACTTAATATTCTATTAAGGTAGCATCTGTTAGAGGAATTATCTTGGTTTTTTAAAGCAAATTTCAGCTGATTACCATGAATCTACATAATTAGAATTAGGTCTAATTATGTAGTGTAAATACATGTAATATATTTATAACATATAATGACATAATTATGATTCACAATAATGTTGAAAAACTCCCCCTTAAAATTAGTAAGAAAATATGCTGCACAACCCCTCTACAATTTATTAGCAATTTTACAATGTATGTTTTTCAGTAGCTTCTGAAATGGAACTTGGTAAGAAAATATAATTAAAAATAAATATATTTTAAAGTTATTATCCCTAAAGAATACTGCCAAACTTTTGTTATATTCCCAATCCATAAATGTTTTTCAATCTATATAAGAGGAACTCATCTTGAATGCTTAATTGCAATAAGCTTTCAGGTCCAATACACCCTGCATCCAATCCTGAATGTCTATGATTTCAGGAAGCAAAGGTTACTGCGAAATAGTCTCACTTTTGTCTTTGAAGCATTCATCAAAATGATAGAAATGTAACATATTAGGATAAATTTGTACTCATATACCACATGGGAAAAGAATGAGAAAAATCAAGACTATCCATTTGCATTTTATACACTATATTATGTGCAGCACAGATTTCAAAGTCAGAGTAAAACTAATTGTTCACTTAATTCACAGAATTGAATGATACATTGGATAAATTTTACCAGAGTCTACCAAATTTTTTTTAATAAAGATCAGATAGCTAATATTTTAGCCTTTGAAGGTCCTACGGTCTCGGTCACAACTACTCAATTTTGATGTTGTAGCTTGAAAACAGCCACACACAATACTAAATGAATGGGTGTGACTCTGTTCCCATATAACTTTACAAAACAGGCAATTGCTGGATTTAACCTGGGGTGGGAGCATATTTTGCTGATCCTTGCAATGTAGCATACTGATGAGGATAGATTCTGGTGCATGACCTCCAGTTTGACTAAATGAATGCTTATATCTTGCTTTAGCATTTTCTAAATTGGTGACTTCAGTGAACCTTTCTTATATTTTTCTCATTTAATAATCATTTCTATCTCAAACGGTTGTTGTGAAGATAAAAATGAAATAATCTATGTAAAGAACTTATGATACTATAAATCTCTTTATAGGTGGAATAAATTGGTGTTTATAGATATATAGTAAGTATATGTGAAATATTTAGTAATCAACATTAGTTTTCAAATTTATTTTCATAAAATAAATTTTATTTTTAATAAGTTTTAGATTGCAGAAAAGTTACTTTGAAAGTATAGGGGATTGCCATATACCCCCTTTCTCCCCCTCTCCCCCCATTTTCTGGTATTAATAACATTTTGTATTAGTGTGGTACATTTGTTACAATTGATGAACAAATATTGAAGCATTGCTCCTAATCAAGATCAATAGTTTACATTATGGTTTACACTTTGCACCATAAATTTTATAGGTTTTGACAAAATGTATAATGAATGGCCTGTATCCACCATTGCAATATCATGCAGAACATTTCCAATGCCCTAAAAAGCCCTATATTCCACCTATTCTTCCCTTCCTTTCCCCTCAGAACCTCTGAAAACCACTATCTTTATATTAATATTACAAGTGCTTCCATCACTACAGTAATAACAAGTTTACTTTGGTCCATAGTGGCAATCTCCGCTTACGTTGTTCATTCCTTAATCTTGATGATTTTTGGGATCGTGATGGCTGCTCTGTTTCAGAATGATAAAGGGCTTAGATCTTATGGGCAGATGGAAGGAAATGTTTTGTTTGCATTGAAGATACTCTTTGATATTTTGGATGGGTGTTGACAATCATCATCATTTTGTTACTTGTCCTGGGTGAGTCCAATGAACTGGAGAGGAGGTGTTGGCTGTAATTCTGCTGGGATTCAGGGCTCAATCAGCATATGAACTCACTAAAAATTTAAGTGTCTGGGACATATATTTAACAGGTATAGTGCTAAGTATAGGTTAAAATAAAAGGCATAGAAGAATTGTGTGTAGGGAAATTATAAATGAGTCTAACTTTGTTACATTTGGAAAATAGATTATCATATATCCAAGGTAAGGCCCACTGATGGGATGATGATTCCATGGAGTTGTGTGCCCTGCCTATAGTGTCCTGATATCTCTAGAGTCCTTGGGAGTACCCTTGTTTGAGGCTTTGTTTACTGTGGCAGTTAGCAAGATCAGCTTAATGCATATAAGTGTAACCTCAGAAATGATCTCCCCACTCATTTTGAAATCTTTTAGCTGTAAACACTATTTTGTATTTAATGTTCCCCCTTTTGGTCAAAGTCTTTTTCCAAATGCATTGCTGGTTGGCACTTGGTACTAATCCTTTGGTGCCAGGGAGGCTTATCCCTGGAAATCAAGTCCCATGCCAGGGGCAGGTAGTGAGTTTATTTGCTGAGTTTGGCTTAGAGAAAGGTCACATTTCAGTAAGTTTCAATTTTATAGGAATAAGGTTCATATTAGCATATTGGTCTGTTTTCTTTTATTAGGCACTGCCTATGTACTCTCCAGATTCTTGCCACTCTATTTATAGAGAATGTAGCAGGACTCACCAGGATGGGACTTTGTTTTGTTGGTTATTGTGTGTGTCTCCACCCACTAAGAGAGCATCCTATGACCATATGAACACATTCATATTCCAGAGAAGCATGCCCCGGGTGTACCCTTCCCTACATATTATCATACTTACAGAGGTAGACTATGCTCAATATCCTTAGTTCAAGTCAGCTAGATCATGCAGTATTTGTCTTTTAGTGATTATTTCACTCAACATAAGGTCTTTGAAGTTCATTCATGTTGTTGAATGTATCAATACTTCATTCCTTCTTACAGCTGAGTAGTATTCCATCATATGTGTATACCACATTTTGCTGTTCATTAATCCTTTGATGGACATTTGTGTTGCTTCTAACTTTTGATAATTGTGAATAATGCCACAATGAACCTTGAAGTGTTTTTATCAAGAAATGATGATGTGTTTTTTAATGCATTGATAGAGTTGATCATGTGATTTTTTTCCCATTGATGTCTTAATGTGATGTTTTTAAATTAGTTGATCTTATGTTGCATCATCCTTATATACCTGGGATAAAACACCATATATCATGTGTATAATTTGTTTGATGGTTGTTAGATTTGATTAGCAAGTATTTTTTTGAGGATTTTTTCAACTAAGTTCTTTAGAGAGATTGGTCAGCAGTTTCCTTATAGACTCTTTATGTGGTTTTGGTATTAGAGTGATGTTGGTATCATAGAATGATTCAGATAATTTCCTCTCCTCTTCAAAATTTTGGAAGAATATAGTGAGATTGGTATTCGTTCTTTCCAGAATGCTTGGTAGAATTCACCTGTGAAGCCATCTGATCCTGTGCTTTTCTTGGTTTGGAGGGTTTTTTTTAAATGACAAATTCAATCTCAATACTTTTCATTGTTTTGTTGAGTTATTTTATTTCTTCTTTTGTCAATGGAGCTTGCTCCTTTGTTTCTAGAAATTCCTCTAATTCATCTAAATTCTTTATCTTTTTGGCATACAATTTCATCTAAATTGTCCATCTTGTTGGATATACAATTTTTCAAAGTATCCTCTTATGATACTCCTTATTTCTGTGGAGTCAGAAATAAGGAATATCCCCTCTCTCATTTCTAATTTTATTTATTTGAATCTTCTTTCTTTTTTCTTTTGTCAGTCTAGCTAAAGGCTTGTCAAATTTTTTAGTGTTTGAGCTTCATTCATGTTATAGCATGTATCAGTACTTCATTACTTTCCCACTCCCTCCGAGATGGCTCCCTCATCTGTTTGCTTGTTTGTGCTCATTGTTTGCACTCATCGTCTGCTTATTGTCTGCTTGTTGTCTGCTCATTTTCCTTTAGGCAGCACCAGGAACTGAACCTGAAACCACCCTTGTGAGAGGCAGACACTCAGCTACATGAGTCATATCCACTCCCTGCTTATTTGTTTTTGTTCATTGTTTGCTCATTGTTTTTGCTCTGTGTCTGCTCATTGTCTGCTGGTTGTTTATCTTCCTTTGGAGGCCCTGGGAACTGAACCCAGGACATCCCATGTAGGAGGCAGATACTCAACTTTTTGAGCCACATCTGCTCTCCTTTGTCAGTTTTATTAACCTTCTCAAAGAACCCAGCTTTTAATTTTCTTACTGCTTTCTAATGTTACTTTTCATTCTCAATTTCATTTTCTTCTGCTCTAATCTTTGCTGTTTCCTTCTTTCTGTTTGCTTTGGGATTAGTTGGTTATTCTTTTTATAGTTCCTCCAGTTGTGCAGTTAGATCTTTTAGCACTTTCTTGTTTTCAAATACAGGCATTTGGGCTATAAATTTCTCTCTCAGCACTGCTTTAGCTGCATCCCATAAATTTTGATGCTGTATTCTTATTTTCATTTGCTTTGAGGTAATTGCTTATTTCCTTGGTGATTTCTTCCTTGGCCCACTGATTGTTTAAGAGCATGTTGTGTAACATCCATATATTTGTGCCTATTCCAGTTTTCTGTCTTTTATTGATTTCCAGCTTCATTCCATTGTTGTCAGAGGAAGCTTTGTATAATTTCAATCTTTCTAAATTCATTGAAACTTGTTTTCTATTCTAGGGAATGATCCATGAGCACTCAAGAAGAATGTATATCCTGCTGTTTTTGGGTGTTATGATATGTATATGTCCCTTAGGTCTAGTTCCTTGAATGTATTATTCAAGATCTCTGTTTCTTTATTGAACCTCTGTTAAAATATTCTGTCTAATGGTAATGAAGGTGTATTGAACTCACCCACTATGATTGTAAACAAATGTATTTCTCCCCTTAGTTTTGCCAGTATTTGCCTCATGTATTTTGGGGCTAAATATTTATGATTGTGCTTTCTTCTTGGTAGATTACCCATTTTACTAATATACAGTGTCTTCTTTGTCTCTTACAATAGTTTTGTATTAAAAGTCTATGTTGTCCAATATTAGTACAGGTAACCCTGTGCTGTTTTGGTTACTATTCACATGTAATACTGTTTTCCAATCTTTCACTTGCAACCTATTCTTGTCCCTGGTTTTAAGGTGAGTTTCTTGTAGACAGAATAAAGATGTGTTACATTTACTAACCCATTCTGTGAATCTGTGTATTTTGACTGGGGAGAGTTCAAGCCATTAACATATAATGTTATTACTGTAAAGGCAGTACTTACTTTAGTCATTTTTCCTTTAGGCTTATTCATGTAATTTTATTTTTTAGTACTCTTACTATCCTTTTAGTTACTCTTACTAATAATATTCATCTCTACACACTTCTCCAACCTTCTCTCTCCTGTTTGTTTGTTTTTCTTTCAACCTGAAAAACTCCCTTTAGTGTTTCTTGAAGGGCAGGTGTCTAGTTGACAAATTCTCTCAATTTCTATTTATTTGTAAATATTTTGAACTCTCCCTCATTTTTGAATGACAGTTTTGTGGGATATAGATTTCTTGGCTGGCAGTTTTTTTTTTCTTTCAGCACCTTAACTATGTCATATGACTGCCTTCTTGCCTCTATGATTTCAGATGAGAAATCAGTACTTATTCTTATCAAGCTTCCTTTATATGTGAAGGTTCTGTTTTTTCTTGCTTTCTTTTTAGGATTCTCTCTTTGTCTTGGGCATTTGACAATTTGATTAGTATACATTACATGGTAGATCTGCTAGGATTTATTGCATGTGGAGTAGGCTGTACTTCCTGGACATGTACATCCATGTCCCTCATAAGAGTTTGGACATTTTTGACCATTACTTCCTCAAACACTCCTTCTGCTCCTTTTCCTTTTTCTTCTCCTTTGGTGATGCCCACAATGTATATGTTTGTACATTTCATGTTGTCATTCAATTCCCTGCATATTTGTTGAATTTTTTCCATTTTTTTCGTCTATCTGTTCTATCAGGCAATTACAGATGTACTATCTTTGAAGTTGCTAATTCTTTCCTAAACCTGCTATTAAATACTTCTAACACATATTTTTAATTTCTTGCATTGTACCTTTCATCAATGTAAGATTTGTTATCTTTTTATGTATATTCACAATTTTTTCTGTCTGTTCCTCCAGTGTTTTTTACATCCTTTATCTCTTTCTTTATTTCACTGAGTTGATTAAAGATGTTTGTTTGGACATCCTTGATTAGTTGTTCTACATTCTGTGTGCTCTCCTGATCTTTAGTTTGTTCATTAGACTGGGGCATGTTTTCCTGTTAGTATGGCTTATAATTTTTTGCTGATGTCTAGGCATCTGTTTATCTTGACAGTCTTATTCAGTTGGTTAGTTTCTCTTTCTAGTCTAGGGTTTTATTTGTGTTTGGCTTTCTTTTAAGAGTCCTCTTCAACATTTGGTTCCTCTTATCCTCGATCTTTGTTGTCACTCATGTTCAACTTCCCACAGTTTCTGAAGGAAAAGAGCAGCCTGCCATTCCCTACTCTGCCAAACATGGATCTCCTCTAGTTTTCAATTTTTGATTGTATAATTTTGCACATTAAAGTTCGAAAAGTACTAACTTAGTTTTTGAAACAAAATATCTATACTGATAAATTATTTTTCCAAACACAATGTTCTATCAAGTCTCATATAAGTTATAAACTATATGAATATGCTAAATAAATTATGTGTACCCAGTTACTATTGTTTATATATATGGCACATATCTCATATTCCATAGATAGAATGCACATGGCAATATATTCATGCATATGCAATTAGCAGATAATTGTTCAGTGCCTAATAGTTGTATTTATCATACTAAGTAGTAGGTAACCTTCTTTTTTAACAATGTAGTGAGAGAGGCAAGCAAATAGTAGACCATTAAGCCTTAGGGTTATAAATTATTCTTATAATGTATACATGTTATAATGTTTATACTATTTTTTGATTCAGCCTATAAAATTCTTCTTTGCCAATCATTGGACATTTGTTAAAATTTTTTCATGAATGTATATCTGTCTCACCACTAAAAAATGTAAGGCTTTAAGGACAGGGTTTTGTTTGCATATGCTGTATTTCCTGGGTACTTCTCCCATGTTTTTATGCACATCCTATTTTTTGAAACAACCTGGGCAAGGTGATCTGCATTAACTCATCATAATTTTCTTGAGTTCATATGATATGTAGCTCAGGCATTTTTATGAGCATAATTGAGCATCTTAGAATTTTAAAAAATGTGAAACCCACTTGCTACTTCTCTTTCCAAAAGTTGTGATTAATAACTGAATAATACTGAAAAAATGAGTTAAATAATTGATAAATAATCCAAAAAATGATAGTGAGTTTCTATCAAAATGCTCTATCGACTAAAAAGTAGGGGTTGTAGAAGAGAGATATTAGCTTTACTGCCAGGAGATCTGAACTTCAAACATACCTCCAGAAAACTAATTTAGCTAAACTTGGGCAAGCCAATTGCTACTAGGCCTTATATGGGAACCTCTTATATTTTTCAATGTAACATTTTTGTGATCTATGTATCTTTCAAAAAAATAATAAATTACAAAGTAAATTAAAAAAAATAGAAAGAAAGAAAATAAATAAATAAAGCAGATGGTTTCATGGATTCTCAAAACAGCACCGTCTATCTAACCTTGAAATCTCCAACTCCCTCCCTGAAATTCTGACAGGCCTGCCTTGGGGTTGGGGTATGGCTAGAGTTGGAGGGTGTGATGGTTTTTCCCTGTGGATCAGAATGGCCTGCTCAGTGCACCCCTGTTAATAATGGCCACTGAGCCTTACGAACGCGGGACCAAAAAGGGCTGTGAAACAGAACTAGATCATTGCTCAGAACTCCTTTCCACTGTTCAGTGAATACAATTTCCAGTATCTTTGCCTGAACTGTATTTCCTCTGGAACTTTTTATCTCCCTCTTTCCTCAGGACCCTTTTTTTCTCCCCATTTTTCTCTTTCAGCCCTGGGTCTGTAGACCTTTTTCATGTCCACTGCGACACCAGCAGTTCTAATCCAGGTTTTCATTCCTTTAGGCAGCATCTCTGACCTAAATATCTAGTGACCCTTTGTCTCTTCATCAAACTTTCCCTTCCCTTTATCCTAGTCTCTCAAAGTCCTGCTTGGGGGCTCACATTTTTCTGAGAAACCATCTCCAGGAAAGTATAATATTAAGGTTTACTATAAAGTATTAACCAACTCAGATAATCCATTTATATTTTCATGAACTTCACAATTTAAAAAATGAGTAATGAGTTATTAGGGAGTTTATATATTTATTTTGGGGGGAGGGGACATTGGGAAGATACTTTAAGGAATTGGAATCTTTTAGCTGTTCATCATTTATACTTCCAAATTCCTCTATGGAAAATAAGTTTAATCTGTGATGCTGGACTTCTCATCTCATGTTGGTATATTTTCTGAGGTATCTTCAGACCTTGCCTGATGTCCGGGAACAAGGACAGTATTGAAAATACAGAATCTTGGGCTCCACTGCATTCCTAGTGACTCAGAATCCATACCTTAACAAGATAGCCTGGCGTGATTCCTAGGAATGTTAAAATTTGAGAAGCATTGATAGCTATATCAGATGGGCAAAAGATCTCCCATGTTTGGATCAATGCATTGGTATAAAGATTAATTTCAAGTGTCAATTTTGCTAGGTTATGGTGTCCAGCTGTTAGGTCAAGCGCTGGCCTGCTTGCTACCCTGAGGATATTTCGTAGATGCGATATGCACCTATAATGATTTGATTTTATCTACAATCAACAAAGGAGATTGCTCTCAGGAAGTTGGGTAGTCTCCTCATCCTACCAGTTGCAGGTCTTAAAAAGCCATTTGGATTAAGAACTTCAACATCACCCTTACTGGAGTTTCCAGTTTGGACTTCAAGTCCCCACATCGCAAGAGCCAATTCCTCATAATAAATCTCTTACTATATGCATATATCCTGTTGGTTCTGTTTCTCTGGAGAACAGAACCCTGACTAATACAATTAGTAAGATTGCATTTATAAAGCAGAGGATGAGGAGAATAACTTGAAATCATATGGACTGAATTTCATAAATGGATGCACAATACCTCCAGCCAGCTCTACCGGACTTTGGGAGAATTCTTTATCATCCTTACTTCACTTGGACAATCAAAGATACTGAAAGGGATACATCTATTTTACCTGTACCTGGCTACATCCACACTAAACCTATTTCTGCTCCCTGACTTATCCTATTTGCTTACATGTCTGTGCTGCGTAGGGAGATTTTAGGCATGTTGGGGGAAAAACTTGGTGTTATTCATCTGTACATTCCTTCTCATCTCGAACTGCCTCTCATCCCCTGGTACTACTAGAGTGTGGTCCACATACTTGGTGCTAAAGAAATGTTTGTTAAACATACAATGAATCAATAGAGACGGGTCTACTATGAGAGAGCGTTGTTTAGCCACAGCAAACACAGCAAGGCAAAGGCACATACTCCTGAGCCATAGAGTAAGAGTTGACAAACTACAGCCTGCCACCTGTTTTTGTAAATAAAGTTTTATTGCCACACATCCATTTGTTTACCTCCTGTCTATGAATGCTTTTGTGCTATAATGTCTACACTGTGTAATTGTGACAGTGATCAGATGACCCTCAACAACAAAAATATGTACTTTCTGGCTATTTACAGAAAGTTTGCCCACCCGGTTACAATCTTGGTTCTGGCTCCTTAAATCCATTCTTTTACTAGTTTATACATGGTGCCATTGCTGACCTCCCTAGGTGGTAACTCAGAAAAGCATGGCCTAGTTTGCACATGGCCAGGATTTACCTGAGGAATGAAAAGGCTTTTCAGGAGAAGCAAAAGTAACCAGCAGTGAACCTCCTTCCTGGTCTTTCAAGCCCAAACCCCCTTTTATAAAACTTTTAATACAATTTCAAGTAGGACCAAAGTTTAGCTTACACTTTGATGATCAAAACAGATTTTCCTCCCCCTCCCCGTCTAAAGTATCTGTAATTGAGTAAATTCTGGGAAAGCATTCATATGATTTGTTCTATGAACTTTGAAATTCCCTGGTCTCTTCTTCACTGTACTGCCTTCACGTGTCTGCCCACAAATCTTCTGAATCTCCAGAAGGAAAAACTCTGTGGGACCTCTCTCTCAAGCTCTGCTTAAACTAGACTTCTGTGCTCTGAACAGTCATTTAAAATGCCTTCTACCACCTCACCAGGTAAAAACCCCTAATATTTCATAGATATATGAGAACTTTGTCCCCTAAAATACAATTAAAGTTTATTTCTTTGACACACACTGTCCCGAATATCATATCATATATCAGTTAGTGTTCAGTCTGAAAACTGCACACCTAATATCTAATAAAAATGTGTTAGCACTAAAGGAGTGTGGGGGGGGATTGACTTGGACAGAAGGGGATTGAGCATCACTTAAGTGGATAAAGGAATTTCGTATCCTCTTTTGCAGAGACGGTTAGTGTTTTTCAGTTGTACAAAGGCCATTTGCATCATGCCTGGCATAAGCATGATTTTGGTATTTCTTTATTTGAAAACTGTATGTTTAAAAGGAAGTGGACCTTGGTGGGTTTTTAAAAATTATTTCAATTTAGCTCAGCTGAAACTTCACTTCCTTACATGCCCTTCTTTTTATGTGACCAGATTAGCATTAGCCATGAGAAAAAGTAACATCAGATTTAGAAGGCAGAAGTAAAATGGTGGAAATATTTTTCAAACTCTGTGATCTACAGACCTACAGAAGGCAAGATTTTGGGTGACCATTATGGGTAACAGATAATAATTTAACAACTCTTTTGTCACTGGTTGCCATGCTTCCCGTGAAAGAGACACTGATAACTTTAAATCTAATCAGATCAGGAAACAAATCCAGGTAGCCAAAACCACTTCAGAGAACCCATCCTAACAATTTCTGGTAGCAATTTCTGTATCGGTTAGGGTTCAGTAAGAGAATCTGAACGACCAAGAGTAGTGAATAAAAGGACTTAATACCTTCCTCAGTTGTGGGACCTGGTGGAGGGTTCTATGTAAGACAGGCTATTTTTTGCATCTGTTGCTGAGTCTGATGTCGTTGGATAGACTCAGAGGAGGAAAGCTGGAGGTGATAAAAGCAAGGTCCAGCTGGAACTTGCAAAGACAAACTGTAGCACACAAGGACAACTGGAACTATCATCTGTCTCTGCTACCAATCTTGATGCCATGCATGAACGGCAGGAAAATTTAGAACATTTGACAAGTCATTATGCATGAATATACACTGGGCTAAAGACTCACAAAAGCAGAAGGAGAAGACCTGCCTGGAGCCTGAGAGCAGGTCTGGTGCTGCTCCAACCCAAGGAAGTAAGCCACCAGCTCAGCTACAATGTGTGTGAATTCCCAGGTGCTTCCTCACTTCTACTTTCCAGGTCTGAGGCAAATTTCTTTCATGGTCAGTGCGAACTCAGAGCCATATGGAAAAGGGAATTGTGTGAAAAGTAATTTCAACTTAACTAGATAGATTAAGTACAAAGCCAGCATATCTCATTATTATACTTCCAGTGATAGTCACCCTCTCCCTTGGGCTCTTATTGCATTGGTTATATATTTCTGTATTAACATTTACTGAGCATCTACTATATTTTAGGTAATCTATTGGGTGCTTTACATTCTTTACTCGATTTTCACCACAATCTTGGGAGACACACATCTCTCCACACACAATCTCTGAAGGAAATCAACATTCACAGCAGCTATTATAGCAAACTATACTTTCTAATTTGTGTGTCCATCTTCTCCTTTTGATGCTGAGTTACTTCAGGGCAAGGTCTCAACCTTTTCCATCTTTGTAGCCCAATGATTAGAACAGTACTTAGCACATAGGATGAATAAATAAAGTTTGATTAAAATAATGAGTCCAAATTCCTTGATTTCTCCTAGAATTTTTTACACATATTCTTGCTTAAAGTTTATGTATATATTGCTACAGAATTCATAATATACAGAGGGAAAAAAGAAAAGCACTAAGCAGACTTTCATAATGGAGTTTTCTTTGAATTATATATATGAGAATATCTATGAAGACAATTGACATATTTCATAAATACTATGAAATTCAATATTTCCTAATGATTTCAAAGCAATATAGACCCAGAGAGAATATTGTGAGGAAAAAAAGTTTATTTATAATATTATCATATATTACTGTCTATCAATACTTTTGAATCCCAATGATATTATTATTACTATTGTTATTATTTGGTCTTGAATATACAGCTACTATAGCCTGAGAGATTTGTTGTATGTGTTTTCCCAAAGAGAAGTTTTCCTTAAGGGAGATCTTTGTTGTATGTCAATCGGAGGGAGACAGCTAAACAAATTGGTGTCAGCTCGCTCTTCTAATTTAACTCACTGCTTCTTACTTTGTCTTACTTCCCTGAATGAGAGGATGAGAATCTTGGTTGCTTGCTTGTACCACAATAAATCTCCAACCTTATGAGGGTATGTTACTAGTATGTTTGGGCTAAAGCTGAATCTTGGCCCTTTTGGTTTCTTTGTCCCGAAATTTGAAATATGCTTTAAAGGACATTCTGAATGTCCTAGAATTAGGACATGCTTAAATTCTAAACTTTCAACCTTTTGCGAATCAGTTACCTTTCTGTATCCAGGATTTGCTAAAGAGAGACAGAGCATTACATGGATGTAGATTCCAATTAACATTGCCAATGTTGGTTATGTAACTCTTTGTGGGTCACTTTAATTAATTTAAATGTATGTGGACAGATCAAATACAAAGATGGCAGTGTACCTGAGCTCAGATATTTCCTGTTGCCTGCTGATCTGAGGCAATTTGGCTAGTCACCATCATTAGAGTTAAAATGAGCGCTAACAATAGAGAATATAAACATCCTGTCTATGAGCTCACTAACAGGTTACAGTGAGAGCAAGTGTCAGAGTGAATTCAGTCACACTCACAGATATTTATTAGTATGCCGGCACAGAGAAGTCATACATCTAAACATGAGGCCTCTACCCTTGTAGTTGTTCTAGCATCAAGTCAGGTGCATTCCACAGGGTTTGGCTAACCATAGAGTCAGGAGACCTAATCCATCAATAGCCTAGTGACCTGCAATGTAGTCTACTATTTTCTCTCAATTCTGAACTTCCTGCAAGACAGGAAGTATCTCTATAATTTATCAATGCATGCACATGTCTTGAACATCATAGATTTTTCAGTGACTTTCTTTTACCAGTATCTCTTTTGTTATTTGAAAATACCCCAGTGTTGCTCAAGATAAAGATAGCTGATATTCTTTGGAATGTGTACACGTGATTAGGGCAACTGACCTTGAGAAAGTCATATATTAAAAGGAACACAAGTATATATATCACATGATCTGTGCTCATGTTAGTTACAAACTAAGCAACATTTCCAGTACTCTCAATATCCCTGATTTGGCATTCATTAAATTATCCAGCCAAGAAGCACACATTGAGTACAGGTACTGTACTACCTATTGAAGTTATAAAGATGAGTAAGGTAGAGCCTAACCCTTCAAGTATCCCATCTTATAGCCTCACTTCTCAAAGTGTGGTCCGTGGGCCAGTCGCATTGGCACCACTGGGATCTTGTTAGAAATCCAGAATTTCAGTCCCCAGATCTTCTGAATCTGTTACAATTTAACAAGATGCCAAGATGCCCCCTATGCATGCTAATATCCCCAATGCATGGTCTAGGAGGATAGAATGATTTTAATATTAGATTGCATCTAAATTACCTGGGGGTTACTTGCATATTCCTGAGCCTACACTACTTAGGGTGGGGAAAGGGTCCAGGATTCTGCAATTTAACAATCCTGCTTTGGGGATTATTCTGAGGTGGCCTGAGATGTTTTTGAGAAAACACTTAATGGATGGAGGGTAATAAGAACAATCTGGGAGGCAAGAGGTTGTGGAGTGTGTTGTGCAAGTCAATATTGAAGTGAGAGTATCTTGAGTTTGCAACTAGTGTGCTCTGTTTTGCTGGCCTTGTCTACTTTCCCTTGTGGGTCTGAATGGAACAGAGAGCTCATCTAATTGCTGCTCCAGCATTGGAGGGGTCACAGTCTTGAATATCTAGTGCTGCAAGAGGTCTTTTTCATAGCTAATGCATATCAAATAATTTAAGCTATTTCCGTGTCTGATAAAATGGATTTCTGACAGAAACAAGGAGGTCTAAAAATTAGTCATTACTGACTGCTAATCATAGAGTATTAAGATACTTGCTTATTATTATTAAGCATCTCAATCATAGCATTTTTCTAAAGTAAACAGCCTTACATTTGCATGAAGGGAGGGTGATGGGTTTGTGTAATTCCTAACAAAGCTTATCAGTTTGTCCACTAAAACCCAACAAATAAATTATATCCTGACTTTTAACAGATAAACCAAGAAAGAAAAGTTAATGATATGTCCACAGGCAACAATAGATAACCAGGATTGAGAACTCTGGGCTTCCAATTCGATCTCTAGTCTTAGTTTTTTGTTGTGTGTGCACCCAGTTAACAGGAAAAGGTTTTCAGGTAACTTAGATTACTGTTTTTATAAGTGCTTGTTATAACTATAGTGGAATAAAAAGAAGTGCCTATTGGGAGGAACACATTATCACCCATAAAATTGAGCAAGAAAGGAATCATTTTATGCGTGCCTGTTGGATAAGGATTAAAAAGACTCATCAGAAGTACAGTTCTAAAAATTTGCTGATTTTCAGACCATCACATGGAGAAGAAATTTTCACTCAAAGACAAGGTGTAGTTTGCGGTTGCCACCTAGATGACCCTGCATCTTAAGCAGTTGTTGAAAAAGATCATGGCCCCTGGCTCAGTGATATCATTTCAAAGACTTTGTCCTGCAGAAATACACAGACAAGTGAGCAAAGATACAAGTTGTAAGGGTGTTTCCTACACAGTTTTGCAATGGTGAAAGAGTTGAAACCAATGTATATTAAAAGAGTTTAGGTGTATAAATTTATAAAATGTCCATATAATCCATACAGTGGAATACTATGTAGTCATTAAAAAGAAAAAGCAGATCTAGATTATTGACCTGAAAATATGTCCAATTACTAAATTAAAAATCAAGTTTCAGAACAGTAGATCTGAATTATAACATACAAAATGGTAGTATGTATACAGGAAATGAAATCTCAAAATATATACAACAAAATATTGATATGAAATAACTATGGAAAAGGCAGAGTTGTGAGAAATCTTTAATTTCAAATAAATGTTTTTAATATTTGAATTAACTTAATAATCCGGTATTATTTTTAGGTCAGAAAAATATTTTGTAAAGCATCCTAAGAGATTACCAACTCCAAACTATTTCTTCCAAACTTTTATTTTTAAATTTTTTATAGATGAACAATATGAGGTCCAGAAATTGACTATTCCACAGGGGAACTAGTTTTTTTTAGAAAGCCACAGAAAAACCCAAGGTTCACTTGAAACTTGAATAGAGCAAAAGCCTGCCCACCTCTTCTAAATATTTCCTGGCAAGGATTCTGAGGGTCTCCTGTTTGGGGATAGGAAGCAAGAGGAAGCAAGGAGATCATCACCATTGCCAGACTCCAAAGCTAAGCTACAGGTCTAGAAGGGGGCATGGGACTTAATTTCTCGGCACATTTTTTGTTTTCAAATTAATAATCTGGCAACTAATTTTTGAACTAACTGTAATTTGTATGTGGCGCCTTCTGTTAAAGCTGTCAACATGGAGTTGCTTTCATTTCATACTGACTTGCTAGCTGGAAGGGTTGGCTTCGGTCCAGCTGTTCACCAGGCTAACACAGGCTGCCATTAACTTGTGTTCTTTGGCTGAAACCAATGGAATAATTTCATGAGCAAATGCAGGTGACTGTTTATAAATGTGATTTTTATTTAAAGAAATAAGGAACCCCTATCCTCAACCCAATGCTTATTCATTCATCTATCTAAAGTTCCAAATCTTGGACAAGTCCGTTGGGGGAAGTGTATGTGGCTCAACAGAGTGTCCACCTACCATATAAGAGGTCCAAAGGTTTGATACGCAGGGCCTCCTGGCTCATGTGGTCAGCTGGCCCATGTGCAGTGCTGCTGCACGCAAGGAGTGCTAGCCCATGTAGGGGTACCCCCTCACAAGGAGTGGCCCTGTTCAAGGAGAGCCACCCCATGCATAACTGCAGCCTACCCAGGAGTGGTGCCACACACACAGAGAGCTGACACAGCAAGATGATGCAACAAAAAGAAACACACATCTCCAGTGCCACCTGATGAGAATACAAGAGAACACAGAAGAACAGACAGTGAATGGATACAGAGAACAGACAACAGAGAGAGGAGGAATAAATAAATAAATCTTTTTTTTTTAAAAAAAGAGTCCATTGGAAATATGGGAGAGGGAGAGGCATGGTTCTAGAAGTTAGGGCATCTAGATGTTAGTTCATTCTATACAGTGGGTTAAACATAGGATTTGGAGCAAATCATTGGAATTGGTGCCTCAGTTTCCTCACTTGACAAAACATCAGTACAAACACTAATATGGCCTGCCTCACAGCATTGTAAACATCCAATGAAACATTGGTTCAGTCAGGTAGAGCCTCCACTTTCACATACGGTGACTTTGAAATTAAAATCCCAACAGTCTAACCCCACTGCCTTGTTACAGGATACAAATCATACTACCTTGACCAACATCCTTACCAATATCCTTTCTGTCATCTTTATTAACAGAACCCTACTATTTATTTAACCTTATCCTCAGAAAGGCATGCTTGGCTCTGGGGAATGACTGGTAATTGCCCTGATATGATCATGTGGCCTCCCATCCTTGCTCATGATTCCTTTAAACACAAACATCATCTCTCCTGGCTTGGATGAGACCTGATTGGTTGTCTTCTCAAGGCTTCTAGGAAGGGTATTCCTTCATCTTAAAAAAGACATCTAGAAAGAAATTTATCTCATTCTGCAATCTATTGCCAACTGCAAAAGCTTCCTTACTTGATAGAAATCTTGCAAGCATAAGAGAACTGGGAGAAGGCAATTTGAAATCATGACAATGACATTCTTGTTCCTGGGATACAGAATCTTTACAAGAATGACAGAGTTGCCTAATTTTCTTCAAAGACTATCTATCATACTAGGTCACCAAACATGTTTTTATGAGTCATTTGTATCCCATTTTTGCTTTTATGCATTGTTTACACAAAACAACACTCAAGAGTACAGTGAAAACATTTTCTGGCTTGAGAGTTTCTAGGAAATTCAAGTTTCTAGAACAAAAATTGATAGGTGAAATAAGAAATGCGATCAGTAAAATACCTCATCAGGGCCAAGGAATCTAAAGAGTAGCTGTATTTCTCTAAGTAAATTCTTTTGCATGCTTGTTATATTAGGTACTAGTAAGTTTTCAACACATTAAAAGAGGTACATTCTCTCATAGAGTGGCAAGAATCCCCTGAGTACATGGGCAGTGGCTAGCAAAGGAGGAGAGACCATTATTCCAGACCCTTGATATTGATGGTTATACTTAGGAACCTTGTTCTTCTGAAATTGAAACATAGTCTAGTATTATATATTGCCTAAGAGTTACTTCCTGAAAGTCCCCTTGTTGTTTAAATGTGACTTCTTTCTAAGCCAAACTCAACTTACAAACATACTACCTTTCCCCTGGCATGGGACATGACTCCTGGGGATGAGCCTCCCTGGCACTGAGGGATTAATACCAAACATCAATGAGCAATGCATATAGAAAAAGACCTTGACCTAAAGGGGAAACTATTAAATACAAATGAGTTTTTATGACTAAGAGATTTCAAAGTGAGTCAGGAAGTCATTCCAGAGGTTTTGCTTATGCATGTGTCAGCAGGATCTCATTGACTGCCACAAAAAAACAGTGCCTGAAATAGTGGAGCTCTTGAGCGCTCTAGAGGAATCTAGATGTGATAAACAGGGTAGATAATCTCATTCAGCCTCCTGTCAATCGGCCCTACTTTGGAATATATGCTCTCCAATGTAACAGAGTTAAACTCATTTATAATTTCCCTACACATGACTCTTCTACTGCTTTTATTTGAATCTATAATTAGCATTATACTTGTTAAATATATGTCCCAGAAACTCAAATCTTTGGTCTTTTCACATGCCAGTTGAGCCCTGAATCTCAGGAGAGTTGCAACACCTACTCTTCAGTACATTGGACTCACCCAGAACAACTTACAAAAGGATGATGATGAACAACACCCATCCCAAATAACAGCATATTAATGACTGCAAGCAAAATAGTTCCATCCATCTGCCCCCTGGGGTCTAATCCTCCTCTCAATCATAAACAGTGGATTTAGGAGTGAACAAACATAACGGAGAGGGGTGGGGATGCAACTATGGACTAAATATTTATCCCAAGTAATGAAAGTACTTGCATCATTAATATAAAGACAGTGGCCACCAGAGGTTCTAAAGAGAGGGAGAGGTAAGAATATGTATAATATGGGGCATTTTGGGGACATTAGAATTGTCCTGCATGACATTTCAATGATGGATCCAGTCCATTATACATTTTGTCAAAACCTGCAAAATTGTGCAGTGCAAAGTATAAACTATAATGTAAACTATAGACCATGGTTAGCAGCAATTCTTTAATATGTGTTCATCAATTGCAACAAATGTACCATATTAATGAAAGATGTTGTTAATGTGAGAAAGTGGGGTGAGGGAATGGGATGTGAAAATACATATATATATATTTTTTAAGGTACTGGGGTCAGGGATTGAACTCAGAACCTCATATATGGGAAGCCAGTGCTCAACCACTGAGCCACATTGCTTCCTTTAATTGTTTTTTCATTTGTTTTGCTTGTTTGTTTTTGCTTCTTCAGGAAGCACTGGGAACCAAACCCAGAACCTCCCGTGTGGGAGGGGGGAGCTCAACTGCTTGAGCCCCATTTGTTCCCATCCCCTATATTTTTGATGTAACATTTATGTAATCTAAAGTTTCTTTAAAAATAAAAAAAAAATTAAAAGTTTAAAAAAGAGGTACATATGGAAATTGTAGCTTTAAAAAGTAAAAAGTTCATTTGATATTAGGGCTCTTATTATTGTTATTGATTTTATTGATTATTTAAACACAGAAATTCTCAGAGATTTTAAGATAAAAATGTGCATTTTATATGTCCAATAGGCAGGAACAATAAGCAATGTTTAACAATTTAATTTATTTTATTTCTGCATTTAACTTGATCATTTTACATTTGTAGTGCTCATCAGAAATATAAAATAAAAAGTACAAAACAATAAAAAAAAAAACTAACACAAATTGGGTACCGCTGTTTCCCAGATGTACAGATGACAATATAGCTTCAGTTTTACTAAACTCAAGTACAAGAGAGCCTATCACGTGGTCATCACATGGTCATGAAATGCCACTAAATGGCAGTGCCACAAGAGTGAAGACTTGTCTGCCTCATATTCCTGCTGTAACCCTAAGTGCCTAGAGCAGTGCCTGGTGTAGTAGGAGTGCAATGCATTTTCTTTGAATGAATGAATGATCAGCACAGATAGCTTCTTCTGCCCTGCCTTAAAACAAAGAACACCATTATAGAAATAAAGTAAATCTTTCAAGCAAAATATTAAGTATTCTTCATTGATGGTAAGAGCAGTGCCTGGCACATAGTAGGATTGCAATACATTCTCAATGAATGAATGAATGGTCAGCACAGATAGCCTTCTTCTGTGTTGCCTTAATACAAAGAACATGATTACAGAAACAGTAAATTTTCAAGCAAAATAATGAGTATTCTTGATTGATGGTGGAGATGAGTGTGAGGATGAAAAGTGATTTACCTACTTTGGATGATAGAAAAAAAGATATATTCTTAATAACTGGTTTATGAACCCGTATTAAAAAATAATTTCCTCGATGCTTGGTTTCATTTGGAACCATCACACCAAACATAGTAAATGAATTATGCTAAAAAATAAGTTCCAAACCAAATAAATGTACATACACCTGCAGGCATTCCAATTGGATTTTTTAAAATTCAAAAAGTAATTATGCCATTATCTATTACTGGACCTACTGAGCTGTGAAGAAATAGTGGAATTCATGTCTACTATTACTGAATCATTTTTTTTCCTGCTAAGAACTAATATGTCAGAAAAGTAGCCAAGAATGAAAAAAACATTAGAGATATTGAGATTAATAACTATCATGGCCATATAACAGAAATAAGGAATAAGATATATTGATAATAAGTAAAAATCTGCTATCAACTGTCACTTTTGTGCTCAGATCCTAAAAATTACCCTAACAGATATTAATATACTTATGAATTACATTTTGTTTGAGCATGTTAAATATGCACTGGCTACTAGCAGGATTAATGACATATGAGATTTAAAGGAAATAACTTTTTACTGGACTCCAAGGTGCTGATGTTATGATTGTCTTTTAAGGTTTCTGGCCATGGAAAAATATGTGAAAAATGTGCTAATTTGCCAGGGATTAAACAATTCCATTCACTTCATTTTTTTGTAAGAGTCTCCCTTTTAGAGTTAAAGAGTGGGAATAGGAAAGTGCAGGTGCAAGATGGCAGAGAAGGAAGTTTTACAAATAGTTCATTCCACTAGAAAAATGAAAGAGCTGGAAAAGAGACTAGAATTAACTAGGGGGTAACCCTTGAACCAGAATGGACATTTAGGAAAACTACAGGGGTGTAAGAGGAAGTGAGAGGCTGCCAGGAGTTTAGCTTCTGTAAGTGAAAGCATGAATCAATAACCAGACCCCATTGCTCAGCTGTGGAAGCGGCTGCAACTCAGGCAAGACAGCCCAGACTCTGGGAGTGGCCAGTTGGGACCAGAGCTGGCAGAGGAAATCACTGCCTATAAAATTGTGGTTATGGCTGAGGTCAGTTTGGGGGATCCATGAGGGACCAGTATGGAAACTGGCCTCAGTTTTCATCCTTTGGACAGCAGTGCTTCCAATTCCCCACTACCAACCACTTGTAGGTAAAGAGCTAGTGTTTTGTTGTTGTTTGGTTGATTTTGTTATTGTTGTTGTTTTTATCACTTCTGTTTTTGGGCATTCAGTGGTCTGGTAGCCCCTGAAGGCACAACATAGACACTGGCTTTGGTTTCAGTAACAGCTTCTGGCCCCACACTAACATCTACCAGGGCCTAAAGACCTAGTGCAATCTTCCCTGAGTAACTTTTTTCTCTTCCTTGTGTTGTTTGCTTTGTTGGATCCAGCACAGGTGGTTTGTTTTGGAAGCAGCATCTTCTATCCTTACACCAGAATCTACAGGGCCATTGCACCTCTTTCTTTTACTCATTTTAATTCCTTTTCTTTTGGTTTCATTCTCTGTTTTATATTTTTGGGACTGGTGAATCCCTGAAGGAGGAACAGAGATGCTGGCCTAGGTTTCAGCCTTGAAAACAACAGCTTCCTGCTTCCCAAAAGTACAAAAGACTTGGATAGGCAGTGCTATTCATTATGTTGTACATTATTTTTCTTGTTTTGTTTTTGTGCATGGAAAGGAAAACATGGATAAAGAGCCAAAGGAAATCAGGAAAACAACATACCAACAAAATGAGAATGAGATAGAAATTATAGAGAAGAACCAAATGTAAATTCTGTAAATCAAAAGTATGATAACCTGGGAAGCAGACTTGGCTCAACAAATAGAGAATCCGCCTACCACAGGGGAAGTCCACAGTTCAAACCCAGGGCCTCCTTGACCTGTGTGGAGCTGGCCCATGTGCAGTACCATGCCACACATGGGTAACCCCATATAGGGGAGCCCCACTTGCAAGGAGTGTGCCCCATAAGGAAAGCCACTCAGTGTAAAAGAAAGTTCAGCCTGCCCAGGAGTGGTGGCCGCACACACGGAGACCTGATGCAGCAAGATGCCACAACAAAAGAGACAGATTCCCAGTGCCACGACAAGAATGCAAGCAGTAACAGAAGAACACACAGCAAATGGACACAGAGAACAGACAACTGGGGATGGGTGGGAGGGGGGAAGGGGAGAGAAATAAATAAAAAGAAATTTTTAAAAAAGTATGATAACCTAAGTAAAAAAGTCAATATAGAAAGAATGGATTGGAGAAGGTAAAAGAAAGCATCAGTGAACTTGAAAGGAAAACAATTGAAGTTGTCTAGGTTGAGGGAAGAAAGAAAAAAGAATGCAAATTAATGAACAGAGACTTAGGAACTTGATGGGCACCATCAATAATTCTAATTTTTGCATCATAGGAGTCCCAGGAGGAAGAGAGAGAGACAAAGGTCCAGAAAAAATATTTGAAGATATAATGGCAGAAGTCTTTCCAAATCTGGTGAAAAACATGAACATACAATTTCAAGATATTCAACAAACAGCAAACAGAGTGAACCAAAACATTATGACCAAAATTTCCAATGCCAAGGAAAAACACAGATTCTTAAAAACAGCAAGAGAGAAGCAATGTGTCACATATTAGTCATTCTTAATAAGATTAACATCTGATTTCTCAAGAGAAACTGTGGAGGATAGAAGGCATTTGGAGGACATATTCAAAATGCTGAAAGAAAGAAAAAAAAAAAAAAAACTATTACCCAAGAATAATATACCAAGCAAAATTCTCCTTCAAAAATAAGGGAGAAATTAAGATATTTTCAGGCAAAAACTAAGGGAGGTCATTACCAACAGAACTGCCTTAAAGAAAATGCTAGTACTAGTCCTTCATGTTAAAAGGAAAGGACACTATACAATAGCTCAATGCTGGGTGAATAAATAAAGACCTCTAATATAAGTATGGGTAAATATATATGCCTGTATCATTCTATTTTGCATTTGTAATGCTATCTTTTATGTCTTTTAGGGCTGAAAATTCAATTGTAAAAAAAAAACAAGCATAAACCTTTGTGACTAGGCACACAATGCATAAAGATTTTATCTATTACATTAACAATAAAAAAGGAGGTAAGGAGGGATACTGGTACTATGTGTGTGTAGACTGTTAAAGTAATCCTGTGGCAACCATAAACTAAATATCTAAAGTATGTATACAATAGGAAGAATAAATGATTTAAAATGGATCATTATAAAAGATCATCTAAAGCAAAGGGAAGGGAAGCAGATGTGTCTCAACAGATAGCATGTCCACCTACCAAATAGGATGTCCAAGGGTTTGATACCCAGGGCCTCCTGGCTCATGTGGTGAGCTGGTCCATGTGCAGTGCTGCTGAACTCAAGGAGTGCTGGCCCACACAAAGATGCCCCCACGTAAGTGTGCCCCCTGCACAAGGAGTGGCCCCTGTGCAAGGAGAGCCACCACACATGAAACCACAGCCTGCCCAGGAGTGGTGTCACACACATGGAGAGCTGACACAGCAAGATGATGCAACAAAAAAAGACATAGATCCCCAGTGTTGCCTGATGAGAATACAAGTGGACACAGAAGAACACCCAGTGAATGGACACAGAGAGAAGACAAAAAGGAGAACGGGGTGGGGTGGGGAGAGAAATAAATAAATCTTAAAAAAAAAAAAAAAGCAAAGGGAAGACAGTAATGGTGGAAAGGAAGAACAAAAAAGTTATAAGACTTACAAAAGTGAATTAGCAAAGTGGCAGAAGTAAATCCTGTCTAATCAATAGAAAGCCCTGAGAAATCTACAACAAAGCTTCTAGAACTTTTAAGTGAATTCAGTAAAGTTGCAGGGTATAAGATCAATGTGCAAAATCAGTAGCATTTCTGTACACCAATAATGAGCAGTCTGAGGAGGAAATCAAGAAAAAAATTGCATTTACAATAGTAACTAAAAAATCAAATACCTAAGAATAAATTTCGCTGAAGATGTAAATGACTTATACACAGAAAACTACACAATACTGTTAAAAGAATTCAAAGAAGACTTAAATAAATGGAAGAATATTCCCTGATCATGGATAGGAAGACTAAATATCATTAAGATATCTATCCTACCCAAACTAATCTACAGATTTAATGTGATCCCAATAAAAATCAACACAAAAAGTTTTACTGAATTGGAAAAACTAAGAAATTTAATTGGAAGGGCAAGAGGACTGAAAAGCCAAAGACATATTGAGAAAGAAAAGTGAAATTGGAGGAATCACACTACTTGACTGAAAATATTCTACAAAGCTACAGTGGTCAAAACTGCATGGTATTGGCACAAGGATAGGCATAATGACAAATGGAACTGAACTGAGAGTTCTGATATAGATCCTCAAATATACAGTCATTTGATATTCAACAAGGCCACCAAGCCCATTCAACTGGGAGAGAATGCCCTCTTCAACAAATGGTGCTTGGAGAACTCGATATCCATATCCAAAAGAATGAGAGAGTAACATCATCTCACACCTTATATAAAAATCAACTCAAGATGGATCAAAGATCTAAATATAAGAGCCAAGACCATAAAAACCTTGGAAGATATTATAGGAAAGCATTTATTAAGACCTTGTAATAGGAAATGGATTCATGAACTTCATACCCACAGCACAAGCAGTGAAAAAAAAAATAGATAAATGGGACTTCCTCAAAATTAAAACCTTTCGCACTTTAAAGAAGTTTGTCAAGAAAGTGAAAAGGTAGCCTGTTCGATGGAGTTTGTCAAGAAAGTGAAAAGACAGCCTATTCAATGGAGGAAAATATTTGTTAACCATATATCTGATAGGAGCCTAATATCCAGCATATATAAAGAAATCCTATATCTTGAAAATAAAAAGACAAACAATGCATTTAGAAAGCGGGCTAGTGTTTTGAACAGGCACTTCTCTAAAGAAGAAATACACATGGCTGAAAAGCACATGAAAAGATGTTCAACATGACTAGCTATTAGGGAACTGCAAATCAAAACTACAATGAGATACCATCCTATACCCTTTAGACTGGTAGCCATTAAAAAAAACAGGACTACAAGTGTTGGAGAGGATGTGGAGGAATCAGAACCCTACCTCCACTGCTGGTGAGAATGTATAATGGTCCAGCCTTTGTGGAGGACAGTTTGGCGGTACTTCAAAAACTAACTATAGGTGGCGGACTTGGCCCAGTGATTAGGGCATCTGTCTACCGCATGGGAGGTCCGTGGTTCAAACCTTGGGCCTCCTTAACCAGTGTGGAGCTAACCTATGCGCAGTGCTGATGCGCGCAAGGAGTGCTGTGTCACGCAGAGGTGTCCCCCACATAGGGGAGCCCCAGGTGCAAGGAGTGCACCCTGTAAGGAGAGCCGCCCAGCGCGAAAGAAAGTGCAGCCTGCCCAGGAATGGCACTGCAAACACGGAGCGCTGACACAGCAAGATGACGCAACAAAAAGAGACACAGATCCCTGTGCCACTGACAACAACAGAAGCAGACAAAGAAGACGACGCAGCAAATAAACACAGAGAACAGACAACCGGGGTGGGGGGGAGGGGAGAGAAATAAATAAATAAATAAATGTTAAAAACAAAACAAAACAAAAAACTAACTATAGATCTGCTATATGACCCAGCAATTCCTCTGCTGGGTATATAACCAGAAGAATGGAAAGAAAGGCCGCAAACAGATACATGCACACCAATGTTCATAGCAGCATTATCACTCTTGTCAAAAGTTGGAATCAACCCAAATGCTCATAAATAGATGAATGGATAAATAAAATGTGGTATATACATACAATAGAATGTTACTCAGCTATACAAAGGAATACAATACTAACACATGGGATAACATGGATGAACCTTGAGGACCTTATGTTGAGTGAAGCAAGCCAGGCATTGAAGGACAAATATTGCATGACCTCTCTGATAAGAATTAAGTAAATCAAGCCAGCTCAGAGAGCTAGAGTCTGGAAGATATGTTTATAACAAATAGAAAGGGAGAAGAAGGTTGTGAGCCAATGCCCATGCAGGCAAAATCTATGATAAGGTGGAAGTGAATAATTGTACAGTGAAGGGATATGACAGGGGTGTAGAGATACCATTGGGTTGGGTGGTGCAAGCTTGACAGGGGGTAGGGTAGGGTGAGTGGGCTGGACTGTCCATAGAACTAGGGTAGGGTTGGGGGAGGGAGCAGGTAAACACTGGGATTGGTGGGTACATGGTTGAGAAAACTCTTTTGGCAATATAACAAGGAAGAGTTACTGGTTTAGGGTGTTGGGGGGAGGGGGGGGGCATTTGGGACAGAGCTCACCTGTGTAGTCTTCTAGAGAATGTGCAAGTGATCATTTTGTCAAAGTATGTTGTATCAGTGGGTGTGAGACCACATAATGAGCGGGAAGGAGTTGGACTCCCACACTGGGGAGGCCCGATATGTTCTCAAACAGAGGGGTGGGTGTCTCTCTAGAGCATGGGGGGTTCCTAATAGGGGAGGACAAACTAGTGTGTCAAGACCTCAGTGTTTGCAACTATCTATGTATCTTGTCCTTCATGGAGTGAAGCCTGTTGGTTGCTGTGGGCCCCAAGGGGAGGAGAAGGGAGGAATAAAGTAGAAGGAAGAGGGGGTATTTAGGGGGCAATGAAAGTGTTCTGCATGGTCTTACAATGATGGATACAGACCATGTTAAATTTCATTAAAAATTTATAAAAGTGTATGGTCTAAAATGTAAACCATAATGTGAACCATTGACCATGGTTGTTAGCTATGTTTCAATATTTGTACATCAGTTGTAACAAATGTGAAATACACATGTAAAAATATTATTAATAGGGAAGGGGGGGTAAAGGGGGAAGATGTTGGGTATGGGAGCCCCTATATTCTGTATGTGACTTTACCGTGACTTAAAACTTCCTTGGAAACAAAATGGAAAAAAAGACACTGGGAAAGAAATGGAAGAAAATGCCACTGTACATATAGGACAACAGACACCACAGTGATGAAAGCAAAACATCAAAAAATTTAAAAATATACATTTTTCATCTTTTTTAATGCCCCAATTCTTTTAACTTTATTTTAGTCTTAGTTTTTCTAAATTATTATGTATTTTATTTCTTATGTTTAAAGCTATCATTATTATTTCATTTTCCTATTAATCAAATTTGGAAATATTCTTGGCTCCATTTTTTAAGAAGTTTTGGATCACAGAAAGTTACAACTATGGCACGGAAGGATCATTGATGTGGGATGTCAGTGATGGTGGATACATGGGAGTAAGTTCACCTGGGCATACATATAAGGTATATAAATATGTTCAAATGTTCATGGGGCATTGTCACAGTGGGTAGAGATTCACTCAACAACCAAAAGAATATTGAATTCCCATCCTGGGGAGCTCTGCCACATTCTATATTGAACTGCAACAATCCCCCAAGTATAGGGGCAATGACTAGTGAAGAAGGATGGTCCTTTGATGGACCCTGATATTGATGACTATGCTTTTTAATTTTTGCTCTTAAATTTGCAACTTAGCCTAGTATTATAGGGTGCCTAAGAGTTACCTCCTGAAAACCTCCATGTTGCTCAAATGTTGCCTCTCTCTAAGCCAAACTTGGCATATAAATGCATTACCTTTCCCACAGCATAGGACATGACTCCTGGGGATGACCCTCCCTGGTACTTAGGGATACTACCAAGCCCCAGCCAGTGATGCCACTGAAAAAAGACCTTGAATAAAAGGGGGAGAAGGTAAAGGGAAATGAATTTATATGGCTAAGAGACCTCAAAGTGAGTCAGGAAGTCATCCCAGAGGTAATACTTGTGCACATCTTAGCAGGACCTCATAAATAACCAAAGTAGATAATACCACAAATAGTGGGACTCCTAAAGGCTCTGGAGACACCCACATCCTTTGGTCATGACAGATAGCTCTGGAATTTGATGCCCTGATAGTGGGCCCTACTTTGGAGTCTGTACACCCAAGTTGACAGAGTTGGACTCAGTTGCGAATTCTCTACATGTACCTCTTCTGTCCATTTTATTTGAACCAACAGTTGGTGCTGGAGTTGGTAGGTGTACATTCAAGAGACTGAATCTCTGGGCTGTCCATGTGCCAGCTGGGCTCTGAGCCTCAGCAGAGTTGCAACAACTACTGTGCAGTTCACTGGACTCACCCAGGACAACTGACAAGAGGTGAGGATGGTCAACCATCATGCCAAGGAACCGAGAGAGTCTACAGCTATAAGCAAGTCAGTCCCATCCATCAGCCACATGGAATCAAAGCTCCCTTTCAATTAGAGGTGGAGTGGGCATCACCTTCCAGAATCCTCAGGATTAGGGAATAAAATATGGAGTAGAGTGGACTTACTGGTATTCTACTATACATTTATTGTGATTCTAACAATGGAAGAAATTATATCGTTGATGTGGAGACAGTGGCCACTGGAGGTGCTGAAGTCAGGGCAAGGGAAAAAGAGGTGTAATATGGGGGCATTTTCAGGACTCAGAATTGATCTGAATAAAATTGCAATGACAGATACAAGCCATTATATATCCTGCCATAACCTCCAGAATTGAGTGGGAAAGAGTGTAAACTACAATGTAAACTATAATCCATGCTTAGTGGCAATGCTCCAAAATGTGTTCATCAATTGCAATGAATGTACCACACTAATGAAAGAAGTTATTAAGGTGGGGAAAAGTGGGAAGTGTGGGGAGTGGGGCAAATGGGAATCCCTTATGTATTTTTTATGGAACATTTTATGCAATCTAAGTATCTTTTAAAAATAAATAAATGTATATTTTTAAAAATCTGTTACAAGAGAAAAAGAAGAAATTTATCAACAAAAGATTTAATTCAATAAGAAGATTTAACAATCACAAAGATATATGCATCTAAGAGCAGAGCATCAAAATATATGAAGCAAACATTGACAGAATTGAAGGAAGAAATAGACAGTTCTGCAATATTAGTTGGAGATTTCAATATACTACTTTCAACACTGGATAAAACATCTAAATAGAATCTCAATGAGAGAGAAATAGAGGACCAGAATAATCCTATAAACCATCAAGATTCAACCAAGATATACAGAATGCTTCATCAAACAATGGCACATTCTTTCAAGTACACACAGATCATTCCCTAGGACAGGTCATATGTTAGGACACAAAAGAAGTCTAAATAAAATTTAAAATATTGAAATCATAAAAAGTGACATCTCTAATCACAATGAAATGAAACTAGAAATCAAACACAACAGAAAAACTGGAAAATTTGCAAATGTGGAAATTAAATAGCATACTCGTAAACAACCAATGGGCTAAAAAGGAAATTTCAAGGGAAATAAAATACTTAGAGACAAATGAAAACAAAGACACAGAATGCCTAAAATTATGGTATGCTACAAAGGCAGTGCTCAGGGGAAAATTTATAGGTATGAATACTTGTTTTAAAAAATAAAAAATATTTAAAATTGATAGCCTAACTTTACATCTTGAAGAATTAGAAAAGCAATTAAATTCAAAGTTAGCATAAGAAAGGAAAGTGGAGATAAATGAAATAAAGAGCAGAAAACAAGAGAATAAAATAAATAAATAGTTGGCTCCTTAAAAAAAATCAATAAAATTCCTTTAGCTAGACTAACAAAGGAAAAAGAAAAGATGCAAATAACTGAAATCGGAAAAGGAAAATGGTAATACCACTAATGACTTTTTAGAAATATAAAGTATTATAAGAAAATTTTATGAACAATTGGATAATCTAGAAGAAATGGAAAACTTCCTAGCAATACATCGATTACCCAAATTGACAGAAGAAGAAGTAGAAAATATTAGCAAAGCTATAACAAGTACTTATATTGAATCAGAATCAAAATACTTCCACCTAAGAAAGTTCAGGACTAGATGGCTTTACTGGTGAAATCTGCCAATCATTTAAATAATTAATACCAATCCTTCTGAAATTATTCCAAAGAATTTCATAGAAGGGAATGCTTCCTAATTCTTTCTATGTGGCATTTTACCAAAGCCTGGTAAAGACATAACAAGAAAAAAAAAATTATGGAAGAATGTCTCTTATGAATGTAGATGCAAAAGTCCTTAACAAAATGCTAGCAAACAAAATGAAATGGTGTAGTAAAAATATTATTCACTATGACCAAGTAGGATTCTTCCCAAGAATGCAAGTATGGTTCAACATATGAAAATCAACGTAATTCACTATGTAAATGGAATGAAGGTAAAGACAAATATCTGATTACCTGATGCAAACAAAAGCATTTAACAAAATCCTGCATCCTTTCTTGATAAAAACACTCAGAAAAGTAGGGAAAAAAAGGAACTTTTTCATCACAATGGAGGCCATTTATGAAAAATCCACAGCTAATATCCTACTCAATACTGAAAGAATAAAGTTTTCCCTCTAAGACCATGTACAAAACAAGGATGACTACTGTTACCATGCTATTTAATATTGTACTAGACGTTCTTGTCAGCTCAACTAGGCATGAAAAATAAATATAAGGTATCTAAATTGGAAAGGAAGATGTAAAACTATCTCTATTTGCAGATGACATGATCTTATATATAGAAAATTCAAAGGATTCTACATGAAAACTATCGGTACAAAAAATTAGTTCAGGAAAGTGTCAAGACCAACACACACAAAAAACAGTTGTAGTATTATACATTACCAGTGAACATTCTGTAAAGGAAATTAAGAAAACAAGTCCACTTATAAAATCATCTAAAATAATAAAATACATAGGAATAAATTTAACTAAGTTATAACTAAGGATGCAAAAGACTGCTGAAAAAGATTAAAGAAGACCTAAATAAATAGCAAGACATCCCAGGCTCATGGATTATATGAGTTAACATTGTTAATATGTTAATATTACCAAAGGTAATATGCAAATTCAATGCAATTCCTATTAAAATTCCAGCAACCATTTATATAGAAATGGAAAACAGATCCTCAAATGTATGTAGAACTGCAAGGGGCCCCAAATAACCAAAACAATCTTAAAGATGGAGAACAATGTTGGAGGACTCACACTTCCCAATTTCAAATTGTTCTACAAAGCAACAGTAATTAAGACAGTATGGTACTAGCACAAAGATAGACAAAAAGAGATTAGTAGGACAGAATTGAAAGTCCAGAAAGAGACCCACATATCTAGGACCAATTAATTTTTGGCAAGGGTGCTAAGTACAAACCTGAATTTATTGTGAGCCTATAAATTGCTTTGTAAAGTCAACTCATTGCTTGGTATTTGTCATAGCAGGCCAGCAAACAAAGATATCCAAGATGATGAAAACAGTATTGAAGAAACCAGGATTCAAATCTAGGCAGTAGGATCCATGGTCTTCAATGGAAGTACCTGGTTAATGGAAAGTCTTAATTACATGATCCCTTAGTTCCATGATTTCTAAGCTCTTCTAGTGAACACAAATGATTTCTAAACTCTTTTAGTGAAACCAAAAATAAAAGTTATATATTCCCCTATTCAGTGTTAAAGGGAAATAAAGTCAGGCAATGAATGAGCATGTAGTAGGGTGTCTGCTTTATGCAGCCAATTCTGAACCTGTTTGAAACCTGGCTTTGTACCATCAGTGATGCAAAATCTGAAGATGATCAAAGGCAGGAAGAGTTTACCATCTGATTCTTGAACCAACCAGAGACTAGAACTCAGAATTTATCTTATTTGCTGTGTTCCTCCTTTTTGCCCTTTATCTAATATTTTGATTTCTGTTAGGCGATCCAAACCAGCATGACATTTAGGCAAACAAAAACCTAACTTCACTTCAGTCACGCTTTGGTAGTCTGTATTTGTTTTAAGGACAGCTGTGAAAACCATTTATTATTGTACTCTTCCTAAAATCTTACTGGAATAGCTGAATAATTTTCAATGATGTGCTTAGAAGTCAGGTATTTGGAAATACTCTGGCATTAATACCTCTCCAGTTTAGCTATTCCTCTACTAGAGATGAAAATAGAGAGTCATGGCTGTACTTGATCATGAGCCAATTTTTCAAGCAATTCAGAACCGTCTTATAAGAGTAAGAATGGGAGAATGGATGCATAGCATAGGAAAGATCTGGGAAGCCCTTCTATAAAGAAGAAAACTGCCTATTTATTATAACCCACTGTTTCCAAATTGGAATTTATCATAGAACATCTTCTTCACAGAAAATCTATCAACAATATGCAGAACAGAGATTGGAAAAAATTCATTTAACATAAAATACACAGTCATGATACCATCCATGGGAAAATATTTTGAGAGAATCATGAGCTAAATAAATATTTCTGTTTTGATTATGAAACTTCTGTATAAAGTTGGAAACTGAGGAGGGTCACTGATTTTAACAAACTGGGGATGGTAAAGATTCTAATGGTCTAAAATAATGACTGTACTTCCCTAATATTAATTTATTTAATGTTTTAATACAATTATTAAGTTGTAATAAAATCCCTGGAAGGTTGCAATTCTATAAATAGTAAGTTGCCAATATGACTGAATGTCTTAGTTTGTTCTACTGCTATGACAAATATCATACAATAGGTTGGCTTACATAACTAGCATTGTTAGTTCACAGTTTTGGAAGCTAGAAGTCCAAAGTCAAGGTGCCATCACAGACATGCTTTCCCTGAATTCTGCAGCATTTCGATGCTGGCTTACTGTAATCCTTGGGATTCCTTGCCTTGTAGCTCTGCCTCTCATACATGGTGATCTCTCCCTTCTTTGTCTGCTTTTCTAGTTTCTGAAGATTTCTGGCTCCTGATTCCTCTGTATGGCTTTCTCTCTGACTTCTGACTTTTTATAAGTACTCCAATAATATGGATTAAGGCTCACCCTGATTCCATTGGGCCACACCTTAACTAATAATAATATCTTCAAAAGGTCCTATTGATAATAAAGATTAAGATTAAGAACATGCCTTTGGCGGGGGTGGGGAGGCACATAAGTCAATTTGCCATGCTGGTCAATAGTGACCATTTCTAGAAGACCCAGCTCATCTTTAAACAGGAATTTTCCCTCAGATGAGTGTATTGTCCACTTTAAAATAATTTCAACCTGGTTTAATACATTCTGGATGAGGTGATCTAGGACTTGGGGGCTACCAGAGCTGAAGGTCAGGCTTGAATATAGGTCCCTCAGCTAAAGAACTGCCCTAGAAGGGTTTCTTGTAAAGAAGTTAGATGTTCATTCTCTTCATGTCACTTATTTGTCTATAGACTTGGCTACCATAGATTTGTTGTACAGGAAGTTAGAACTCAAATAATTAATGTTTACAATGATTTGGATGAAAGAAATAGCTTCTAGGACTAGCTTTGAAAGGTATAGAGGTTAGGAACACAACTTTTGGGTCATATGTACCTAGGATAAAATCTAAGCTCTGACTTTTATTACCGTGACTTTGAGTCAATTGTTTCACCTCTAAGGAACATCAGCTGTTTGAAAAAAGGTTGCTATAAGCTCTAATTGAGATAGTATGTGCAACAGCTTACCTAACATTAATACCATTTCTATTGCTACCTCTATTAATTCTCATACTACTATTTTCTTAAATTTATACGAAAAAAGGGAGTCATTTAGTAGACCTGATGATATTGCTAATCTGCTAGTTACCAGGGCTGTACTAAATTTGAATGATGTAGTAAAGAGCAAGACATAGCCCCTATATTTAAGAGCTCAGTATCTTATGGAAAGGCAGACAAGTAAACCAAAAATTTAAATACACTCTAATAAGTATTCTAAGTGAGTGCACTCAAGCTATCTTGGGAACACCATGCAAGAAAACTCAGCAGAGTAGGGGTCAGGATGGTAGTCTGAGACAGAAGCACTCAAACCCAGTCTTCAAGGTAAGTAGACATTAGTCAGATGGGCAAAGCTAGAGATTGGTGGGAGGAGGAGAGGAAAAGAGCAGAACAGTCTGGCCAAAAGCCTGGAACATTTGAGAAATTGTAAGTCATTTTTGTAAAACCAAGATTACCCTGAAGGTGTCAACTGGGAAGAATATCAAGAGAAATGTTCACATACACAAGACAGCTGGACCTCTTTCATGCCCTTTATCATGTGAGCAGAGAGAAATGCTCTATTGCATGGTTCTAATCCAAAGGGTAAAAATTAGATTTGGGCAGATGAAGCAACAATCAGGGTTGGACGAAAGACCTAGTAGCCAGCCTCTGGAATAGTCTAGGTCAGACACTCTCAACATAACTGCAGTCAACTAGCAGTCCACTCATTCTTGGTGAAGTGAAATGACCAAGGTTGTAAAATAGTCCTTATATCCGTTCCTGTCTCTATAGGATGGAGGGCAGTTATTAGCATAGAAGGATGGAGAAATTAATGATGTCCATCTTTTTTCTTGGTTTTTGGCCCACCCTGCTCAGGACGGCCTTAGTTTAGGGTCTTGAACAGCTAGATTTTCCCATTGTAATAGAAGTAAGAACTTTTTTTCAGGGTTCTTAAGGAAGAGACCTTACCCACCAAGTGTGAGGTTGCATTTCTCACCAAATCCAAGTGAGAAGGAGAGGTTGGAGGGAGAAGGAGAAGCCCACTTTAATTTATTTAGTGAGTTAGTGGTAATCAAAATTTGTTATTGGTAGTCTAAAATTAGAAGATGATTAGTGTCTACAGGTTACTCTCATATTGTTGGCCTTCCACACCGCTGGAGCCTGCCAATGTTGCACAGAGCACATGGCGCATGTCTCTGAGTGTATAGTTGGAATTCTCAGGAAGGACATTCATTTGTAATTCATCATCAAAGCAGACTTGATTTGGCTGTGGTTTTCATTGTTCTTGTTCTTTGTTTTTAATGATAAATTATGGTTAATTTAATCATTATTGATAAAGTTTACTATGGATTGATTGGCTAAACCTAAAGAGTATAGTTTACATATTTACATTAAAAGTATTTTAGCCTATAATTTTTTCAATAGTCAGACTTACAACATGTATATATTCAAAGATAAATCACTCATACTGTTAAATAGTTATGTTGGATTGGTGATATGCCACTCATGCATTTGTGACACTTAAAATAACTTGCAACATGATACGAAAGTGAGTGTATATTTTTAAGTTTATACGACATTGGTTTCCAATTGTTGTATAAGCTTACATACCTAGGACATTGCATTTATGAATAAACTCATACTTTCTTATCAAGTAAATAATACCTGAATCACATATGTTGCTTGCAAAACTGTCCTGCCACTGTTTATTTAGTCCCTTTGAACTAACTTTTCATCAACAAGTTTATTTGCCATTGAAAGTTACCCTGGGGTAGGATTAGGGAATTGGATCATGATGCCCCTTGTCCCACCTAGAAATGGATTGTGATCTAAAAGGTTTGAGAACCACTAGCCTAAATATGATGTGAAGAGAGCTTGAAGAGAAGCAGGTAGTCTTCTGAAGAAGCGGTAAATTACATCATTACTGGGGGCCCAGAAGCTGTCAGCAAATATATTAACCTTTCAGGTTAACTTGCAGCCTAAGCAGAAAGGAAGAATGTAGGATAAAATTGGATAAGCTACTCAATATCACTCATTTAGTGTCCAACATTTTTTGTGTCTGGATTTAACGGACAATACCCTTTTCAATTTGTACCCTACTTCCCATATGCGCTTAACTTGTAATTACACTCTAGGTAATGTCCCTTTCATTTTCCCTTAAACATCTAAACATGATTTAAGGGCCAATAATATTAATAATCTATGGATCAGAAATGTCAGAACCTCAATCAAAAGTCATGCTGTAGATATAGTAGATATTAAATATGTTAGTATGTGTCTGGAAATTTTTTTTCTGGAGGGACATATACCAAATTATTAACAGTGGATAATTTGGGAAGAACAATTATTGGGAGCTTTCATTTTCTCTTCTATACATATGTTTAAGAATATTTTATTTTTTCAATAGAGAGCATCTTTTATTTATAATCTTGTTGTATGAAAATGTGTTTCTTTTTGTTTTATGTTTTAAGATATAGGTATAATTTTATCCTACCCCTCACAATTTTGAACAAATGGAAGGAAAAAAGATTGGACTATAATCTTTGATTTTTAAGCTACACCTGTTTCCAAACCATCTTAATGCTTTCTAACATATTCACTATCACTGGCACTATCATTTACTCACAACTTTAGCTTCATCCCAAACAGTAAAGTCTTGAACTCATGTGGTTTGGTATGTTAGTTTATTAAAATAAAAACCTGTTCTTTCAGATACCACTGCAATCATTTTGCACAATCTCATTTGGGAACTGAATTTTGGTGAATCTTGAATTCTATTCCTCCCAATATTCCTTTCAATCCCAAGATTTTACTAGACCAAGAAAGAAAGCAATAACCATCCTGGTGCTTTCTACTGCATTAACATTTTCTGCTTTCTAGGCTCTTTGTGTAGCATTTCGTTTTTCAAAGACTGTACTATTTTCCAGGCTCATTTTCTGATTCTTGTCTATTACATAGGGCAACATTAGGACATTTATTTCTGCAAAGGATCAGAGAGTGAATATATTATAGGTTTTGGGGGTCATATTCTGCATGTATTGTATGTTTTTCTCCTCTTCTTCCCCCTTCTTTGCCAACATGTAATAAAGTACAAACATCATTTTGAGCTCCTAGGCTGTTCAAAAGCAGACTATGGCTGGGTTTGGCCTTGGGGCTAGAGTTGCTGACCCCTGGGACATCTCATTGGTGTGCCCAGCAGAGGTTAGCAAAAAGTAGGGTATAAGTCATAGTTTTCATGCAATTGATATCTGTTAGTTTGATTTAGAGAGATAGTGGTATGCATACCTCCATTTTCTTCTCCTTGATGACAGCTTTAGAGGGGGTTTTGATGGTAGAGAATGGCTAAAATGAAATGGCTCAGTTTTCTATGGATTTTAGTTATCCATGTCATGTCTGTTCCCCTCTAATATGACAGGTTCCTCACAACTCTTTCTGGTTCATTGCTTCTGTTGGTGCCCAGAAGTTCAGAATTCCTTCATGAGGCCCACTGGGACGATGGAGGAGACACCTTTACAGAGGCCACATTTAGCTTTTAAAACACGCTTGAGTTTTAACATTTTCACATACATTTCTATTAATGATTGGGGAAGTGAAGCTTACTTTTTAGTCACCTTTCCTCTTCTATAAGAGCATCTGCATTTCACCTTTAAGGGAAGCTCTGGGCTTAGTGCTTCATCCCACATCAAAACCCACCTCTGGGATTTCTACCTTCAAACAACTGAAACAAATGCTTTCCTGCAGAGGGGCATGCTGTCAGAGAGGAGTGAATGTATCCAGATATCAGAACCATTCAGATAGCCTTGCCTCCTTAGAGGAAGTCAGTGGCTAATAGAAAATACGTTCAGTGGGGGACCACTTGGCACTCCCTCCCACGTGCTTCCAGTTTCTTTAGAGAGGAAGAAAAAAAAAGTCCCTTCCACATTACCTGACCCAAGAAAGGGTGTGATAGATGATACAACTCAGCATGTACTAAGCAATATGTTGTGATTACTTTTCTCTTAACCGTCCCAAATTAATGGCCTCTTTCCTACAAATCAGATACTTACTGGAATGAAGACTGCCTTCTTTCTAAACTTTTCCCATTTTAACAGTTACCTAGAAGAAAAAAATGGATGATAGATGCTTTGTGAGAAAGAATGAAAGAAGGAAAGAAAGAAGAAAGAAAAGAAAGAAAAGAGTAGTTCCATTAGTAACTTTAGTAAGAAATTGCTCCACATTGTTCCTCTGACAAGTAATTTTTCCCAGCATGTGTGCATCTTAAAAGTATTGCAAAACAATATCTTAAAATGAACTGATTAGTATGCATGCTCTGTGGTCACATTTAAGTTCTATTTATAAAATCTATTCTGTTCCAGGCTCAGACAAACAAAACTGAAATGCAGCTGTGTAACACATTGATAATTTTCATTAGTTCTAAAAGCCTCAATAGAATTTGCAATTTTATTCATTACATCTAAATAATCCTGAAAAATCCATTGTGATGGTGACCTTTCACTTTTTCCCCCCCTAGCCTTTGTGACTTGGCTGTGTCTGTGTGTGTGTATTTGTGTGTTTGTGTGTGTGTGAATTATGAAGGGCCCATTAGGAGAAAGAGACTTTTGCAAGAGTGAAGCACAAAACAGAACAAGAAATCAAGAAAGGCAAAGATGAAAAAACGAGGAAGAGGGAATCAAAATCACCCATGTAGAATCTGAAAGCTGTTCTAACTAGGGGCATCCTGTCATCATTTCCCAGATGTGTACAAGCTCAGATTTCTGAAACCACTGTGTGATATTGTGGGTAAATGTGGACTGTATTCTAATTCATTTGGGAGGCAGTTCTCTTTTTTTATCTGAAGAGATGAGGATTTTCCCAGAAAAGAGCCAAAGCACAGGCCTACGAGAAGTAAATAGTGCTGCTTCTTTCAACTCAAACTTGTTCTTGAAAAGTAAAACAATGCCAATTTAGGAGACGCCTTTTCTTACTGTGAACATTTGTGTGCATGGATTTTTTTAAAATAATTAAAACATGCACTTTCCAGAATGCTGGCCGTCAGCCATGAAACCACAAAGAAGTCTTTAGAAAATTAAGATAACAAAAATAAAATAAGAGGCATAACATGAAAGGTGAAAAACGAAACGACTTGCAATTTTGAAGCTACTGAGATGGTGCTTCAATAGTGACCTTACAATTAAAATGATAAAACTTCTTGTGTAGAGAATGTGAGACACCTGTCTTCAATAAATATATAGGCATAGATACAAATGCTCACACTCTAGAGTTTATCTGATAATTGCTAATTTGGGACTAAAGATAGTGACAGTTATAAATTGCCCATTATGTGCAAGTATAACCTTAAATATTCCATCCTCCTTGCTGAAGCTAGCCAATGTCTTAGCAGGGATTACTTTAACTCATGTCCTATTTTATAAAGGTGGAAGAGGAGAAGTGGTGGCAAGGTGAAAATCTGGTAAATGTGGTAAGCAAAGTTAAGCAGGTTTCTGTACTTTTACAACTTCTAATATAAAAATAGCCATTTTCTATCTCTAAGAAAGGTTGGAGTCTAAAGCATTTTCCTTACTGCTGGAATCACAAGTCTTTCCCATCCCCCCAACTCCCACCCCAACACACACACAGAGCATCTTGTGGAAATACTGTTCTGGGGAACATATTTTGGAAAATGCTGTTTATCTGAATAATTGCTTTACCAGTCATTGCCAAATACCGGGAATTAAGGTTCAGAGGGAACAAAGAACATTGTAGAATGATTATATTTGAGTGGGGAGGAAGAGATTCAAAGCATAGAGTATTGTACAGGCCAGCTGTGCACCTCCGAGAGGTAAATCTGGATTTTTAAGGGATTCAGTGTGACATACAGTGGGAGAAAGAGAGGGATGAGATGAGCAAAACTGCTCTTTACTTAAATTCACAATTTCTCCAATTTTAATCCTTAGACATGGCAATTTAAGGCAGAAATTTACCAACACACTTGAAAGATTCTTGAAGTGTCTTTGTCAGTTCTTAGGTAAACACACACCTTATCATTACTGCAGTCCAGGTGTACTAAAATCATGTAATTATATAAAAATGTGAAATCCTATCACCCTTCAAACTGACTGTATTGAATGTTTCCCAGGGTACTGGTCAGACTATATTGTTAGGTTTTTAGGCAATAGGCTGATAGCAGGTGTATTAGTCAGGGTTCTCCAGGGAAACAGAACCAACAGGATACACACACACACTGTAAATTTTATTAGATTTTTAAATAGGAATTGTTTCATGTAGCAGTAGGGATGGGCAAGGCCAAATTTCATAGGTCAGGCCTACCAAGCTGGGAACTCTGATGACATTTTCAGTGAATTCTCCAGAACGTGCTGGCTGGCTGACATAGAGATGGAAATTCTCTCTTCTCACTGCTGAAATCACTTCTCCTTTTAAAGCTTTTAACTGATGAATGAGTCTTCTCTCATTGTTGAAAGCATTCTCCTCAGTTGATTGTAGAGGTATTCAGTCATAGATGAAATCAACTGACAGATGATTTAAGTTCATGAAATATAGTAAAATCAGGCCAGTGCTTGCTTGACCAAACAACTGGACACCATAACCTGGCCAAGGTGACATATGAACTTAACTATCACACCAAGGGAATTTGTTGTACAGAGATCTCCCATCAATATTTGAGTGAGTAAGGAAAGAATATCTCACCAGGTATGTGTGCATCCATCCTTTAACACTAAGGGCTATAGAACTCAGTACTAGAGGGAGGTTTCACTGACACACCTACATATAAACGGAGAAGTAGAGGGGTCTTGAAACAAGACCAATAAAGTGGAAAATATATTGGAGACATAGCCATAGAACCAACCCATATGCTATAGTGGTTATAGCTTTCAAAACCTTAGGAATGTATGCCCAAGATCAAAGTTTCTAAGTGAAAAGTGACCAGATTCAAACTTAGGTTCCCAAGTCTAGAGCCTCTACTCTTAGTCATGCAATATATTACGACAGAGTAAAAACGTGAGTACCTGTGAGTTTGTCTCCATTGAACTCGCCTTCATTCAACAAAGCTTGTTTTTGATGTGTTTATAACACCAAAAAAAATTGTAAATTACTGTGCACACTGTTATTTCTTTAATTCCGTAAGAGGAAGATAATAAGGATAATGAGAACTGTTCCTTTGTAATTCCAGTGTGATATTTTTGTGGGTGTTTTTCAAAGCACATGGTATGCAATTAGAGATAATGTGGATAGGTCCTTGCTTTCCAGGCATGTGCCATCCACTGGGCATTTTCTGAAAGTGCTTGATGTGCATGCCACAGGAATTGATGTGGACATTTCATTTGCCTCTCAAGGTTGAGAGCCCTCAGGATTTTGGCAATGGCATATACCCTCAGATGCCTTCTAATGGAGATCTACAAGGAGGAGTCTCTACTACAGTTTAAACATTGTTTTTTCTTCTAACGGTATTTCTTCCTTTTCTTGGATATTTTCCCTGTACTTAAAATTGCCATAGTAATCAGGAAAGTGGCTCTTGAAATTGTGGCCTACCAGCTTTCTTTATTTTTGCCTGTGCTATGACTTTCATCACAGCATTTCAGAAGGTGCAACCAAAAAAGTTATTCTCCCTGCCAAGGCATCTAAACTCAGCAAATGTCCAAGAGTGTGATTTCTGCCCAAGTTTCACTGATATATTATTGAGGAAGCATCAAATCAGATTAGTGAAAAATTAAAGCCTCCCCCACAGCCTCTCTGCCTGATCAATGCAATGTACAGCAAACTTCCAACTCTAAGAACCCTTACCCTTGACCCATGTTGTATGGAAAAAACTTTTATCCAGTGTGCTGTTTAACAATGCTTTAGATTTTCATGTTTTCTAAAACTGCGCAATTTCTCCTTTCTTGTCTTTCCCATCCTACCTTCTAACTCCTATCCCTGCCAATGTAACCTGACATGTATCTTTCTAAACTTTTCTCCATAGCTGAAGTTTTACTCATTGTTTGCTTTACCCAAAATTAGGCCATATTTCACTCACTGGTCTTCATCTTGCTTTACTCAATTAACTAGAACTCTACTCACACATGAAGATGCTTGTTATTAAGCACCTCACACATCACCTGTTCTTGGGCCCTTTATTATAGATGTCCATTTCTTAAATAGGTGATGGACACTAATGGCAATAGTCTATAGATCAGAGTTTATTCATAACATTCAACTAGCCATTTTGGACTCAACTAATATTGACTGAGTGAGAAGGAGAAGATGAATAAGATAATGTATGTGTTCTTAAAGTGCATATAATATAATAGTTTATTCATTCATTCAGTCTTTACTATGTTCCTAGCACTTTTCTGCAGTTTGAAAATTAGAAAAGTTATCCTTTTATGGACTGTTTATTTTAGTAGTGTTGTAGAAGATCTGATTATAAAAAAGTAAACAAAGAAAGTGTCAGAGACTAATAGGTGCTCTTAGGAAAATAAAAACAATAATGTTACAGAGAGCAAAAAGGATAATCAGGGCGATGGACTTGGCCCAGTGGTTAGGGCATCCATCTACCACATGGGAGGTCCATGGTTCAAACCCCAGGCCTCCTTGACCCGTGTGGAGCTGGCCCATGCGCAGTGCTGATGCGCGCAAGGAGTGCCATGCCATGCAGGGTGTCCCCCATGTAGGGGAGCCCCACGTGCAAGGAGTGCGCCCCGTAAGGAAAGCTGCCCAGTGTGAAAGAAAGTGTAGCATTCCCAGGTATGGTGCCTCACACACGGAGAGCTGATACAACAAGATGACGCAACAAAATAGAAACACAGATTCCCGTGCTGCTGACAACAACAGAAGCGGACAAAGAAGACACAGCAAATAGAGACAGAGAACAGACAACCAGGGTGGGGGGGGGGGGGAAGGGGAGAGAAATAAATAAATACATAAAAATCTAAAAAAAAAAAAAAGGATAATCAGAGGAAGGAATATTTAACTAAGATATGTGTGATGAAAAAAAAGTCAGGCATGCAAAGTCTAGACTTGAAGAAGAGCATTAGCTCCAGAGGGAATTTCAAGGCCCTGAGACAGGAATGAGCCCAATGTATTTGAGAAACCAAACAGAGGCCAAAATAGAAGAAACTAAACAGGAGAAGGGATGGTACATGACATGAAATAGTTGAGAGGGGCAGAGGTCAGATGATGACAAGGTAAAAAAAAAAAAAAAATCCCAGAAAACTGATGTTTGTTAAATACTATGAAGATAGGGGAAATGGATGTGGCTCAAGTGATTGAGCTCCCCCTATTATGTGGGAGGTCCCTGGTTCAGTTTCCAGTGTCCCCTAAAGTAGACAGTAAGCTGGCATGATGGGCAGGCATGGCAAGCTGATGGAACAAGAGACTCAAGAACAAAAACACAACGAAAGACAGAGCAAAGCAGGGAACACAGGTGGCTCAAGTGACTATATGCCTCCCTCATATATTGGAGGTCCCAGGTTTGGTTTCTGGTGTCTTCTAAAGAAACAAAGACGACCAAGTGTAAACAAGGAAGGAGTGGGAAGAAATATTATAAATAAAAAAAATAAATAAATAAAAATAAATGCTATGAAGATAGTGCAAAATGCTATGGGAGAAAAAAAGGGTCATGTGTGTCTAAATAATACCCACCTTCATGGATGAAGCAATAATGAAATGGACTTTGAAAAATGGCTAGGATATATAGACAGATTGAAAGCAGATGTGGAAGGGGATGAATGGGCATTTCCAAAAGTGGGAAGAACCTGTGCTTGGGAAAATAGATGAGGGAGTATAAGCTGGTTTTGAAAATAGCAAGTGGTTCAGTGTAATTGCTTAAAGAACATTAGGGAATATGAAACTGAAATGGCTGGGAAGGGGTTGAATCCTAGAATAAGAAAAACATTAACCAAGAGCCATTGAATGTGTTGGAACATGGCAACGACATAATCAGATCTGTGATTGTAGAAGATTTCTCTGAAATCTGTTGAGTCGGGTTGAGTTAACGAGACTAGAAATTAAAGGTCTAGGTAAGAGGCTTTTTGAAAAGTTAAGAAGGGGCAAATGGCTTTAACTAAGAGATAACTGGGTAGAATGTAAAATGAAGGTGGTAAGAAAATTCTTAGACATGGATTTTGCTCCAGATTCAACAAAGAATTTCCTTTTCTGTGATACCCATCAGACAGGTACAGTTTCTCCAAGATACCTCAAACAACAGCAAAAGCTTTACCTCCTGGAGAAACCAGCACCGTATTGCACAAGTCCAGTAACTAAGGAGGATTTTCTCAGGTTGAATTGAAATCTGTTTCCCTGTAACTTCCACTCATGGATCCTAATTTTGTCTCCTGCAGGAAAACAGGCTATGTAGCTTCCTTCATTAATATATAAATCAATCTTTCATATATTTGAAACCAGCTATCATTTTTTAATCAGTTGTCATCTCCACATCGATACTCCTCCAGTTCCTTCAACCATATATTTTATATATAAGCATAGAAATTGTACTGTGTTTTAATAAGTAATTGACATTTAATGATTTTTTACATGCTATTAATGGGAACATTTTTTTTCCTGAAGTCTTTTTTGTTTGTTTGCTTTTGAAAAATTTTATTTTTAGAATATTTTCTCCTGTGTAAATAGTTGGTTCCTTGCTAGGCACAGAATATACAATGGGGAAACAAGAACACTTTAAAGCCTTTCACTATATAACTTTATTCTAGGCCAGGGGTCAGCAAACTACAGCCTTTGAACTAAGAATGGTTTTTACAGTTTTAACGGATTGGGAAAAGTTCAAAATTATAATAATATTTCTAGATGCATGAAAACTTTATGAAATTCTAATTTGTGTCCTTAAAGCTTTACTGGAACATGATTATCTGATTACCTATTGCCTACCACTGCTTTCATGCCACAGTGTTGTGATAGAAACTATATGACCCATAAAGCCTAAAATATTAGCCTTTGCAGAAAATCATTGACCTTTCACAGGAGTTGACTGACCTCCGTTGCTAGGCCGTTTTGTGTAGTCTGAGGAATACACACAGTCTGAGGCCTGTCTGCCTTGCCTTGGAATAAGTTAGAAATGTAGACTCTCTGACCCCACCCCAGACCTACTGAAAGAGAATCTGTACTTTAATGCAACGCCAGGGAATGTGCCTGCAAATTTTAGTTTGGTAAGAGTGCTAGAGCCTCGCTTCTCACAGTTAGTATGCCTAAGAATGGGAGCTTGATGGAGTAGGGCTTCCTGGGCTGTACCCTTGAAGTAGACTTGGAATGGGGTCTGAACTTCTGACAAGCTCCAAGGAGATGTTGACGCTGCTCTTCCTTGATCATACTTTGAGTATCAAGGCACCAGGGGGACTCTCTCACGTTTAACTCTTTTCTCATTTATAAGGTTTTCACTGACTTTTTGGGCCACAGCAACTTCATTGAACGCCTGTACTACAAACTGGGCTCATTTCACATTTATATAAAATCTTTGGCATTAGTAACTATCTCAACTGGAAAGGACTTTCTCTCTTACTAATTTAATGGCCTCTTGCTGTTCCCCAAAACTGCCAAACACATTGCCACCTCAGAGCTCTTGCATTTTGCTTCCTGCGCCTGGCAGGCACTTATCTGCTTCGCTTGCTCCTCAGGTCATTCCTGTCTTCTTAAATATCCCCTCTTGGGTGATGCATCTTCTGACCTCCCTTTCCAAAACAGCCTCCAATGCCCACCCTACCACTCTTCCCACATCTTTCTTTATTTTGCTTAAGACTTAATTGCACATGGCATTATGAGTTTATTCATTCAATGTCTGTTTCCACCAACAAGATTTTAAGCTCTGTGACTGTGGGGACTTTGTTTTCGTTCATTGAACAATGATTTATTGAACACCTATGTGCTGGGTATATTTTTAGGACTGGAAGACAAATGATAGGAAAATGTCTATCACTTACTTGGCACTTGATGAATAACTCTTGAATAAATAAGTGAGATCCCTTTTAAGCCACTTGGAGCAGAGACTGATTTGTACTTCTAAATATTTATATATTCTTTGTTGGACACCATAGTAAGTGTGCAAAAATATCTAATGAACATTAATGTTCATTGACTACTTATGTGACAAGCACTAGAAGTTGCTGTAACTTTTACTCTCATTTTAAATTTAGGAAAACTGAGGCCTATGGTGGTTATATAATTTTTTTAAAAAAGTTAGATATGTACATGAATCCATATAGTCTAATTCCAGAACCTAAAATTATAACCATAACAATATTCTCCATCCTCAAAATGAACCGTGATAGATTGGCAAGTTTGTGTGGCAACTGAGCAGTACTGTAAAATTGACTTCCATCATTTTAAAATAACCATTCACTGACTGCATCATTCCACAAAAGATTAAAGGTGGGTCTAACAAAGGCATACACACACAAATATATGATAAGTATTAATATAAATAATTAATTAGGCATATATAAAATATAATGATGAGCTAGTAAGTAAGGATGAAGGAAAAAACCACAGCTCTGGAAATCATAGTTGCTATCATTAAGCATCATAGTTAACCCTGAACTTCATGGTATCCAAAGCCAAAAGAGAGTATAGTCAGTCTCTCTCTCCTGCTCTTCATTAGAAAAATGAGGAAAAAAAGTAGGCAGGCATGACTTAAATAGGAAGGGGAAAATGATGATATGGAATATCACAACAAAAGACAGAATTATTCTAGGGAAAGGACACCTGTGCATTTGTTATTTAGTGGTGTAAAGAAAGAAAAAGAATTTGCTATGAGTTGGAAGAAGAAAGTCACTCTGGTATGGTAATTCCCTACCAGCTCCTTCAAGAGGCATTATAAAGCTATAGTGGGTGTGAGCTTCATTGAAGTGCCACCTGCCTAGTCACATGGGGCTTCTGGCTTAGAAGGGACTTATGTTTGGTCTCATGCTCTGCTGCTGCTATTGTGAAATGCTTAATAATTCCTTAACAAAGGGCTCTGCATTTTCATATCTCACTGGGCCCTGAAAATTATGTAGCTGACCCTGGCTCTAGTGGTAAAGACAGTGTTATTAGTACAGGAATTGACAAATAGACTAATGGAACAGTATATAGAGCCTAGCAATATATGACAGAGATAGTATTTCAGTTTAGTGGGGGAAAGGATGGACATTTCCATAAATGCTGCGGAGACAGTTGGTTATCCATATGGAAAAAGAGAAATAATTTGGAAGCCAAATTCAAACCATAGTAAAAAAAAAATCAATTCCAGGAACATTAAAAGACTTAAACTTGAAAGGCATAGATATAAAATTTAGAAGACAATATTTGAGAATATTTTAATGTTCTTGGGAATAGGAGAAGATTTCTTAAATAAGGTGTAAAAAGCAGAAGGCATAAAAGAAAATACTGACAAAATTTGCCTACTTTAAAGTGAAGTACTTTTTCTCCCTGTTCTCTATCTCCTTTGTGGGGCTCTGAGACTTTGACTAGTACCTGGGAATGACTGGAGCCCTGCCTTGGCCTGGCATCCCCAATACAGGCTCCTGTCCAAGTTAAGGCTTTCTGACTGGCCTTTTCTCCTTGTTCTTTCCCTTTTTTTGCTGTGCTTTTGATTTGGATGTTTGGAAGAGATAGGGTCTCAGTGTGCTGGAGTCCACCTTTATGTACTCAGCAAAGAGTTACATATTTAGGGGAGATAGATCTAATACGTAAATAGACAGGAACCAGATTTCTCACTGTTGCAGAATAGAATGACACACATGGAAAAAGGAAGGCTAGAATAAACTCTGTGTTGTTTGATTGCAGTGATTGATTTATTAATAGCATTGGGGATTATCACTGTAAACTCATGGCTTTTAACATAGCTATATATATAGAAACATATAGACTTATATAGGCTATATTTCCAGGTTGTGTTTGCTAGGAGGACCTAGAAGCAGTACTTATTTACCAGTAGTAGTAAGCCTACTAAATGTCCAGATATTAGTTTATAAATAGCATTCTCCACTAAAAAGTCCTGGTATCCTTAGAGAAATAGCTGACTTGGTAGCAGAAATACAAGATGAGCCTAGAACACCCAGTCAAGCCAGAAAATAAGGAAATGCCCAAGGAATGATTGTGGACCTGCCAAAAGGCACAGAAGCCAGCTTGAAGGCATTCCATTGGCTATGCCTTGGATAATTTGTACTTGAAAATAAGTAATGATAGTAAGGGCTTATAAACCACTGAATCAAAAAGGAATCCACAAGTCCATACTGATATAAATAAATAAATGGATTAAAATACTTAATTGATTATCAGAAAGGGAGGGAAAACACTATATTCTGGTAGAATCTAGATGGGACTTTTAAAAAACACCACTTGGCAAGCACCATTGACATACATGAGTCAGGCAAGATTCATCAACCAATGCTAAATCTGGTGAGTGAATGAAAACTGGGGATGGAGAACAATATATTTACATAGTCTCAAAGAATATCCTTACAAAATACTCATGAATCATTTATAGATTTAAGTACAACCTCCTAATTAATTGACTTTAGACTAGAGGGTCCTGCCAGACACCATCCTAACTAAGGGATAAAAGTTAACATCACCAGTAATGAGACAAATTGATATTGTGTGCCTCCTGGTGTAACATATTGAGAACAAAACATCACTTCTGCAGAGTTCCTATAAAAAAGCATATACCCAAGGAATCACCAGACCCCAAATTAAGGAATATTCCACAAAGTACTGGCCTGTAGTCTTCAAAATGACAAGATAAGAAGGGAGAGAAAGACAGAGGAACTGTTATAGATTGAAAAAGACTGAAGAGTCATGGAACTAAATGCTACCACATGTACCTAGACTGGCTCCGGTCTATAAATGATATTATTTGAACAACTGACAAAATCTGAATGAGGTCTGTGGATTAATGGCAATATAAGATCACTGTTAATTTTGATTCTTGATGATTTGTACTGTGGTTATATGGGAATGTTCTTTCACAAAGAAAATACAATGAAGGATTAAGACGTACTAGGATATCATGTCACAATTTATTCTCAAATGGTTCAGAATTGTTAATAAGTAATGATTCTGAGTAAAGGGTAAATGGGATCTCTGCATATCCTTTCTACAAATTTTATGTGTAAATTAAAACTTATTTCAAAAAAATTGGAAAACATTAAGTTCTTTTCTTACCATAGGACATTATTGCAGACACGGTTTGGGGGAAGACATTTACCACATAAAACTGAGAAAGCATTAATGACCAGAGAAGGAAGTCCTATGAATTAATAAGAAAAAGAATGATAGTGATACTCTATAGAAAGAGAATCTAATAGAAAGACAACAATACAATAGAAAAATAGGCAAAATGATTGATCAGGAACTTCAAAGAAGGTTTTTAAAAGTGGCCTATAACATAGGAAAAGACGTTCAACCTCATTAATAATCAGGAAAATGTAAATTCCAACAACATTAAGATATCATTTTGCCCCTATTAGACCTAACCTTATGTTGAGTGAAGCAAGCCAGGCATTGAAGGACAAATAATGCATGACCTCTCTGATATGAATTAAGCAAATCAAGCTGTCTCAGAGAGCTAAAGACTAGATGACAGGCTTACAGAAAATTGGGGCGGGGGGGAGGTGGAAGGTTATGAGTTGAAGCCTACAGGGGCAAAATCTATGATAAAGTGAAGGTAAGTAGTTGTTCAGGGAAGGGGTAAGAAGGGGGCATAAGGATACTATTGGGTGGGGATTTGCAGTCTTGAGGGGGGGTTAGGGTTGGGAGGATGGGTCATATGGTCCATGGAATTGGGGGGAGGGTTTTGGGGGAAGTAGGTGAACATGGGAGATTATCAGGAATGTGGGTGAAACTATAACATTGAGAAAACACTTTAGAAAATATAAGGAAAGGTTATTTGTTTAAGGTGCTTCATGGGGGCATCTGGCACAGGATGCACCTGGAACAGGCATCTAGGGAGTGTGTGAGTGCTCACCTTGTCATAATGTGTTATATCATTGGATGGAGACCCATACAATGAGCAGGAAGATTTTGTACCCCCATCCTGGGGAGGCTTAATGTTCTCAAACAGAGAGAATGGTGTCTCTTGAGAGCATTGGTGGCTCCCAATTGGGGAGGACAGTTTAGTGTGTCAAGCCCTCAGCACTGCTGCAAATATCTATGAATCTGGTCCTTCAAGCAGTGAACCTTGGCTGTCACTGTGGACCCCAAGGGAGGGGGAGAGAGGAATAGAATAGATGGAAGGGGGGGTAACTGGGGGGCAATGGAAGTACTCCACAAGATTGTACAATGACAGATATAGGCCATGTTAAATTTCACCAAAAATTTATAAAAGTCTATAGGCTAAAATGTAAACCATAATGTAACCAAAAGTTTAGAAAATTACGCAGTCTAAAATATAAACCATAATGTAAACAAAAATGGAACCATGGTTAGTAGCTATGTTTCAATATCTGTACATCAGTTGTAGCAAATATAATATCCACATGTAAAAAGATCATTGCTGGGGAAGGGGGAAAAGGGTTTGATGTTGAATATATGGGAGTCCCTATATTGTATATGTGACTTTACTATGATCTAAAACTTTTTTGAAGACAAAATTAAGAATTAAAAAAAAAAAAGGATGTAGACACTGAGGAAGGAATGGTAGAGATTGCCTTGCCACAGTATATACAGGGCAACACCTATTACAGTGATGAAAGGCAAAACATCAAAAACAAAGTTTTATGATATTTCTCATTTATAATATCTCAATTTATACTTTTAGTTTTTCTAGATTAGTATGTATTCTATTTCTAATCTTTAAACCAATCATTATTATTTCATTTTCCTACTAATTGAATTTAGCAATATATTAGGCTTCATTTTTGAAGAAGTTTTGAATCACAGAGGGGTTCAACTATGGCAGGGAAGGAACACTGGTGTGGGGTGTCATTGATGGGGGACACATGGTTGGGAGGGAGTTCTCCAGGGTATGTATATAGGGTATATAAAAATGTTTGGCTATTTGATGGTATTGTCTTAGAAGGTAGAGTTACACACAACAACTGAGGGAGTGCCGAGTTCCTAGCCAGGGGAGCTCTGTCACATTCCCCAATGGAACAGCAACAAACCCCCAAGTGCAAGGGCAAAGACCAGTGAAGAAGGGTGGTCCAATGATGGGCCCTTGATACTGATGACTATGCTTAAAACCCTGTGTGCCTGAAATTCCAACTAGGCCTAGGGCTGCAGGCTCCTGAGAGCCTCCATGTTCTCAAATGTGGTCACTCTCTAAGTCATACTCAACATGCAAATGCTTTACTTTTCCCCCAACATGGGACATGACTCCCAGGGACGAGCCTCCCTGGTGCCGAGGGATTACTATCTGTATTAGTCAGCCAAAGGGGTGCTGATGCAAAATAACAAAATTGGTTGGTTTTTATAAAGGGTATTTATTTGGGATAGGAGTTTATAGACACCAGGTGATAAAGCATAAGTTACTTCCCTCACTAAAGTCTATTTTCACATGTTGGAGCAAGATGGCTGCCAGCGATTGCAAGGATTCAGGATTCCTGGGTTCCTGTAGGCTCAGTTCTTCTGTTTTCTCCACAAGGTCAGCTGTAGACTGAGGCTCTCTAGGTTTTGCCTCTCTTCACAAGGTCAGCTGTAGACTATCAGGTAAATGGCTCTGTCTCTCTCCTGGGGCTCTAGCTTCAGCATCAAACTCAAACATCAAAATTCCAACAATAAAAGCCTTCAACTCTGTCCTTTGCCATGTCTTTTATCTGTGAGTCCCCTTCCACCAAGGGTATGGCCCAATCAAAACCCTAATCATAACTTAATCACACCCAGGTATAGACCAGATTACAAGCATAATCCAATATCTATTTTTTTAGAATTCATAACCATATCAAACTGCTACACTACCAATCACCAACTGGTGATGTAACTAGAAAAATACCTCGAATAAAAGGGGGAAATGGTAAAGATAAATGAGTTTATATGGCTAAGAGACTTCAAAATGTGTTGGGAGGTTATCAGAGGGGTCACACTTATGCACATCTCAGCAGGATCCCAGAGACAGCAAAGTAGATACAACCCCAGATACTGGTGCTTCTGAGGACTATGGAGACATGTAGGTTCTACAGTCATGACAGATGACTCTGGAGTTCAAAGGTTTGTCAGTGGGCCTGACTTTGGAATTTGTGCTCCTGAGTGTGATGGAGTTGGACTCAGATGTGACCTTTCTACACATGCCTCTTCTGTCGCTTTTACTGAACCTGTGATTGGTGCTGGGATTGGTGTATACTCAGGAGACTTGAATATCTGGACTGGCCATGTGCCAGCTGGGTCCTGAGCCTCAGCAGAGTTGCAATACCTACCCTCCGGTTCATTGGACTTACCCAGGTCAGCTAACAGGGAGGTGAGGTTGGTCAGCCAGCACACCAGGAAACCGAGAGTGTCTACAACTGCAAGCAGGAGAATCACATACATCAGCCATGAGGGATCTCAATTTAGAGGTGGAGTGGACATCACCATCCCAGCATCCACAGGATGGAGGAATAAAATATGGATTAGAATGGACTTGCCGGTATTCAACTATAGAACTATTGTGACTCTAGCAATGGAAGAAATTGTATCACTGATGTGGAGACAGTGGCCATGGAAGTTGCTGAGGGCGGGGGAGGGAGGAAGTGGTGTGATGTGGGGGCATTTTTGGGACTTGGAGTTGTCCTGAATGATATTGCAGGCACAGATGCAGGACGTTATATATCCTGCCATAAGCCACTGAATATACTGGGGGAGAGTGTAAACTACCATGTTAACTATAATCCATGTCATGTAGTAGTGCTCTAAAATGTATTCACCAAATGCAATGAAAGAGGTTGTTGATGTGGGAGGAATGGGGTGGGGTGAGGTGTGGGGTATATGGGAACCTCTTATATTTTTTAATGTAACATTTTTTGTGATCTATGTATCTTTAAAAAAAACAATTAAATTTCAAAAAAAATTTAAAAGAATATCACAACAGTAAAATAGTAAAAAAGGGAAAACTTGTGCAAGGCACAATGGTAGAGCATACAAATGATCCTGATAACATACAACCAGAAAAGAGCTAGTGATATTAATTAAGAATGAATGTCTTAAGATCTCTTGTTGAGAGCTGGCCAGATCATTTTGGTTGGTAGCTTGATTAGACTGTAATTTGGATAATAAATAGCAAGTCTGACTTAGAAATGAAATGCTACCAAGAATTTAAATGACTGGAAAGTGGTCCTAGATTGATTGATTATTTGGTTCTTCCATCCATCCATCCATCCATCCATCCATCCATCCATCCATCCAATCAGTTATTCCTTCATTTATTCATTTAGCCATTGATCAAACTTTATTTGAACACAGATGATAGTACAAACTTTGTGCTACACTCTGTGGATTCAAAAAATCTAGCAATGAATTGAGGCAAAGTACCTGCCTCCAAAGATTACATGGTTTAGCACAGGGTTTCTCAGCCTCAGCACTACTATCATTTTGGGCCAGATAATTCATTGTTGAGGGGGTTGTCCTGCGCAATGCAGGATGTTTAGCAGTATCTCTGACCTGTGCTCACTAGAAGCTAGTAGCAAGCAACCTCCCACCAGACATTTCCAAATGCATGTGGGGAGCAAAATCACCCCCAGGTGAGAACAACTGATATAGCAGAGGAGGTAAATGCATTCACAGATACTTGCAATATAGTCCAAAAAGTTCTGTAATTTAGTAGCATCCAATGAATTATGATTACACAAAGAAGAGAGGAGAGGCACACTGTATGAATACTTTTGCCTCCAGAAATTATGAGTGCATTCAGATGGCACTGCTGAGCAAGGTCTAAGAAAAAGAGTGGACTTACTCATTTTTTAGGAGAAGACATAGCTCTACTAACATGTGAAGATGCAGAGATTGCCTTCTCTATTCCAAGTTAACGCATTTCTAATTTTTTTAAACCTCCCATCATAAGGAGCCTATTTAGATTATGGGCAGCTACAACAAATACCACACAGTGTGTTGATTTAAACAATGCAATGGGAAATATTGGCTCATTTTGTAGTTTTGAGTCTAGAAGAATTCCAAATTTGAGGACTCAGGAAGATGATGCTTTCTTACTAAAGACTGTAGCGTTCTGGGGCTGGCTGACAGTGACCCTTGCTCCTTGGCTTTTCTGTCATATGGAAATGCACATGGCAGCCTCTCCTGGCTTCTTTCTCCATCTGAATTTCACTTTACCTATAAAGATTTCCAGTATCTTAGATTAAAGCCAACACCCGTAGCGTCATACTTTAACTCAAGTAACAGCTTGAAGAGATCTTATCTTTGGGTCCACACCCACCAGAATAAGGATCAAGACAAAGACTATGTCCAAACTGAGGTAAACAATTCAATCCACCACAGAGCCTGACATATTTGAATATTATTTTCTGGCAGCTAGTTTAGTGTCAATGAAATATTGTCAACTGGAAAGTGACAAACGCCTACTCATTCATTGAATCAACACTTACTGAGCACTGTTCTAGATATGGTACTAGGTCTGAGAACATGATGAAAATGATACAGTGCCTGCACTTGAGAATATGAAACTCTAATGGGAAATAAATTAATCAAAGCATGTTTTGCAATCCTTTACAAACTTGTTTTTTTGGCTAAATAGCATAAAATTCTACAAAGTTACTGCCTAATCTTTCACTAGATCACTTGTTAGCTGATTTTGTATATCAGTGTCTATAAATGAGCCAGATATGTAAACAAATAGTTATGAAATTCAGCATTAAGCTCTTTGGCTATGTACATAGAAACTGCAGGGAACTCTGTGGAAAAAGTAACTGTCTTTGTCTGGGGAAGTTGAAATTCTTTTAAAAGGAGTGACATTTGACCTGGCTTTAGAGGATGAGTAGGAGTTCATTATTTTCAGAAGAGGTAAGGGTATGGGAACAGCAAATGAGACGATATAAAGGAAGATAGAATGCACAGGAAATGGCATGAATTCACTCTAACTGGAACAATGGGGTTATAGGGTTATTATTAAAATAAATAGTATTTTAACTGTCTCATGATAGGTAGGAACAGGTAGCTTGGTTTAATAGACATTATTAGATAAATAACAATATTGGGGAAGTATAAGCTTGGTTTAATAGACATTATTAGATAAATAACAATATTGGGGAAGTATAATCGCCTCCCCCCTAATACAGTATGTCCATTCATTTGCTCTCTCCACACTTCTCCATCATATACACACATACCCACATGCACACACATTCCCATGGACAAAGAAATGCCACTGAGAATACCCTTCTGTTGAATCAAGGCAGCAGTGGATGACTATCAGGAGTTCCTTCCTAGACCAGAGTCCTCAGTATGAAGTCAGGGCCTCTCAGACTGACAAAAGCCAGACTGCAGAAGGAGCTTCTGATTTTTTTCTCCTCTGCTCTGTTTTATCTGGTCCACTGCTAACATACCACTCAGAAACAACAACAGTGATAGAAAAGAGGGTGCCTGTCTCACTTGATTAGAGCAAGTGACATCAGCTAGAGGGGCTTGGGAATACTTGCTAATACTCCCCATGCAAACAGTTTCAAGAAAATGAATGACACTGGCAATTTTCACACAGCCCTGTGGGCCACACAATCAACTCTTCAGAAGTTTCCTGTTTTACTGTCCCTGGAACAACCGATCCCACCATATATATATATACATATACGGAGGGGACTAATTAACAGGCATTCAGCATACCACACTGCATGTCACACAAGCAAAGAGAGACTCCCAGAGCTGTTGAGCACATTCACAATCAGAAGCCCAGGAGGCTGAGCCCTGTTGCTGGTTTCACCCTGCACATTCCACTTGGCCCAAGGTCTGCTGGATGCTCTCAGGCCCCAGAGGTTGTTGGAACCAAAATCTTGGGAATCCCACAAAAACTTGCCTGTTAAGAAAACAGAAGGACAAGAAAACAACCAGAACTAACTGGACTTTTAAAATGCAGAACTCAGAGTAGGCTGAGTGAGGATTGGAAGAGGGTAGCTGCCGCAAGAGGCCAATGATTCAAGATTAGAATAATCTTTGACTATGCTGATTCTATTAAAGAAATGAACACAATTCTCAGATGTGAAGAAATATCTATGGGGTGTGGATTGGACTAGCCCTTGTTCTTGGTAGAAGAACTGCAGGAGGAGCACAATCTTATGTTTATTCATCGCTGGCAGATGCTAATACATTTCTGGATCGACATTTGGCAGAAATATGAATAAACACAGAGAATTCACAATCAGATATCAGAGCTAGAAAGCTGAATACTACTGATGGATTGATTATGTTTTTGAGCTATTTAGATAATTGGACATACTAAGTACAGAGCTTTCTGCAATGATAATGGACCTGTCCCGTTGTGGTCTATTTAACAAACACTTGGACTATTTTTTTAAAGCTTGTTTACATTCCTGTACATCCTGGCTTTATTGATATTCTGTCCTTTGAATTACAGTGTCACCCTAGCAACACTCCAGAGAAAGTTGAGGAGGGTATTGTCATTGTTAACCCATGTTTTCAAAGCAAAAGAAAGCACAACCCCTCCAGGCTGAATCAGGCGCTGATTTTTCTTAATACCCTCAAATATGTGGTTCCCTTTGATCGTTAGTCAAAGATGGGGGGTGACTGGGAGGGGAGACATCCATATTTCTGATTTCTAAATAAATAAGTCTTTTGTGTAAAAATTTTACTATGGTCCTTTAGCCTGATATATTCTTGCCCAGATCTTTCCATGCCTCACTTCCTGTCATTCAGGTCTCAATGCAATTGCCCCCTCCTTAAAAAGTTTTCACTCTCTCTACTGTAGGACCCAGTGAGTATGCCCTTTAGATGATCTCTATAGCACTCATCTGCATTTCTATTTCTTGCACACTGCAACTAATTAGCGAAGGAATCGACATTTATTAGGCATGTATAATGATTCTAAAAGCCACAAACTAAGAATGATAAATTATCAATATAAAATGTAGTATTTGCTTATTTTATACTACAGTCTTTTGTTTTGTATATGCAGGGAAGTCATAGGGGTTATAAATTCAATTTGAGTAAAATTTAAAAATCATATATTTTATGATAAAGGGCCTTTGACTTAAGATGGCCAAAGCACTGATATATTTTTGCTGTAAAAAGAATTATGAGTTTTCTTTTTTTTAATATTAAAAGTTACTGAATAAAGACTTGTTTCCACTAAAAAAAAAAAATCTCCCATTGTGGTATAAAGTCTCTGAGAGCAGAGATCCTGGCTATCTTCCTCAACTCTATGTCCTCTGTGCCTAAAATTGTTCTGGGAACTAGTTGGTCTATAATTGTGTGAAAATTGCATGCATGTTTAGGAACCCAGACCCTTACTGATTATTTAAGACTGTGTTGTTTAATCCCCACATATTTGTGAATTTTCCCTTTTTCTGTCCGCTGTTGATTTCCAGCTTCATTCCACTAGGATCTCAGAAACTGCTTTATGTAATTTCTATCTTTTGAAATTTATCGAGAACAGTCTTGTGATCTCAACCTGCCATATGATGGCACTCTTTGGCGAACCTATTCACAGAGATAACCCTTTCACCATCCACTTGCTTGTGATTCTGATCTGGACAGAGCTGAGGAGAATCAAAGTGGGCTCTGCTGGACAAACTCACTGAAAAGAAACTATTCATTGCTCTTTGCCACATCCTCCTTCTTCCCAGGAAGGAAGATATCTGTTCCCTTCTCAGTTGGCTGCAGTGAACCACTGGTTTTACCCAGGCTGTTTGCCTTAAAAGTGGGTGATGAGCGCTGTTCCCAGCCAAAGAGGTTAGTAACTCACCCTAGTTTCTTCGTCTCTGTATCCCCCACCCTCCTGGGTGATGCACAGTACTCTCCTGGTCTGCAGATCCCCAAAGCATCTCCCTTGAAAAATTTTTACCCTTCCAAATTTTTTGTAAGAGAGTTGATCCTTGCATAGCTAGTTCAGAGTCATCTTCCTGGAAGTTTCCACTAGGCCAGATTCCTAAAGAAAACCAATCTTTTGTTGTTAAAATACAGCTCCATATTTGGTTCAGGTACCTTGTTAAATGAGTGATTTTAATTCCATTTGCAATATGACATCTGGTGCTTTCAGCACTGGGCTTGTGTTGGGCCAAACCATTTGGAAAGTGCATTTCTATATAGATATTTATGCCTACTCTGAGCAGATTTTTGTAGTTCCCATTAAAAATTCTATAGCTCTTCTAGCTTTCTAAAGTCTCCCTGATGACCATTTGGGTACATCTTGCTTGAAAAGGAACATTAACTTTGTTGATCACAGTTTTTAAAAGTGCAGTGCAATCTAGAGTTGATTTTGGCTATTTTAAGTTTTAATATCCCCATAGATTCATATCATCAGTTAATAACTAAAAATGTACTCCTTGAAATATAATTTAGGTAAAACATTTTTTCCTTCTCTCTGAAATGGTATCCAGGTACCCCATGCATTACAGAGATACTTACATGGGTGTTGTATGAAGAATAGTTAAAATTCTGGATTGGGGATATATAAATAGTATTATTTACTTAAAACTAGTCTTTAAAGACTGCTACTTCCAGTCTTTAAAGAAGTGAAAGATTTCATTTAATTATCAAATAGTCTAGGCAATTTTCTTTCCTGGTTTATTAACATAAGAGAAGAATTCAAATTCCAGGTGACTTCCCTATAAGTATTTGGCTTTTTTTATGGGCTTGATAATGACTTATAATTTATATTTTAGAGGTTGTTAACAATGCAAATAGTGGCATTATTCAGTCTCAATTTCTTTATTTATTTATGACCTTTATTTGGTTTTTGATCTCATGAAACTTTCAGGATGTTCCTCCTCCAAAGTAGCAGCATCATTAGCAGTTTCCTTATATAGCAGGGATGGAGGCACTGGCCTCACTGTATCAAATCCATTTTGAATTATTGGGCCTTGGGCAATTTCATAATTCAGTATATATTTCAAGTTAACTTACAAAAATAGTAAGAGAAGACAAGACACTGTGAATTTTGAAGTAATTTGCCAGATTCCCTGAGCATGGACTTCTGTTTTGTTGTTGCTGTTGTTTGTTTTAAAATAATCAATTTATGAAAACTGCCCCAGGTCTTGGAGTTGTGAGGTTGCCATCGCTTAATCCCTGAGCTCCTTAGAACTCAGACCAGTTGCTATAATTTGGGTCAGTCTTTCCTATAATGATAAGAAGTGAACGTCAGTATTTTTATTTATCTTTCCTTTGTTCTCAGTAGAAGAAAAAAGAGAAAAAGACTAAGATTCCCACTGTTTATTAAAACATCTTGGGAGCTGACCCTGCAGAAGATATGAAGTTTGTAGGTTATTTGGAAATGAGAAACTTTAGCCAGTGTCCTTTTTAGTGGTGGCTATATAATTTGAGTATGAGAAAGAATTAAGTTGATCGGAAGTTGGAGGAGGAGGTAGATGGGAGAACCTGGGAGGTTGTGACTTTTAAAGTAGTGCCCAATTAGAGAACAGATTGTTTATTACCTAGACTCTACATTTCTTTGAAGTGGCTTATTATATGCTTATTTCTTTTATAAATATATAGCATACTCATGTGCAAAATAGGGGTAGTAAGTGTACCCATCTTTCAATATTGATGTGAGGTTGAAAAATTGTGGAAAGTGTAAAATGCCTGGCACATAGTTAAGAATTCACAAAATATTATTATAATCAGTATATTATGAGAGACCCATCTGCAACCCTCAGACTACTGCTTAGCATTACAATGCACAATTGATCTGGTTACCCCTCCTTTATGATAGAATTTATTTGTTTTTTCTTGTACGTGTTTTCTGTAGATAAGTTGTTTCATATTGAAATGAAATGGAATCACATGTAGCAATTATGGATTTAATAATTGTTTTATTTTCTCTGTTTTATCCAGAGAAAAACTACCACTACAACAAAAATGGCAATGAAGACAAAACTCATAAGCCACACACCAAAGACTCTCCTCAAATGGCAATATCTGAGTTAAACTCTTGACTTATTTCATTTAATCAGGTTATTTGTTTTCTCTTTCCCCTAAACATTTGAACTTCACATTGGGTTTAAATATAAATCAATAAAAGATGAATGGAATATTAGTTTCATCTTTTCACCAAACTCAGTTAACAGTATTTTCAAAGAATCATTTCTAAAATTACATTTTTAAAGGCAATTTTCCACTCATATTGTGTTTTTTGAAGCCCATTGTTCTTGGGAGGCAAAAGATTCCAAATGCTATAAAGCAAAATGTCACACAGTAAGTTGTAGGCAAGTGTAATAAACTTGACTTTTGCTTGTAGTGCATTTCAATTAGGTACTCTGGTACCTGGGGCATAAGAATTACTGTTGGATTTCCATTTGTCAGTGGATGGTACAACTGTTGAATCGTGTATGAATGTGTATCAATTAATGATACACATAAACAAATATAAAAATGTGGTCTTCAGAAAAGTAGATTACATGGATGATTAATCTCTTAATCTAGATTCTGGCAGATGTATGAAAAATCCAAAATATAGAATTTCACCCACATAATTCTCTGTCACCCCATTGTGAAACTTAAATCTGCTTTATTTCACTATTATTATAGATGAGAAATAAGAAAGATTGTGGAATACTTGTATTAGTAAAGCCAGTTATCACACACAAACATGTTACTGATATTCTATTCATGAACTATTATGATTAGTAATGGAAGAAAATGTGGCACTGGTATGGAGAAAGTGGTCATGGTGGCTGCTGGGGGTAGGAAGGGGGAGGAAGAGATGAGATGTGGAGGCGTTTTCGGGACTTGGAGTTGTCCTAGGTGATGCTGCAGGGACAGTTACTGGACATTGTATGTCCTCCCATGGCCCACTGAGTGGACTGTGGGAGAGTGTGGGCTATGGTGTGGACCACTGACCATGAGGTGCAGCGGCGCTCAGAGATGTATTCATCAAATGCAATGAATGTCTCATGATGATGGAGGAGATTGTTGTTATGGGGGAGGAGTGGGGCAAGGGGGTGAGGGGTATATGGGGACCTCATATTTTTGTAATGTAATATTAAAAAATAAAGAAAAAATTTAAAAAAAAAGAAATTTAATATTGATATACAGCAAAAATAAATAAATAGTGGTTTATGAGTAATATTTACTCAGTGAAAATTTTGCTTTCAAACCAAAATATATCTGCTTACTAGAGGACATAATAGTCTGTTGGTCTGAAATCAGGTCATGAGAAAGAATCTTAAGAATCTATGAGACTTCCTTGTGGAATGATTACTTGTGACAATCAATGATACTCTGGACAGAGAACATGACTTCTTTAACAAATAAAATTAAACTGTTTAGAAACTAACTTGTAAAGCACAAAAGTCAATGAGCAAAGCAGTTTTAGTTGCAAATAAAAAAAAAAAAAGAAGCTCATTTTATGATTTGGGTGAGGGATTAATAATATTAATAAAAAAACCCAACTCTTCCCAAAAGATGAGATATCTGATGTAATTTTGTATCTCAGGATTATATGATAAAATACACAATGAAAATTCATCTAAAATTTGCTTACATAAGGCGATTCACAATCATATAATCCTTTCCAACCCATATAATTGCACCAGTGGAAATATAAAACTTACATGTCTCAATATTAAAATTATAGAAGATTCAGGGACCCACTTATACCTGTCTAGTAAATTACAGAAGATAAGCTCTTAAAGTTGCAGCAACTTTTAAAAACATACTTTATTGTGTGCAAATGAAAAGTAATATTTCAATTCTCTGGCCAAGCTACAAATCCTCAGTGACTTACTTTTGTCTTTAAATATAATAATGTATATATGCTTATCAAATTCTCCTTACCTGTATCTACAGGTTAAGTCAAGTTGACATATAATAAATTTAGTGAGCTCAATTTATGTGACCCTTTCTCAAAGCACTTTTTTTCCCAAAGCACTTGTACCATCTAATACAATTTCATTTCATCTTTATAAAACAATATTATAAAATAGCTGGCAGCATTAGCAGTACCACTTAAATGACCAAAGGAAATGAACCCCATAGATTAAGGAGACTTGTCCAAGTCCAGGAAACTGGCTTTTCATATGCAGGTTTTCAGATTATCACCAAATACTGGAAATATCCATATATATATATATATGTATATATATATATACAGATAATTTTAAAAGATGTATGATATTCCAATTTGAGCTCCTCCCTGCTTTGAGTCTCCATTTGGAATGTTGTTGCATTGATATACATGGGCAATTTAGAATGCTTGACTTTTATACTAAATTAATTTCTTTTTTTGTAAAACGTTCAATGAATATTGTATGAACCTGAGGCGAAGATGCAGAATCAGTTTTAGATTATTTTGCATAACATATTTGCACAATGTAAGTAATACTACCCAGAAGGGAAAAGAGCATTTGATAACATACTATGCTACCTTTCAGGATTTCAGCTTCTGCCTATTCTTGGTGCCATGTACAAGCAGTAAGGCCATCTTTTAAAAATTTAAATGCCTCATACACATTAGCTGAGGGAATGATGAATTCTATTTTGAAAAATGTACTGTGGGTTTCAAATGCCACTTCTGAGCCATTCCTTAATTGCCTATCTAAGAAAAGATTCAATTGAAAAATAAAGGATGAATTTAAAATTGAATAGATGGAGAATACTTAGATATGTAGGTGACACTGAATAGAAATATCTTTTTAAAAGTATAAATGTGTCTAATTGTATTAACCATGAGTATTTATGAAAAAAGAAAAGAAGAAGAAAAGGTTTATCAATTTTTGGCATCAAGAGAAAAATTTCCCTTGGGGCACTTTCCACCCTTCTTATGCAAAATAGAGGGGCTGAAGGGAGTCTGTAGGAGGTAGGTTTTCCTGTATGAGCCAGCCCATCAGTAATTTTTCCTTTCCTCTAAGGAATTTATGTTCATTACTGGAAGTCTCTATGTCTTATTACTAACATAAGGGAGGGCAAAGCAGTTAAATAACTGAATGGCTAGCCTAAGTTTTCAGAGCACTCTTACTTTATCTTCATAGAATGCAACACAATGTCCATGACATAAGTAGCTCTAATTCATCCCTTTTTAGCCAGACACTATATCTTTCCACAGTAGCCCCAGTAAAAAGCAGAGTACTGGACACACAGATGACACTCAAACATCTGTTAAATAAATGTTGTGAATCATTGTGGTGGGTGCTTACATAATATCTACTTTATTTTCCATTGAAATTTCTGTTTAATGTTCAACTCTCTTCTCCCAAACACCATCACCACCATTGACTATGTTTGCCCAGTCTTATTCTTTTCTATTCTAGCCCACAGTGAATATTTCTGAAGATGTGATTGATGAAAGGCCATTTCTTTCATCCCATAGAATCTAAATTTTCATCATGGATCCTTAAATTTGAGTGTTTAAAAATTCGCAAATTATCCTCCTCAAAGTTAGGGTTGATTTTTTTTTATCCTGAATTGTGTAGACATTTGACCAAACTCTGTACTTGTTGCCCCATGTAGGTCTGGTCTTAAAATAATCTTAGGCATCACCAGCCCCACCAAGAATAATCTTTAAAATTCTGTCCGGATCCCATAAGCTGATCTCAGGGGATATTACTTTCTAATTCCCATTCAGTACATTCCACACCCTTGAGTCTAACTTATGCCTAAAGTAAATTGTGCGCAAAGGAAACTTAAAAAGTGATTATTTCATTTTATGCACTTTCTCAATTACTATCCTCCCTGCTCAGTCTGTGGTTCAGTTCTCTGAACTGAAAATGGTTTATTGTCCACCATTTAGAAATCTGGTTGATGATAATTGTTAGAGCCTTGCAATAATTAACAAGCTGTAGCTCAATTTCCCTGATATGCACTGGGGAAAGGCTAACCCCATCACCCAAAGGCCTATGTGTCTAAGGGCATGGCACTTCCCCACAAGTTAAACAAAGAAACCACATAGAGATGGGAGTAAAGGGAAATGGAAACCTTCCCTACCTGCATATCAGAGGGAGATAAAATCCCAACAGATCAAAGAAACATCTCCTCCTGCAGCATTCCAAGGAACCATAACTCCCTAACCCCCTATCTTCTAGTCACTTTCAGGGAAAGTTTTCACCTCTAGGGCTTCCTATTGGTCCCTGCCCCTCACTCGGACCCTCAACCCCCTCCTACCAACTATCGTTTCCCTGCCTAGGAAAGTTCTGTATAAATTCAAGTCCTCCCCTTCCGGGAGTGGGCTGAAGTCTCTCTTCAGACCCCCACCATGCTGGTGGGGGGGCTGAAGTCTGTTCTTCAAATCCCCTCTGTTGGGAGAGCTTCCCAATAAATTTTTTCTCTGCCTGTGGTCATATCAGTCTCCGTGTCCTAGTAAATGCCATTTTTCTCCAACAATAATGTTGGATTGTATTGCCTTTCTCCGATTCAGGAGGAAAATCTCATTCTTTACTAGCTTGGCATGGATTCACATTCAGTGATATTGTCAAAGGTGCACATTAGCCTTTGGGGAATAAAAAGCCTTTGGATATTCATTTAACTCTACCTAGCACAGAATCTGGGGAGATTGACCTTGAAGTTGCTGTTAGTTAGTCAGGAATTTGGAACAATAATAATGCCTGGATGTTTGGAAGTTCAATTAAACACATGAGTAATAGCCCCAAGTGTTGAACTCCTACTGTGTGCCACTGATAAACTACATTTAATATCTTTTTCAATTTGATCCATTAAACAACCCTTAAGGGAAACATTATGAAGATTGGAGAAGTTAAATAAATTTCCTAGAACCACACAGAAAATGCCAATGTCAAGAGAGCTGGTATTAGATCCTGTATCTAAATTATCCTCAGACTTGTACTTCTTGCTACTCCAAACCTCTGCTCCACTCCCAACAGTGATTATTTCTACACACTCAAAAAAACAAACAAACAAACAAACAAACAAACAAAAAAAAAAAACACCTCACACAGCTGATTTAATAAGCATGGATAAATATCACTGTTACTTAATTCCTATAAAACAGAGCTCTTTAAACTACATTTCACTCTTTGCATCCTTAGGATCACAAGGAGAATGTTGCTTTAGGATTGGAAGGCGCTGTGGCCTGTGCAATACCTGTGGGTGGGAACTGGGTGGGTGGTATAGTACTGAAGGTGAATAGCAACAATAGTAGCTAGCATTTCTGGAGTACTTGCTGTGTGTCTGACACCATTATAAATACTTTTGTACAATAGTTCAATTCATTGGTAGTACAAATAAATCTGAAATATCAATGCATTCATTTACTAAGTTCTTTATTGAACAAAGATTTAGAGTACATGGGATATGTTCCAGGCACTCTTCTAAGTGTCAGGGAAACAGAGCTGATCAGAGCAGAAAGGGTCATTGCTTACTGTCCAGTTGCAGGGGACAGAAAACAAACAAGTAGACAAATGAAACAGAATTTAAAACAGTGATATGTGCTCTAAAAGAAATTAAACAAGGTGATACACCAGGGAACCCTTTAGATGGATGGTCAGGGAAAGGTCTTTCTGTGGTGACATCTCAGCTGAGACCAGAAAGTTATAAAGAGCCAGGCATGGGAAGAAGAGAACAGAGTGTCCACACAGAACGACATGGGGAAAAGGCCATTATGGTGTTAGAAATCAGAAGGGAAGCTGGTGAGATTGCAGCTGGGTTAGGAAAGGAGAGAAGGGCATTAGGGCCATATCATTCTGCATCCCTGTAGACTTAGATTAGGGATTAACAGCTTATTCTGAGTAAATGGAAGTCATCAGAGAGTCTTGCACAGGTAAGTGACTTGATCTGATTTATCTTTTCAAAAGATCATCTGGCTGCTCAGTAGTGTCAAGGGAGCAAACATGAAAGAGGGGAATCTGAGACAAAGAGTCCAGTGAGATGATGATAGTTATTTGTATTAGGGCATGCTTTAGTTTGCTGAAGGTTGCCAGAAGCAATACTCAAGAAATGGGTTGGCTTTACAATGGGTATTCATTAATTTGTAAGCTTATAGTTCTGAGGCCTTGAAAAGGTCCAAATCAGGGCTTCATCAGGCAATGCTTTTCTCCCCAGTACCTGACCATTGGTGATCCTGGACTCCTCTATCACATGGGAAGGCACATGACAGCATCTGCTGCCCTCTGCCTTCTCCTCTGGGCCTCCTTGCTTTCAGCTTCTGGCTCCTTCTGGCTTCCTCTCTGCTCCTGTGGCTTTCTCTCAGGTTCTACTGATATCAGTTTCTTGCTCTCATGGTTTTTCTCTCAGCTTCTCTTGGGTTCTCTTTGAGCTCCTGTGTATCTGTGAGTCTCTCTCCATACTTATCCCATTTATAAAAGACTCCAGTAATAGGATTAAGACCCACCCTGGATCATGCCTTACTAATGTAATCTAATCAAAAGACCCTTAACTGAACTGACCTAATCAAAAGGTCCCACCTACAATAGGTTCATACACACAGGAATGGTTTAACTCTAAGGATGGGATTTTCTGGGGTCCATCCAGCATCATACCATCACAGAGTTGTAACTTGAAATTCTGTACAATTAGTATGTCTATTTTATAGAGGAGGAAACTGAGTCATAGGGTGATTAAGACTTGCCTGAAATCCCATAGCTATGGAGTTGAGGAACTGAGATTAGATCCCAATCAGTCTGGCTCTAGAACCAGTCTGGCTCCAGCTCTTACCTGCTATACTGTCTCCAATAGAAGAGAAGAGAAAGAGGTATTGCTGTTTTTTGGATTCCATATTTGCTGAGAATCCCATCAAACCACAGCAAAGAGAGTGTGTCTATAGCATTAGTTTTAACATCAGTCAAGTGATAGATGATACTACTATTAAAACACTATCCCCATTTACTGGTTAATGAGTCAAAAAAATTTTCAATTGCACAGAAATTGCTTGATTTATTCCTCTTTCATAGAAGCTTCTCTTTGTCAGAGACAAAAGCTAGCCTGATCTTTTAGATCAGCACATACATTTGTTCTTCTGATATATTGACCATTATGATGACTAGAAAGTGGGGTCTTGTACATGTATCACCAGCACAACTATAGAGAAAGTTGACTAAGATGACTCTGAAAAGTCTTAAGTGTATTGGGGGGAAAAAGATTTACTTCTAAAAATAAAAAATAAAAAAGCTCCTCTTTCTACATGACCCAACTCTCATCACTCACTCTGATGGCTTATAACCTCCAGATTCATATTCTTCATTTCCTGTGCAGTGGTCCTTCAGTCTTCCAGCCTCTAGGTCTTCAGGGTCACACCCTCTTAAACCTCAGTATCCAGAGTTGGCTGAATAAACCATTGACCTATATGGTTCTCTTAACCAATCTCTCTATCATTCTCCTAAGTGAATGGCTATTTTCCACAAATACAGTGCTTTTTCTAAGCCCCAAAGAAACAGTTAATGTTGGTGATTAATTCCCCTTTTCCTATACACTCATTTCAAAGACACACACACTTAGTGGTTTATCTCTTCTTTTGAGGCTAGCTAAGTTTAGTTTGCTTTAAGATAATAGTTTTAGCCCTTGCATATTAGCATAGAAACTCAAGTTTGAAACACATTAGGGCAAATACCATAAAAAATAATCAAGGATGGGAGTTATAGTATTCCTAACTCTATTTCAATACATTGTCTGAACCAGGGAGCACTTATTGAAGGCCTACTGTATGCTAATTATAGTGAAAGGTATGAAATGCATAATAATCTTTGCTCTTTTTTTTTCAATCTAGTTTAGAGTTGAGATTTAAGATACATATTTTAATTGGCAATTAAATGCAGAACAGAGTTAGTGCCAAATGATGGGTATAAACAATTGCTGAAATCATCAGGGAGAGTGCTTAATGGAGTTGTGGCCTGATTGGGACCAGGAAGACAGGGAGTGGGCAGGCACTATCAAAGTTTTCCATTTAGAAATAGAACTTACAGTTAGATTCTGTATTTTCCTAAAGCTAAGTATGACCATATAACTATATTTTGACACTGAGAAGTGAGCAGAAATGATGTTTGCCACTCCAGAATCAAGTTTTTAAAAAGGTTATTTTTCCTCCTCTGTCTCTCTCTCCATCCACAGGGTTGGAAGGTGGACTTGGTACTGATACACCACTGTGACCCTGAAGAAGATAACACCTTAGGGGTGGGATGGCCACAAGGTGGAAATAAACTAGGCCTAGAATGAATAATCTTGCCGAGGAACAACTACATGGATCACTCACCTATCTCCAACATGCTACTTGAGAGAGAACTGGAACTTCTGTGCTGTTAGAGCCACTGCATTTGAGTGACTCAGTTTTAAAGTGACTTAGTCTATACCAATAACTAATAAAGGGATACAGGGATAAAGCCCTCAGCTAATGCTCACTGGTTCGCATTTAGATAACCAAAGAAGAAGAGGTAAGTACAGTGAATTGAATTAGGAAAACTCAAACTGAAGTACAAACCAAATAGCCTAAGAAGTTATTAAATAGGGAAAATGAATCAGCCAGAGGAGCCATGGTATCTATCTTACAAGGCAAAGCAAGAGAAAGAATAAGTAGAAAAAAGGAGGGGGAGAATTATTTTTAAAACTCTGTGTACACTTTATTTTGTTTATAGCCATCTGAATTTGTAATGGAGGATTTACTGGATTAAGACCAAACAGGGAAGGATAGAATCATTATTACTTGATCATTCTCCAAGGAAACTAGTTAGCATCAAACCATCTTCCATGTAGTAAGGAAGGAATTCTGGCAAGCAGAAGTACCTCTTTCTTGTCTGCTTTGGCCTGTGGAATGATGATTAAGAGTTTCTTGTCCTTTCTCGGAGAAGAAATGAGCTTGCAAGCAAAGGTTTAGATGTCAGGAAAGGGACATGGGCCTCTATAAAAAATGAGAAGCTCTGGAAGAATATCTTGATTTAGGATTGGCAGAATCAGAGCAATTTCTTAGAGTGGTTTATTAATCTAACAAATCTTTATTGAAGTTTAGCTACATGGCAAGCATGTTGAGATTAATCTGATTGTGGTCATACAGAATGGAAACAAACGTTTCCATTGAAATCATCCTTACGTCAAAAGAGAAGGAATGGGCATCCATGGATTGTGAGGCCCTGGTAATTTTTAAATTAAAATGACAAAAAGTAATTTTAAAAGTAGTCATATTTATTTTAACCTAAAATATTTTTTTAGTAACTTACAATTGAAATCAATGGATATTCCAATAAGATATATCATGCTTATAGAGTGGACTTCCAATCTGCGCTTGGCTCAACTTCCTGGGTCCTATGAAACATTGAGACCAGCTTCTACAACAAGCAGCAAATGGGAAAAGCAGAGAAGCCTTCGGTAGGGGCAAACAGAGGACCTTTACAAAGAAGGCATGTAGATACTACTTTCTGTGCCTCTTAGTTTCATTTCCACATTATTATTACACATGCTTTTTTGCTGTGTGGTCTCTATAATCATCAGAACATCATTTTCCTAATTCTCCTGGTAGGCATTTTAGGAAAGAGACATTTAGATGTGTTGAAAAAGGGATTGGCCGAGGTGCTCCCTGGATAGTTCAGTCCTTACCAGAGAGGTGCTTCAGATATGAGGTAGTGAGGGCTTGGATAGTATATCAGGAATGGAAAGATAGGGACTACATCCAAAAAAGGCCAAATTCATTTTAAATAAAAAATAATAAAAATAAGAATTGCTGCGTTATTAAATTGGGGGTAGGAGAGAGAAAGAAGCAAAAAATGTAATGGTGGGACTGAGACATAATTCTGAATTGGGAATTATAAAGTCACCTTTAAGATTTGGAGCCTCCTTTTCTGCAGAGAATGTAGAAGGGAGCACATTGCATAAGTGTGGAAATGGGCCCCTTCTGAGCTTCGAGGTTCCGCTGGGGCTTCTGAGGGCTCTTTTTGACGGTTCCTCTAGCTTTGTTTTAAACTGATCTTAAAGCTGAGGGTCTTTCAGAAGGCTCAGGTAGACATTTTCTTATGAACTTTGTAAGGCTTCCACATATATAAAAGAGGGTAAATGAAAAAATACTCTTTTAAATAGTAGTGGTTACTTTTTAATATTTTACTTAATAGTCTCTGTATTTGTACAACTGCGTATGAAGAAAACATCAAACTTCCATACATGAGGTCTGTAAGAATGTGAGCTCCAGGGTAAATGATCCTCCTGCTGTGAGCCATTGGCTTACCTCTTTCCATCCCACATGGACTCTGTTAAAGACCTTTCTCTCTAAGTAAAGCTAGAGGCAAGGTGGCTACTCTTTATGTGGACAAAACTGGCTACTTTTTTCTGGGTCACCTTCTAGAACTGGAACTCAGATGGCCATTACAGATCAAGAATTTTATTTTTCAAATGGCTCAGCTTGATCAAACACCAAAAATTTGTTTTGCTGCCAAAAAGTGACAGCAATATTTTCCAAGGATGAAAATGTGCTTTTAGCAAACAGCTGAATGGAAACCTGCATTAGCAGATAAAGTACTAATCATCTCAACTCTAGGACAGCTGTTTTTGTCAAAGACAAATACCTAAATAAACAGAGTTCAGTGGTGTACTCAGAAATAGTCTCTTCATATAAGAAAACCAATCCCGAGAGATCATTCAGGAAAATTGGCAGTGTCTGGCTAAGCGAGCTCCAGGCCTCTGCCTACCTGCAAAGTGAATCATTTGTTATCCCCGGAGAAGGTACAATCTTCAGCTCAGGGCAAGGGTCAATAGCAGTACCGGGTGACGGAGGCACGCATTTATGGTTATATGCACTCTCTACCTGCTCTAGGAATAAAAAGACAGAGCTACCTCAGCATTATCATTCTCCTGACCTTCATGAGTGGAGCCATCCCAGCAGGGGAAAAAAACAGTGGGGGAAGAAAAGGGAAAATTAAAATGTTAAAAACTATATTATAGCTCATTTGTGACCTTTAAAAAAATTAGACTTGAGAATATTAGGCTGGACTGGCTACAACGAATCTGACAGCTGTAAAGTTATAGATTTTTTTTTTTCCTGAGTGGCTTTTGACCAAAATCTTAAACAATACGCAGACCCTGCATGTTTCTTGCTGGCTGCCAGCCAGAGAAAATCCAGGATTTTGATCAGAGCTTAACTATTGAAAGAAATTTGCTCTGAATTTCAGAGCGTTCCCCTGTTCTGTAAGCTATGCGTGGGGCTTGTCAAAGAGTCAGTTCCTATGACTAAGGTGATACAAAATGAGGCAAATCGAGAATTATGCAACAATATTTTCTCCCTTTAAACTTCCAGGTTAGTTGGTTTGCTAGGTGAATGTGGCCTGACAAGCAAACAGTTGAAGCCACCTGGAGTTATCGTAAGAATACTTCAAGAGAATGTTTTAGAAGTAATGGCAAGTGTCAATATATTTCAACTACCTAGAGCATTCAAATTCTAAAATCAAAATATAATTGTTAGAGGAGTGTGCCGAACCCTGAAGACAGGCTGCTGCTATATAAAAGATGAAAGTATTTTATTGTCCCTGAGACAAGGAGCCCTTAGGTTTTCTAGGTGTTTTCATCCTTGACAATAAATAAACAAGCAAACAAACAAATCCACCTGGGATTTTATAGCAATTAAGTAGCTTTTCTCCTCTAAACAGAATGATTTTTTTTTTTTTTTGGTGGAGGGGAAATGAAAAACCGAAAAAAAGCTTTTTATTCACTTTCTTTGACATTTTTGGGTAATCAACGTTTGGTTCATGCTGCTTACTTTGAATCTCAAACATTTTATTATCTCTCTTTACTCTGTGAAGGGTGTTTTATTAGGGTACTGGTAGATATTGTTAAACAGTCACTTAATTTCTACATTTTCTAAAGTATGGACAATCACAAACAAATCAGACTTAAAATCAAGATAAAGGTAATTTAAAAATAATATTTTGGGTGTTGTGACCACACATAAGAAACATCATTAAAGGTCATCGAATTAATATGGAGATTACTAAGTATCAGAAGTTATTTTGCACAAGCTATAGTATGTGTTCGCAATCTGATTTTGTACAATATCTATTACAAATGATAAAAAAAGAAAAAGAAAACCTCAGTGGTTTTTGCAGAAGCCCATTTTCTTAATAGGAAATAGATGAATGACAGCATCTGGCAGGAAGAAAAAAGCATATGGTCTAACTAACTGTTTCTATAGAGGTTAAAAACAGCTTTGGAATTTCTCTGGTTGCCATTATGATTGACAGAACATCAAATAAATCATTCACTTTTCTTCCCCTCTCCATTGGTCCCATGTACTGATAAAGACACAGGGGGAAATCAGCAGTGTGGTGCATGAGAAATTAGACATGCAATGCCCATTAACACAAATAGATTTTTTTGCACCTAATTCCCTACACACTATGCAAAAATCTACCCGCAGGACATGGAGTATGCATGTTTTCTTGTTCTTTCTATTTATAATTTTTAATTATTAATTTCATATATAATTGGTTTCTTTAGAGAATGAAATGCCTAGTAGGTTATCTAAAACACTGTTTTGGAGTCTTGGGGCTTGATGCTGCAAAAAGATGGGCTGATACTGAAAGATGTTATGGTATGTAATACAAACAATGAAAATTAGGCTGAGAGGTCTTGAATGAAGTTAGGCTAATTAAACAATTCTCAGTGTTTAAATTCTTGCAACCTTCTCAGGGGTAGACTGCCAATCATCTCATCTTGGGGGATTGCTCTGATTTGCCCTCATCTCCAGGCTCACTTAATAAATGTAACCCTCAAATAACTTATCACATATTTTTACTATAAAACTGAACACCGTTCAACTGTTTTGGTGTTTTCAACTCAGTCTCTTTCTCTTTCTCTCTCTCTCTCCTTTTCCCAAATTCAGTTTTAAAACTAATAAAAGTATTAAAAGGGATCTCCCCTTCCTCATTTTGCCCAGTTTCAGTCTAGGCTATGCACACTTGCAGTAACCAGAAGCTTACCACTTCATGAAGAACTTATTCAGTCACTGGGTGATGCTGTTATAAAGTTTCTACTCCTATCTTGTGGTGGTGGACCTCCCAGACAGCCTCCTGGAATTTACATTCTCCTGTAGTCCACCCCTCTTCCCTTTACATTGAACATGGCTTACCTCTGTAACCAACAGTATATTGTGGAAGTGATGATGGGTGTCTTCCAAGCCTAAGTGACAAAAGATATTACAGTTTCCGGCTTGCTATCTTTTGGATCACTGCCCTTGGGCATGCCAGGTTTCCTGGCTTGAGAACATTCAAGAAGCCCTGTGGAGAGGCACTTAGGTGGAGAATCACATGTGGGGAGAGGCTGAAGCCACCCACCAACAGTCAGCAGCCACTTGACAGCTATGTGGGTTTGCCACATTGAAAGTGGATCATCCAGCCTGATCAAGCCCTAAAATGATTACAACCTTTGCCAAGTTCTAGCCAACTACTTCAAGCTAGAACTACCTATGTAAGCCACTCTTGAATCCTTGATTGACAGAAACTGTGAGATAATAGATGATTATTTCTTTAAACTACTAAGTTTGGGACAATTTTTTATGTAGCATATTTTATGTAGTGTATGTGGAAAACTAATACAGATTGCATTTAAGTCTTTTTGTTGTTCCTAGCTTACTCAATAAAGATTTTGAAAAACTAATTAAATGCCTACTTTATATGATTGCAAATTCCATATGGTTTTAAGTTCTTCTCTTCTCCAGGTAAAATGTTCTCAATCTCTTCAGTCACTTGGTCTTCTGCACTGCTTTCTCACTCTAGATCTTCTTTTTGGGTCATCTCACACACAAATACAGCTATTCAAAAGTATTTATTGGTCCTTTTTCTACAGTATGCCAGTACCTACTTCAGTTGTATTTAACAAAACAGACCAAATCCCTGTCCTCAAGAAGTTTATGTTCTCATGGGGAACACAGACAGCAGACAAATGTAGTTATAAATTTATATCAGATGGCAATAAGTGCCTACAAAAATTAAATCAAGATAATGAAGTTAGGAAGTGCATGTGTGAATGAAGGTGGGTGGTTATAATTTTATATATGGTGACTGGAGAGGCTACTTTGATAAGGTGACTTTTGAGCAGAGACCTGAGGAAAGGAGTGGCTAGCTCTGTGTACCTAGGGCAAGAGTATCCTAAGTAGAGGGTACAAGCACAGGAAAACTGAGGCTGGAGAATAGTTGAAGCACTGGATGAATATCAGAATCCTCTGTGGCTAGAACAGAGGGAGTGAGGGGGAAAGAAGGACATAGTCAGAGAGATATCATGGGAGAGATCCTGCAGGGTCTTGTACATTTGATATTTAAGCTGTGTAAGGTGGGAAGTCAAAAGAAGTTTTGAACAGAGCAGAGACATGACTCAGCTTGTTGAGTATAGACTGAGGGACCAGGGCTGATTACTCCTTTCAATAGCTTTTCTGGTTAATTGATCAAAAATACCAGTTAGATAATTACTTATTATCAAGGATATCAGGTCAACCTATACACCATTCTCAGAGTGTATTGTAGTTGGTATTTGTTCTTTTTCTTAAGTGTCATATTTTAAGTCACGCAAGTTTAATCTGATAAGCATAATGAAAAGAGATGCATATTCCAACATATTTTAATAACTGAATCCTGTAGAATTTTGGGGGGGTCAGCCACAGGGAATTATTATTTTAGTTAATGAATACACCTTCCCCATATTCCTATACTTGAGTTATTTGGGGAAAGAATCTGTAGAGAAGCTTACATTTACCTCTGTCAAGTTTATCTTATTTGATTTATAACCAGATAATGAGGTCATATAATGTTCCAGTTCAATTTTAAAAAATACATAATGAGCATATAAGATAAGCCAGCTTATCTGCTATTGGAGCCAGAGAAGTTTGACAGGGTATATCAGATCTCTCACCAAGATGGCCTCATAGGTGTTCTTTATTTTTGTTTTCTATATTTCTAATTTTTTAACATCTCTTTGAGTTGTTTTAAAACAAATAGGAGGCTGACTTACATTTTATAAATTACATGGCTGGTCTTGCATTCTTTCCACTATCCTGTTTTGTGTCCAAGGCAATGAACATTTTCTCTACCTGGGACTAATCTTAGGATGCCGTAGTGGCATAGCAGATGTTGTCAGTGCTCCATTCATGTCCTTTCCCTTTGTTCCTTTCCTGCACAAACACCCCAGATGTGACTTCACTACCAGTAGTCAGTATCTACAACTCTTGTAAGAAGTACCTGAGAATTTACCTCCACTCTCCAGACCCCAACAACACAGACTGATTCAACAGTGACCTTCTGGTCCAGAGGTATAAAACAGCTTCATTTTCCCTGGTAGGGACAACTCTGAGCATTGCCCACCCTCTTTGCTAAGATCCCTTTGAGACTGAGCCAATGTACACCAAGGCATTGCTCAATGTCTGAACCATTCTAGACTTCCTCCCCTTCCTAGACCCATTTTTCCACTTTCCAGCTAGCTTTTTACAGGGACTAAATCCCAAACTGATATAAAGTGATGGAGGCACATGTCTCCTTCCCCTGCCCTTCTCTCTGTTATTCCAATTGACTTATTATACAGATTTACTTTATTAACACTTCTTTTCATCATGCCACATGTAATCCACCTTGCATTCAGTCCTTATTTCTCTATCTAGTACTCATGAATGCTGTAAGAGTTTCATTGATGATTTGGCCTGGTCCAGATTCACTGTATCTTCTATTCTAGTTACTCTAAGAAAGAAATTTAACTTAGTCTGATATTACAAGTTCTTAAGGAGACAGTGCTGAGCTTAAGTTGATTTTACTACCTTTTGTAATTACTGAAAGCAAATTTCTAGAATTTTCAACCGTAAACTCACTCATCTGTAGCTGGGGTAGAGAAACTGCCTTTCCATCTTTGAAAGTCAGAATTACATTTTTCGCCTACTCTATGTGTTGGAAGTTCCCCCTTTCCCAGTTCTCTCTATCCTTTTGAAATTTGGCCAATGACAGAATATCAGAGAGTCAATAAATCCAGTCCCTGGCTTTAGCTCTGTCATGCCCAAAGGATGCAAACCTAGACAGGAGACATTGTTTCCCTGGGCCCCAATTCTACTACCTAAATGATGAAAGACTAGATCAGATGCCCAAATGTCTGAGAGTAACTGGACGGCTTAGAGTCATATAATATAATCACTCAGCGGGGAACTGTTCATATATAATTTTTGTTGTATTATGTATTCCCAGACTAGTTTCAATAATGTTTGAGGCTATGTAGGCATAAAAACATGAATAATAAACAACATGGAGATGTAAGTGGCACACAATTGAACACACATTTTGATTACAATCATACATTATTTGTTAATCACATAAATGAAGATTAGAAAGGAGCATGAAACACTGAAAATAGATGCTTAGAGTGGTAGGATAGCATAGTGGATTGAATGGTGTACCCTGATTTGGACATGTTCTTGGTCTTGCCCTGCATTCTGGTGCGTGTGGGCCCATTGTAAATAAGATCTTTTCAAGATGTTACTTCAATTAAAGTGTGGCCCAACTAAATCAGGTTGGGCTTTCCTGGATGAGTGTAACCCTTTATAAGCAGAGTGAAAGACAGAGGGGAGAAGCCGCTGGGAGTAGCCAGAACCTGAAAGTCAACAGAACCTAGAGGAGAACAGAGAACCCTGCCAGGTGCATTGAATTGCCATGTGACAAAAAAGCCAAAGACCAAGAATCACAGCTAGCTCCAGAATGCAGCAGACTTCAGGGAGAAAGTATCACCTTGCTAACACCTCAACTTTGAATTTCTCCTTGCCTCAAAACCAAGAGCCAACAAGATATTTAAGCCAACCCATCATCTAGCCTTTGTTTTAACAGCCAGAAAATTAAAACAGCTAGTGTTATTTTAAAATTCTTAGTAAGTTTTGTGAAGGTTTTAGAATTTTTATATTATATGTAATACATTAATATAAAATTAAAAATAAAAGTACTTTAAAACAAGTTTCTCTTCAACTGCTAAATCTTACTCTTACTGTGTATGCTTCAAGGTCATTTTTTATACCTGTCGGTACATACAGATAGATATAGATCTGTTGGTATATGTTATAGTTACTTTTTGTTTTTAAACAAAGAAAGAATCACTTGGTATGTAATTTTTGCTATGATATTCCTTGTCAATATGTTTTCCTCATTCTTTTTTGTCCCAGCAGAGAATTCTTGTTATGATCAACTCCAATCCACCACACTGATGAAGGAAGGATCCCCCCACCCTAAATCATACCTGATCATGAGCATGTAATACCTGACACTGGACAGATGAAGTGTATTAGTCACATATACTCACAGAAAAGGACAAGAGGATACCACATACTATAAAGGGCCACGTGGGGGTTGTACTTAGAAGCAGAGTGACCCAGCAGGGGCTGTTAGAGGCTTTGTAGTGACCAAAGGGTGGGGTGACCCTTATTTCCCATGGGAGGATGTGATTGGTTTGTCTGAATAATTTCACAAGGTGGAAGGATGGTTAAACCATTAGGCCATGGATCGGGTAGACTGAAGCTGGTCTGCAGCTAATACGGGAAACAGCCAGGTAGGGAGCCAGGTAGGGTGTGGGGGGCATATCTGACAAGAGTAGAGGAACTAATGGCTAGGCCTTGGGGCTCCATGAAACTCCAAGTTGTCAAAGTGGTACATATAATCAGACCTTCCAATACAGTTCTATAGTGTGGCTATTTCATAGACTATTCAGTTATCCCCTAATCCAGTAGGACTGCCTATGCTGTTTAACTAATTGTGAGCTTTTTGTTATTGTAAATTGTGTAGTCACATCTTTTATCCAATTTTTCTATTGGATTGTCCTTTTCTCATTGGAACTAACATAAATTCTGGATATTAATTTTTTGTCACATATGTTGCAAATATCTTCAATGTGTTTCTCACCTTTTAATGTTTTGATACTCTAGTCCATCATATAGAAGTTAAAAATATATATAGGCAGAGTGATGTCAACACTGGCAGAGTAGGCAGCTCCAAGGGACCATCCTTCCACAGAGACATAAAAGAAATACTTGGAGTTGTCCTAAATGATATTGTAGGGACAGATACAGGACAATATACATCCTGCCATAACCACTGAATGGACTGGGAGAGAGTGTAAACTACAACATAAGCTATAATCCATGCTGTGTAGCAGTGCTACAAAATGTACTCATCAAATGCAATAAATGTACCACACTAATGAAAGAAGTTGTCAATGTGGGAGGAGTGGGGTTGTGGGGAGTGGGGTATATGGGAGCCTCTTGTATTTTTTAATATACCATTTTGTATGATCTATGTATTTTTTTTTAGGATAACTTTTTTTGTCTTTATTTTTTTAATGTTACATTCAAAAAATGTGAGGTCCCTATGTACCTCCACCCTCCTCACGCACTCCTCCCGTAACAACAATCTCCTCCATCATCATGAGACATTCATTGCACTTGGTGAATACATCTCTGAGCACTGCTGCACCACATGGTCAATGGTCCCCATTATAGTTTACACTCTCCCCCAGTCCACCCAGTGGGCCATGGAGGACATAAAATGTCCAGTAACTGTCCCTGCAGTACCACCCAGGACAACTCCAAGTCCTGAAAATGCCTCTACATCATATCTCTTCTTCCCACTCCCTACCCTCAGCAGCTACCATGGCCACTTTCTCCACATCAATGCTACATTTTCTTCCATAACTAATCACAATAGTTCCAGAACACAATATCAGTAAGTCCACTCTAATCCATATCTATTCCTCAATTCTGTGGGCCCTGGGATGGTTATGTCCACTCTACCTCCATATTGAGAGGGTGCTTTAGATTCGACTTGGATGATGGATGCAATTCTCCTGCTTGCAGTTATAGGCACTCTTGGCTCCCTGGTGTGGTGGTTGACCTTCTTCACCTCCTTGTTAGCTGGCTGGGGTAAGTCCAATAAACCAGAGGGTAGGAGTTGCAAGTCTGTTGAGGCTCAGGGCCTGGCTATCATGGACAATTCAGAGATTCAGGTCCCCTGAGTATACACTAAACCCCAGTGCCAACCACAGGTCCAGTAAAAGTAACAGGAGAGGCTTGTGAACAAAGATCACATCTAAGTCCAACTCCATCACACTCAGGAACACAAACTCCAAAGTAGGGCCACTGACATGGCACTGAACTCCATCTGCCATGACTGTAGAACCTGTGGGTCTCTGTAGCCCTTAGAAGAACCAATACCTGGGTTGTATCTACTTTAGCTTTCTCTGGGACTTTGCTGGTGTGCATAAGGATGACCCCTCTGATGACTTCTGGCTCTTTTTCGGAGACTCATAGCCATATAAACTCATTTGTCCTTTCCATTTCCCCCTTTTACTCAAGGTCAAAAAGCATTTTTAACTCCTGATCTTACATGTAGGCTGAGATATTCTGCTGGTCTGAGCTGACCCTTTTATTCAAGGTCATTTCCTAGTTACATCATCAGCTGGTACTTGGTAGTAATCTCTCAGTACCAGGGAGGCTCATCCCCCGGAGTCATGTCCCATGCTGGGGGGAAGGCAATGCATTTACATGCTGAGTTTGGCTTTGAGACTGGCCACATTTGAGCAACATGAAGGTTCTCAGGAGGAAACACTTAGGCACCCTGCAGCTCTAGGCCTAGTGCTTATTTCAGGTGCGTAGGCTCAGAAGTATAGTCATTAGTATCAAGGGCTCATAATAAACACAGGGCATAGAATTGCTATATCAAATAAATAAAAATAAATATAAAAAAATAAACAAAAACTGTCAGAATCAACTTTGTCAGAATTCTGGGAAACAGTCAACAAGTTACACTAAATGAGCAAATTCTGAATCAAGATAAAGGCAACTTAAAAATAGTAGGAAAGCTTTGTAGTTTTTATTTGCCCTTAATCCACTCCCTTTCCATCTCAGTGACAGACAGAGATGGCAGCCCCATAGTCCTTGGTCTGGAGGGAGAAAAGCATATGTCATTCAAAAATTATGTTTGTCTGTTCTAACCTTTCTTAGGGTTCCCTGAAGGACTGAGACAAGGTACTTACCTTGGTTTCACCCAACTTGGAACTCACTAGGGCAAAAAGTGGCAGGTATTCCTCAAAAATATTGTAAGATAAATAAGCAGCACATAGTTTACTGGAGCAAAATATTATAGTTGAGGCATACATTTGAACTAAAAATAAAATTCCTCCCAAAATCAGTGGAGGAAAAGTTGGGGAGTTTCTATGGGAAACCATGGCATTCAAAAGTGTATGTGCCTAATTTAGAAAGCCATACACATGTCCAGGACAGGATACATGCTGAGAAAAAAAACTGAATAGGCTCTGTGTGTTTACCTCTAGCTGATCTCTAGATTCAGTGAAGCAGAAAGTGAAGGCTAAGGCAAAGTTGTAAATGGTCTGGTTGTGGATTGAAAGAATACCTAAGCACAGAGCCAATTTGCAAACAAAGACCTGAAGAGTTTTCCCTTATTTTTTTTCTTCTTTTATCTATTTCTCTCCTTGTTTCTTTCTCTCTCCATCTCTTTCATTCTCTGGGCTCCTGGCATTCAAGGAAATCAATGCCAAAACACCAGCTGAACTCAATCTAAAGGAACAGAGAATTCAGGAACCACACATGAAGAATAACAAAGACTTTACAAAAAATAGTTTAGAAAAGTCACTAAACAAACAAACATCTACAGCCTGCAGCTGTAGCAACCAAAGCAAACCCTTATGAGAGGGAAGAATCTTATTTCCAGAGTTACTACATAATAGTATTCAAACATCCAGTTTTCCACAAAAATTATGAAGCATTCAAAAAATAAAAAATAAAAGTGTGACCCATTCACAAAAGAAATGAACAGAAACTGTTCCTGTGGAACAGACATTGGATTTACTAGAGAAGGACTGTAAATCAATTGTGTTAAATAGGCTTAAAGAGTTTAAAGAAACTATAGACAAAGAGCTAAAGGAAACCAGAAAAATTATGTCTGAACAAATAAAGAATATCAATAAATATATATCAATTATAAAACAGAACCAAACAGAAATTTGGGGCAGAAAAGCACAATAACTGAAATGAAAAACTCACTAGAGGCCTTCAATAGCAGATTTGAACAGGAATAACAACAAATCACAAAACTTGAAGATAGTTCAATGGCAATTATGCAGTCTGAGAAACAGCAAACAGAATAAATAAAAAGTATCAAATCATAAGAGCCATGTATTCTAACATACATAGTGGGAATTCCATAAGGAGAGGGAAGAGAGAGGAAGGAAAGAAAGTATATTTGAAGCAATGAAGACTGAAAATTTCCAAAATTTGATAAAAGACATGAATCTATACATTCAAGAAGCTTAACAAACTCTATGAATAATAAAGACAAAAAGATTCACACCACTTTTTTGTCCTGAGCTCTAATAATTATTTTATTTTAATAAAATTGCCAGAAGCCAAGGACAAAGAGAGAATATTGAAAGCAACAAGGAAGAAGTAGTTCATCATATACATGGGGCATTGAAGATTAACAGTAGATTTTTCACCATATATCATGGAGACCAGGAAGGAGTAAGAAGACATCTGTAAAATACTGAAAGAAAGAAAGAAAGAAAAAAAACTATCGACCAAGAATTCTACATCCAGAAAACTATCCTTCAAAAATGATGGAGAAATTTAGGCAGTTTCAGATAAATAAAAGCTAAGAGAGTTTGTTTCTAGCAGATAAGCACTATAAGAAATTCTAAGGGGAGTCCATCAAGTAGAAATTAATGGATACTAGACTATAATTCACAACGATACTAAGAAATAAAGAACTCTGGTAAAGGTCATAATATAGATCCCAAATTTCTGGAAATATGGCTGGACCAGATGGTCATGAAGATATCTAATATATGTCATTCTAAAAATTCTTCTTTCTCCCCAAGCCTACACACCCCATGGTAAAGAGAATCTAGTACTTTATGTTGCTTATTCCAGGTAACTACAAAAACTTCTAGATTTTATACCCAACAAATAGCTACTTTTCTACCCTTTACTATTATAAGAATACTTGGTCTTGAATAACAGAATAAAAATATAAGAGCAGCCTACATTGACTGGCTAAAAACTTCCATAGCTGAATCCAATGTAAGCATTGTAAATGTATGTTTTTTTAAAAATGATGAAAATATTATGGGAAAAGTATGTATAATCATATCAATTTTTCTTTAATAGTCCCTATAATTTGTGTAGGGTAGCCATTATTACTCCAAAATTATAAAAACAGTTTAATACATTTCCTTCTAATATATTTATGCTTTTGTTTTTCTTATGTTTAGTTTCCATAAACTGTAGTAATTTAATTATGTCATCATGTGAATGAGCAAACATTTTCCTCCAATTTTATAGCTATTATACCAATATGATTTACTGATGAGTTTCCATTCCCTCTACCTGCAAGTTAAAATGGTTTAAAATGCCATCTTGAATGTATTTAAATTTTCACAAGTACATGGATCCATTTCTGGACTCTCTATTCTACCATTTTAAAGTGTCTGTTTTTATTTTAATTACTATAGTTTTTATCATATATTTTGCCATTTTACACATCATTCACCTTCTCTTCTTTAATCATTTTCTGTATATTCCTGAACATTTCTTTTTTTAATAAATCTTCAAATCACCTTGTCAAATTCCATTGAAATATGGATATAATTGATATATTGATTGGAACTGCACTGGATTTACAGATTCCTATCAAAATTGAGTATTCATATTTGGAAATATAATACGTCTATTTATTTAAAAGTTAGTGGTGAAGAATACAGCTCTCTTCTTTTCTTCTTAAGTGGCTATTTACTTAACCACTCACTCTGTGGGGTGAGAATTCAATAATTTAATTAATTATGTGATTTAATTAAGATCCACAGCAAGGCTCCAACTCAAATGTAGAACTAGCCAATGCCTGAGCATGTCTCTTACTCCTACATACATGCAAGCAAAGCTTAGAGAACAGGAGCCCTGCATGCACCATTCCAGAAATGGACATTATGGTTCCTAGTAGAGAAAGTAATTGGTCACAGACTCAATTCTTCTCCCTGTTTCATTTTTTATTAACAATGTTGTATTGGAAATTTTTTAAAGACTTTAGAAAAATACCTAGCACATTACCAATACCTTGTTAGTCTTTGAGTTTTAGCCCTGCAATAGTAATTAACATAATTTCTTTTCCTAAAAAATATACCTTGCAATGTCTTTGTGAGAATTAAATATAATAAAATAACCTAATAAGAATATGTACCAGGCACTCAGCATGTGCCATACACCTTAGACATTTATGATTTATTATCACAATTATCCATTGCATTATGTTCTGTCGCTGCCCATTTTACTGTTGAGGAAATCAAGGCAAAGAGAGGTTAAGAGGCAATCTTTAAGGTACAAAGTACTCTCAGTCTAACCTCAATAGCACGGGTTCTTAAACTTTTTTGTTCCATGGACCTCTTTGCCAGTCAGGTGAAAACCACGGACCCCTTACTAAATCCATACTATACTGTGTAGTATTTAATAACTATGCCACAACCATACCAAAACATCCCCCCAAGAATGTTTTTTTTAAATTCAAATTCAAGCTCACAGACCCTTTGTTAAGAAGTCCTGTTTTAAAGCTTTTCATTGTCCACAGAAAGCACCTGGTAAAACATAGGTGCTTAACAAGTGATAGAGCTCTGTTTATCTTGCTTTTGGTTATTTTATTATTATTTGTAATGGCCTCAGCCCTGAGGGAAATTAAATATATAACGAAGAGAAACAAAACTGAATGAGAGGGAGACATTGTTTCATATGTAACCATGTACGTTTGCAGCAGATTGCATTGTCCTTTTTTAACTGATTTCTGGCTGAAAAAAAAGTAACTGGGAAAATGGCCAAGGTGACTAATTCCTAAGTCATTGGGCTTATGAACTCTGTCGCTGTGGGCTCTGTCTTTTAAAGACACATTTATGACTACTTCAGGAAGATACCAGTATTTTTAGTCTGTGACAGAATCCATTTACAAGTTTGAAAAACTCTCAATTGAAAAAAATAATCTAACTATACAACATAGGTCTGTTACATCGTTGGTATTTTTAGTTTCCTGTTGCCATAGTAGCTATACTTAGAAGCAAGGACATTAGTGCTTACTACTTCAGGCTATAATCTACCATAAATGTGAGATTTGATTACACTTAGTACTGTATCAACTGGCATGATTACTAGTATTATTCATGGTTTTAGGATTACAACCTCATTAAAAATAAAGCTACATAATTTATCATATTGGCCTCTAACAGTACATATTTTTTTACCCATGAAAAGGCTCTGGGTTGACAGCCTGTAATGTAAAGTCATTTTCTCTTTATAATAGAGCAAGACTGTGGGTGCTCCATGCCAAATATGCCAAATGAGTCAGAGAAACTCATTCAATTATCCGAATGTTACATCAACAAAATCTTCAGATACGCAACTAAATTTTCTATTACTTCATCTCAGTGCTTGTGCACAATTTAGACACTTACCTGAGAGTAGGAATTATTAAAAACAAAATCAAAACCTTTAAACATGACTCTTGCAATATTGTTCAATTTGATTCTTACTTGGACTACGGGCAATTTTATTAGAGGTTCTGTTTATAGACAAACTCAAATTTACACAATGGAAAAAGTTGAAATCACTCAAACCATTGGTGAATAAAATATTTTAAATCTTAAAAAGAAGAAAAGAAAAAAGAAACTAGTCCATAAGAATTAAGAAAAAAAAATTTTTTTTTTCCATTAAGAAATACATTATACAAAATAAGGGGTAATCACTCTAAGTATTTCTGGCCGAGAAAGTGAAGCAGAGTTGAACATTAATGGATACCTTTTACTTATAAAGTTGGATTTTCTGACCAGAAAATCAAAGCTTCAGAAAATGTAGTTCTATTTTTCTTTTTTTTCAATTAAAGTATAAGGGTCTTTTGTTTGAAATAGCACTCTGTTTTTACGTGCTGTGGCAATGTGACCGGTATATTATGCCTTACCAAGTTTAAATATCAGAGGCAAATTCTAAACTTTTCCTTTTGTCTACAAGCCCATACACTTATAAAAACTAAATATACATCATCTTAAGCTACTAAATATACATCATCTTAAGCTAAACTGAAGCAACTGGAATGGGATACACTATTCCAGATATTGAAGTTGGCCATTCTTCGATCATGTCATTAATTTATAATATTTTAAGTATTTTCTATCCCTTTCTTAATGCACACAACGTCTTATTTCTGGCTTTAACTGCTGACATTTACAGGGTATAAAGTCCAAAGAGCCACAGTAGACAGGATGACTCCTAAACATTTTTCCTTAAAGGAGCTTTCAAAATCAAAAGACCATCAGAACACAGAAGAGTTTCAAGAATATTTTTGCCAATATCCATTATTTTTCACTTATTCTAGGTTACATTTTATGTTCTATCCAATTCTCTAAAGTGCTTACATGCAGCTGGAATTTTTCCAGAATTCCAAACTTTCCATCAGCCAAAATAACTTAGTAGAGTGAGCCAATCTCACTTGCTAACTCTCTTTGGCCTCTTTCAAGAACGCAATGACGAATGAAAAGAAAACTATTTCCTATTTCCTATCTCCTGACTCTGTCCCACTTCTGCCCCACTTTTCCAGGACTAAACCTGAATACTTTTATTTTTAAATATTTGGAAAAAACATTAAAAATGTGTTTATGCTTGAAGGTTAACCTCACCAACCAGCACTCATCTATACCTCTGAAAATTATATATGGATTATAGACACTTTCTATTACGTCCTCTGCACGGGTCTTCAGAAGCCCATTGAGCAAAGTTCATGATTCACGTCATCTTTTTCTCTCCAAATGTGTGGCCGATGATCATTGCAAAATTAGTACACATTATTTTTTTGTTAAATGTCACCGTATTTGGAGGTTAATGTATAGATTTTAGATTCAGTGAGCTTCACTTTGTATCCTGGATCTGCCACTTATTTGGGCAAATCACTTAACTTGGTTGCCTTGGTATGAAATCGGAAAAATAATACTTAATGCATAAAGTTTTTATGAAAATGAAATGTCATGATCTATGCACCTCACTTGGCATCTGTAACATAGTTTAAAATGTTAGCTATCATTCTTACTAATTCTAAAAAGTTTAGGAAAAGCATCTCATTGTAGTGAATGTATGAAAGATGGATGAGTGTCTACACTTGATCCATGGCTTGAAATCAAGTCACCTGAATAAATATGGTTTGGGTCACATTATTAACATGCAACTATAGTTTCCTTTAAGGTAGGAACAACAGCTCATTCATACCTAATTCTATCCCTAGGCTCCACTACAAATAGATTAAATTCAGTTGCAGATAAGATATTCTATTGAAATGATAGTGTCTCTTTACATATGGAATAAATTCCAAAGGCTTTAAGATGGCATTTAAGGCCCTCATTGCTAAGACTATGTAGATGCTTCCCCAGCATCTTAGTTCATGTCCCCACGTGGATAGTGGTTTGGCCACTTGGTAGGCTTGGCTCCGCCCCCAACTCTAGGGAGCAGGCTCTTTTGACTTAACCAATCAGTGAAATTCTATCTCTCGTCACACACTTTTGATTTAGGGATAGGAGTGTTAATCAGGCCTAAGCCAATAAGAATGGAATTCCCTCACTATTGTGATAATTTCAAGTATGACTATGTGATATAAGTTGGAAGAACCAAAATAAATCTCATGACTTTGTTTGAGCACTTGATCTGTTGATAGGCAAAATGAGAAAACATTCTGAGAACTCTGTTGCTCTTGAGAGCCATTCTTTAAAGAAGAGAAGAGCTCACACTAGGGACATAGATATCCTAGAAGGCAGAGCAGAGAGATGGACAGCATCTGGTTTATTTTTATTTTTATTATTTTTTAAGATTTTAAATTTCTTTCTCTCCCCTTGTCACCCCCTTCCCCACCCCTCATCGTCTGCTCTCTATGTCCATTTGCTATGTGTTCGTCTTTGTCTGCTTGCATTCTTGTCAGTGGCACCAGGAATCTGTGTCTCTTTTCATTGCATCATCTTGCTGTGTCAACTCTGTGTGTGTGTGGCCCCACTCCTGGGCAGGTTATACTTTTTTCACGCAGGGTGGCTCTCCTTGAAGGGTGTACTCCTAGCATGTGGGGCTCCCCTATGCGGGGGACACCCCTGTGTGGCAGGGCACTCCTTGCACACATCAGCACTGTGTGTGGGCCAGCTCACCACATGGGTCAAGAAGGCCCTGGATTTGATCCCTGGACCTCCTATGTGGTAGGCAGACACTCTATCAGTTGAGCCAAATCCACTTCCCGCATCTGGTTTATTATTGCTGTTGTTTTTCTAAATTGATATTGCTGAACTACTGGTTTACCCCTTACCTATAGTTTCTTTAGTCATATACTTTTCAGTTATATATGCCAATATATTTCTTAAATTCTTTAGCCAATTTAAGTGTCTTTTTAGTTGTAATCAAAAGTTTGTGAATTCATATAAGCACCAATCAGTTTTCTAGAGTAATATCTTACTGGATCATTCATAAACAGCATGGACCAGGTATACTGGGTAGTTTGCCATTTCCTAGAAAGCCACCATATTTTACTGCCACTGTATGTTTTTTTGAAATAGCTCTCTCCACAGAAATGATTTCCTCTTTTATTCTGATCATTCTTCTAGTTCCAGCTCAAGTATGACTCTACCCCTATCTTTACATAAATTCTTGGGATTATACCACAATTATAATTATTTATTTTTATCTCTATCTCCCCTTCTTGCCATCTGTAGATGCTCAGTCACTTACAGCAGAGCCAATGCCTTGTTGACTTTTGTGTCTCACCACTGTACCTAGTACAATGCTTGTGTTTAGGAAACCCACTGACCTTGATCAAACAAACCTTTATGGCTACCTTTTTAGTAAAAAGTATATCAACAATTGATCTATTTAATTACTGATGGTGAAGAGTTAATATTTTTTGGACATCCATGCCTTAGCACTATGTTATAGGTCCTCACATACTTGTGCAATTTCTCATTTAGTTTTTACCACAGCCTTGGGATTCTTATTCCTATTTTACAAAGAGGAAACTGGGTCTCAGAAAGATAATTAATTTTCCCTGAAATCAACAAAATTAGAAAGTGGGAGAATCAGAATTATAAGTCAAAATTTGCACTGGGATAGGCTATTGACTCAGTGGGAATATACATAATTATATATCTCACAAAACTTTCAAATGTGGCTAAATTCATCCCTTTTGTCCAGAAGTCAGTACGGAAAAAAATGCTTAGCACTATACAGTCCTCTGTAGAATAAGTGCACCCACTTTAAATAACTGAAGGGTTAAGGCAGGCAATTCATTAGAGCAACTGTGTTAATTGGCCTAAAGGAAGAATATAGGCTGAACTTCTATTGCTGTTTTGGTCAGAAACATTCCATGCCTTTTACATGCCAAGCCAGGTTATAGGTGCTCAGATATATAACTACATACACATATGTAAAATAATTTGATCTTATATTGTTGGGTGTGGTCCACACATGAAATGCTAGTACACCAAAAGATTAACTAATAACATAGTTTCTTAAAATATGAAGATGTTTTTAAGTTTTTTGAGGCCTCTTGTTTGACTGAACAAGATATATCAATAAAAGGGGCAGCTTTATTTACACATTCTTTCAATGAATTTGGAACAAGCACATTCTTTCAATGAATTTGGAACAAGCAATTCAGAGAAGAGAGAGGAATGTCTCTCATTTTCCTTTCCAAGTTGCTAGAAGGAGTCAAACGGCAGTTCATAGAGGGTGTTCTTTAGTTATGTCAACTAGGCATTAAGGGGATTTTTCAATCAAATAGTTGAATAGAAGATCAAGATTTATAACTCCATTCCTTACGGGGAAAGTTACAAGCTGACTGCTGCTACCACACTTCCTTTCTGTTTTTTCCTAAGGTTTCTAAGAAGGACAAGGCAAAACTATCTCTATCTTCTCAATTTCTCAAATTCTCTTTCCTCAGAGGTTTTATGACCTTTCATTGAAAAACAACTTCAATGTTACAAGGAAAGAAAAATGGATAAATGGGACCTCCTCAACTTAACACTTTTTGTGATTCAAGAAGGTGAAAAGGCAGCACACTCAATGGGAAAAATTATTTGGAAACCACATATCCTATAAAGATTTGATTTCCATGCTATATAAAGAGATCATATACTCAACAAATAAAAGAGCAAGCAATCCAATTTGAAAATGGACAAAAAAGCTTAAACCAACATTTCTCCAAAGAGGAAATAAAATGGCAAAAAAGCCAGGAAAAAATGGTTCAATATCACTAGCTATTAGGGAAATACAAATCAAAATGACAGTGAGATATCATCTTACACCTCACAGAATGGCCATTATTTAAAAACAATAAGTCCTGTGGAGGACGTAGAGAAATAGGAATACTCCTTCACTGTTGGTGAGAATGCAAAGTGGTGCAGCCTCTGTGGAAAATAGTTGGGTGGTTTCTCAGGAAGCTAAATATAGAACTGCCCTAGGATTCAGAAATTCCTCTACTAGGAATATATCCAGAAGAACTGAAAACTGAAATGAACAGACATTTGCACACTGATGTTCATAGTGGCATTATTCACAACTGCCAAAAGATGGAAATAAACCAAGTGTTCATCAACCAATGAATCAATGAACAAAATGTGGTATATGCATACAATGGAATACTATGCTGCTGTAAGAAGTAAAACTGGGGGGTATATGATAACATGAATGAACTTTGAAGACATTATGCTGAGTGAAATAAGCCAGACACAAAAGGACAATATTGTATGATCTCACTAATATGAACTAAATATGAAGAACAAACACATGGAGTTAAAACCTGGAGTAAGGTTACTAGGAGACAGAGTGATGCTTAATGTATATATAAGTTTTATGTATAAAAGTTTTATATATAAAATATATATAAAGTTTTAGCTTGACTGTAAAACTGTGGAAATGGATAGAGTTGATGGTAACACAGTATACTCTATGTAACTAATGTAGCTGGTTAAGAAATGGATTGTGACTGAAAGTGTAGTCTAGGGATGTAAATGTCAATTGAAAGAAAGCTAGAGTATATTCTAGGGACTGAATAACACAGTGAACCCAGAGGTGGGTGAGAATTGTGGTTAAAGTACAAGAATGTCCTTTGTCCTAGAACAAATGTACATCACTATTGCAAGTTAGAAAGAATGTGGAGAAGCATGGGAAAAATGCAATTAATGTAACCTATGGATTACAGTTGCTAGCAATATTGTAATATTCTTGCATCAACGTCAAAGAAGTATTGTGTTAATAATAGTGGTTATGGAAAAAACATACTAAATGTATGCTATAGACTATAATTAGTGGACATAGGCTGATGATATTACCTCATAATCTTTAACAAATGTTCTACAACAATGTAATGTGTTGGTGGAGGGATGTTGTATGGGAATTCTGCACATTAGGGCATGATTGTTTTGTAAGTTCACAACTGCTCTTAATAAAAATGTTTTAAAAGTTGCAATGAAAGAATCAATAAACACAAAATGGAGGTTATAATGAAATTTTAGGAAGAAGAAATATAGTTAAGACTCAAAATATAGGGTTGGGAAATATATTAATAAAATAAAGTTTCTGAGAAAAATATTCTCTGAATGTCCCCAAGTGTTAGTGTATTATCACCTGGATTTTTTCCCCTATTTTATCCTGTAACAGGAATGCTAAGCTTTTATTTTGAATGACTCTGATTGCAAAACAGCCTTTTAATTTAATCATTTTCTCTGAAAAGATGCCATTTACTTAACAAGGGTCAAAGTGTGATAGGGAAAAAGAGCAGCTCTAACCAGAAAATAGATGCCAGTCACACACTGCAATTGAGTTTCATACGCACAGATTTAAAATCGAACAAATTGGTGTCTCTTAAAACTAGATTTGTGGAAATATTTTCCTTCCAGTTAAAGTCTAAGGACTGATATTCTGGTATTGATGCTGATGTGCAAGATGCTGTAGTTTCATTGACCACATCTAAACAGTTTTCCCCAGATGCAGAAATTATCCAATGACTGTAATATCATGTCTCCATGCCTAAATAAAACATTTTCCCCTAAGAAATTTCATCCACATTGGAATGAACTACTTCTTTGGTGGAATGGCTTTGGAATTCAAAATGAAAGAAATTAGGAAGGTTGCAAAATCATAGTGTTGGTGAGGTGGGAGGTACATGGCCATTCTGTGAAGCAGCTGTAAATAATATTAACTAGAGTAAAATTTTGGGAGGACAAGTTTTCAATATAGAGCAAAAATCGAAAAAATAAATCTTTTTGACCTAACAATTTCACTTCTAGGAATATATTATAAAGAAAATAATCTGAAAAAGACCCAGAAACATATGTTTCCATGCAATGAAATACTATGCAGCTGTAAAGATGAGCCAACTATTGCTACCAGTATGTATATGGATAATTTTTGAATATACTGTTCAGAGAAAGAAGTTAGCCATTGAAGAATAAATATAGTGTGATTCAGTTTATGTAAAATCAAAAGCAGGGCAAACTAAACAATGCATTATAACTAGATGGAAAATTATAAATGAAAGCAAAGGATCATTAATACAAAATTGAGGTTAGTCATTAAAACTTAGGAAGAAGAAGGGGATACTTCTCCGTTAAGAAATGAGACATGGAACCATTTGAATTTCTTGAATCTTTGATTCCTCTTCCGTAAACAACATCACTGTCCCTGTTATGAAATAGTCACTCAATAAACAGGTTTTGAAAATCAGTCCTGATATTTCAATGTTTCAAGAAAAGGAGATCCTCCTCATTAACATATTGGGGTGAGTATAATTTTTTAAAAGCAGCTCATGAGGAAAACTTTTATTCTTGCAACAAAATATTAATTCTTCGTCAATAATTCTTCATTGCTTGTTACAAGAATGCTAAGTAGCTAGAACAAGTGGCATGCTAAATGGCATGATTTATAAAACAATCATATAATGGAAGGAGTTATTCTGTAGAAATATTTTTAATGGCATTTGTGGAGTAAATGTTTCTTTAATCTTCATTGATTTGTAGATATAAAAATTCCAGACAGATTCAAACCTAAGATATATTTATTCTTGTTAGTGTCAAATGCATTGGCAAGACTGTAATAAATAGAATTAAAGTAGAAGAATTTGAAACAAGATTAAGATCAGAAGCTAAAATGCTAAATGCTAAAAAAGAGATATAAGGAAAAAGGAAATTTTTAGGAAAGTAAAATTCATATAAAATCATCATAGAAAAAACATAAAAAGACAATGAAATGGTAAATTAGGATGGAAATAAAATATAGGGAGATAAAATTTGGTATTAAGATATAAGTGGAAAATTAAATGCAGGTAAGTGAAGTTATAAAAAGTAAGGACTAAGTAAGTATAATTCCATGAAAATTCTAAATTAAAATTTTAGTAAGTGGCAGCAGAACTCATATCAAGAAGATGGAAGAAAGTAAAAGGGTAACAAAAACTTGCACAATGGTACAAATGTCCACGCACTTTTGAAATGGTATAGGATGAGAAGCTGAAAATAGAACAGGTACAGATAAAGGAAAATAAATAATGACAAAAAAGGGACTTGAGAAGAGTCACAACTTCAGTGTAGCATGAAATTGAAACATGGCAAAAGAATATGAAATCCTGAAAAGGCAAATGACAAAAAGTAAAGCCCTAAAAAATGGTTAAAAAAAATAAAGCAATAATGAAAAGATTTTGGGTGATTCTGAGGAATTATGTTAATTATGCATTGTTATAAGTTGAAACATACTAATAAGAACATGTCATATAACTCTACAAAGAGAATGTAGAATGGAAAGCTTCTGGAAGATTTTAAGCTGAACAAGGTGAGATAAACATCTCACTGCAAAACCAAAAAGAAACATGTGGAAACAAATCCTTGCTTTAATGGTAGGTCAAAGAGCAATAAGGAAATTGCAGAAATGTTTTTGAGAAGATAAAAGACTAATGCAAATCTGAACAGAACAAGGAAAAACATCTCACTGAGTGAAGGAACTGCAGGGAAGGGCATCTTTCTGGATTATTTATCTGCTTTCTGAAGTAAATTGTTAGGAAAGGCTGGTGCAAAGAATAACACTGTTGGAAACAACATAAAACATGATTAAAAGGTTTAAGGATATTTTCAATATGAGCAACAAACAAATACAAAGAGAATCAGATACTAAAGAGAATAACATTCTACATAAATGGATTGCTGCAATATTAAACATCACAATTTGAGGCAAGTGAAAATTTGGACCAACCAGGCACTGACAATACACACTGGATATTTAAAATATCTAAACTATTTCAGAAACTCCACCCTGACTATTTCATGTATGACTAGACTTTAAATGCCTATATTGTTACAACAATGTTTTGTGGGTGATATAGAGCTAGTAAAGTAATGGCAATGTGTATAAACAGAAATTGAAAACAAAAAAGCATGTTAGGAATATAAAGAAAAAGACATTCTGAAGGAATAGCTTATTTTTATTTGAGGAAATATCCACATGCAAAAAATAGTAAGTAAGAGGAAGAAATAAACCTGAGAGATAATTACTGGGGAAAAAATAGAAAAGAGCTGAATAAGAAAGCATACTATTAAAAATTTGTTACTTTTTTAAAAATCAAGGAAGAGTTTTTTTGGCTTTAGCTTAGAATAGACTGAAGTCAATCTGGAAAGCTACCATTTTGGGGTCCTGAATATTGATAAATGAAAACTATCAAAGGAAAGGCCACACAAAATCAACAGAAAAGCACATGATCAAAAGAAATATCATGCATTATTTTCATACTATTAAAGACTAATGTTGGGAAAAGAAAGGATGGCTTGAAACCATGCCCCAGATGATTCAGGGCCATATCTTTAAATACATAAACATCTTTTTGCAGTATTTTTTCACATTTGCAAGAGTTATCTAGAATTTGTCAAAGTCCAAGGAGCTGGTAGAAATTGCTAAAAGTCATCTTCCAGTTTCATAAGCCTTGAACAAAGCTTTATTGAATGACCATAAGAGTTGATTTTCAAAATCTGCCTAAGAGGTTGGGGCAAACCATATTTTAATCATCATTTAATCAGAATTTTTAAAAAAAATTTCTACCAGGTCATTCTGGCAACAGGTAGTTAGAGTTTATCCATCTAAAACTCAACTGGTTTGACTCTCATTCCATGACTTCTTTTTTTTTTTTTTAAAAGATGTATTTCTTTCTCTCCCCTCTCCCCACCCCAGTTGTCTGTTCTCTGTGTCTATTTGCTGCATCTTCTTTGTCCGCTTCTGTTGTTGTCAGCGGCACAGGAATCTGTGTATCTGTTTGCTGCATCATCTTGTGTCAGCTCTCTGTGTGGGCGGTGCCATTCTTGGGCAGGCTGCACTTTCTTTTGTGCTAGGCAGCTCTCCTTACAGGGCGCACTCCTTGCACATGGGGCTCCCCTATGCGGGGGATGCCCCTGCATGGCACGGCACTCCTTGTGCACATCAGCACTGCGCATGGACCAGCTCCACACGGGTCAAGGAGTCCCGGAGTTTGAGCCACGGACCTCCCATGTGGTAGACTGATGCCCTAACCACTGGGACAAGTACACTTCCCTCCATGACTTCTTGTATTTTAACATGTAAAGCAAGGCAACAAGTGTGAAGACAATCTCTTGAGTCTTGGCAATCATATGCACAAAGAAATGAAATATAAGAAACATGGCTCTAACAATTCTTTTTAAAAGCATTTGTATATGCACTTAATTTGATCCTCATAACAACATTGTGAAATATCTAGAGACCATCTTGTTTTCTCTGTGTCTCCATTAAAGAAATTGGTACAGAAAGGTAGGAAATCTATTCAAGTTTGCAAAATACACAATATAGGAAAGACTAAAAGCCTAGATTTTCTCTAGCAATCCGTAAAAGATCCCTCCAAACTTGGACTCCCATTACATTCCCCATCCCTATCCCTTAGAGAAGCATATTAAACAAAACATTTAACATTTCAGTCTGAAGAATTTGTATTTAGAGTATTTATAATATATATGTATACTCTCTAGATATAGTTACTCTAAGTAAGTACCTGGTTTAAATCTGCATTGGCCAGAAGTTTCTTTATGTACCTGAAATTTAATTTTTTATACTTTTTCTTGGTCAAGGAACTAAAATTCCCAATAAATATTTAACTTCAGATGCCCCTAAGGTTCTGAAATCAGCCCCAGATCTTTATGCCGCACATTGGCCCTTTGAGTTCTCACTCACACTTTACATTTAGTATACATTGCCACATTCTTGGAGGCAATTTTCTTAAAGCACAAAAGACTTCTTAAAATGTTACAGTATAATCTAACAACTTTACACACTGGTTAAGAAATACAGAAAAGGGCAACTTGCTCTCATTTGCTTCTCAAATGCCAAGCCTATATACAGTAATATAGTTTCATGGAGTGTAGTTTTTTCGTTTTTTTTTTTTTTTCCTTTCTTGGCATTAGACATTACATTACTTTCAGTGGCATAAATTGAAAACAAAATCACATTACCTGACAAATTTTCAGCAATTTGCCAATACTAAATGTTACTGAGCCCATTAGTACTTGTATATTGAGTTTGTTTTATATGAGGTTTTCTCTCCCCTATAGCCATTGGTAGAAGAGTGAAAGAAAAATTAGTTTAATAGGTTAAGAAAGAACATAGCTTTCAATAGAAAAAGGAATGCCTTGCCCCAAATTAGTCATTTGTAAAATCCTCATAGAACATGTCTAGAAATAGCCATCTAAATGAAATTTCTGGACATTTGGAGGATTTGTACAGAAGTAAATGACTACAGAGGTTATTTGAATCTTTCCTTATGTAGCAGTTTGATATGATTATGAATTCCAAAGATAAAATTTGGATTCTAGTTGTAATCTGGTCTATTACTGGGCCTGATTGAGTTACGATTAGGGCTTTGACTTGGCAATATCATTAGGGCGTTGAGTCCCCACCTCTTGGTGGGTGCGGACTCACAGATGAAAGGCATGGCAAAGGACAGAGTTGGAGCTTTTGATGCAAGGGTTTTTTTGATGTTGGACTGTTGATGTTGGAGTTTGATGCTGAAGCCTTAAGCTGGAGCCCCAGGAAGTAAGCTCACAGAGGAAACAGAAGCAAGACCATGGAGGAGAGGAACCCAGAAAGCCTGAACCCTCCCAGACATTGGCAGCCCTCTTGCTCCAACACATGAAAATAGATTTTGGTGAGGGAAGTAACTTATGCTTTATGGCCTGTATCTGTAAGCTCCTACCCCAAATAAATACCCTTTATAAAAACCAACCAATTTCTGGTATTTTGCATCAGCAACCCTTTTGGCTAACTAATACACATTATATATCAGAATTCTTTACTATAATTTTTTCTTTTTTGAACATGGGCTTTATCATCTTATAATGTACTGTTCTGAGGAATTAAAAAGCACAATCCTAATTTAAAAACCTGTATACTCCAACAGAAATGTGGTGTCATTAATAAAAATAGATTAAAATTATATTTGGATGAGGACAGGGTAGGAAAGGTGATGTTTTAAGATTTAGGTAAAGGAACTGAAGCTAGAAACAGGGGAAATGGGAAATATGGGCCATATATCTGACACATTAATTTGCATATGAATTGATTAGGTGAGATAGCAGAATTGTGTAGGTTGTTAGGAGAGCAGGTAGATGAATAGAAGGATAGGATACTAGAAATGGTGATTTCCAATGGGAAGCTGGAGAAATTATTGAACTAAGTCATTCTTTCTTCCTTGATTTGATGGTAGACAGAATTTTTGATAGTAGCCCACTTCATTTCTCATAGTAATCCTTAGACACAATCTGGAGAAGTAGGCGAGTAGAATGGTTCTGATGATAATGTTCTAGCCACCAACTTTAGTGTATGGGAATCAAATTGTTGAACCCATATTATTTACCAAGGCCAAAGAGCTGTCATAGAGAGTGAAAATATGAGTATTTTAATAAACAGTTATAAAAATGACCTCCAAATATAGATTGGACCCATTATATATATTCTGATTGAATTCCACAGAAAAACATGTTAAAATCATAGGATTTCCCATCCTGATCAAGATGATTGCATGAGATGCTTCAGGAATCTGTCCCACTATAGAAGCTTTGAACAAACAGCAAAACTGGCAGAAACAACTTTCTCAGGGCTGGTAAAAGGACTTCAGTAATCCTCCTCCTCCTCAGATGTTTAGGTATCAAACTAAGGGTACAAATCATACCCCCTAAAAACCCCCCAAAAAAGAAAGCAACAGCCCAGGCAAAGGAGAAGATTAAAGCATTAAGGACCATAAGTGAGGAGGACCAACCTGGGTCCATACAAAGACTTTTTAAGAAATGGTCCTAAAATATGATCAAAGAACTAAAGGAAAACATGGTTAAAGAACTAAAGGAAATTAGGAAAACTACAGATGATCACAAAAGAGCCCATCAATAATGAGATAAAATTATGAAAATGAACCACAGAGAGCTGAATAATATGGAAACAGTGATTTACAGTTGTCTAGAGGGGTTCAACAACAGATTGGAGCTGGTGGAAGAAAGAATTAGTGAACTTGAAGATAAGCCAATTGAAATCATTTAACCTGAGGAACAGAAAGAAGAAAAAATTAGAAAGCGAACAGATCCTGAGGAACCTGTGGGACACTGTCAAGCATATCAACATACATATTGTAGGATTGCCAGAAGGAGAAGAAAGGAAGAAGTACAGAGAGAATATACAAGGAAATAGTAGCTGAAAACCTCCCCCAATTTAACAGAAGACATGTGTATACACATCCAAGATATTAAACAAATTCCAAATAGGATAAACCCCAAAAGACCCATACAACAGCATATTATACTCAGACTGTCAAATATGAAATTCTGAAAACTGCAAGAGAGAACCAATATGTCATGTACAAGAAACCTCATTAAAATTAAGTGTCAGTTTATCATTGGAAGCCATGGAGCCCAGAAGGCAGTTGGATGACATATGTAAAGAGCTGAAAGAAAAAAAAAAATGCCACTCAAGAATTCTTTATCCTTCAAAACTCTTTCAAAAATGAGGAAAAAAAAAAAAAACATTCCTAGATAAATAAAAACCAATGGAGTTCATCATTTAGCAGGCCAGATCTGCTAAAGACAGTTTGGCAGGTTGAAAGGATAGAACAGTAGACAATAGATTGAAGTCTCATGAAAAATAAAGATCTCTGGTGAGGTTAATGGAAATTGGGCCATTTCCATTTAGAAAGCTCCCAGGAAGGGAATGGAAAGAAGAGCCCTTTACTCTTTCAGAATTTTCTTTTAGTAATACCCACAGTCTTGACCCATCTTTTCCCTTTTTTTCTCCCCTGCATGCCCCATTGTTTTTCTAGTCCAACTCCATCCTACTTACCCTCCTGGATTGTATTTTGTGTTTGCAACTCTACTTTCTACTTCCTATCGGATCTAAAATGGAAATTCATAAAATTTAAAGATGAATCAGTGGTTTTAGACTGATAAAGTAGAAACATGAATTTGTGACAAGAATTAGAAAAAGGTGGGAGGAAAGAGGGGTATAAGAAGATACTTCATCTAAACTATTGAAGTTAAACTTAGCTTCAAAAAGTCAAGAATTTTATAAGTTGAGAATGTTAAATCATGCCCCATGGTAACTGTAAAGAACATAGTGGAGAACATGTACTCACAGTGACAGAAACTAAAGGGTAGGCTGTCAGGGGTAGGAGGGCAATGGGAATGAGATCTTAATGCATAATAGGTATAGGGTTTCTGGTTGGGGATGGAGGCAAGGTTAGTAATGGAAAGTGGTCGAGGGCACTGTAACAGAATGAATATATATAATCTCACTAAATATTAGACTTGAGAATGGTTGAGATAGGAAAATCTAAGTTGTATATATATTCTCACAATTAAAAAAAAATAAGAATGAGCAACCAAAGATGATGACAATAAAATGCAACATGGTTTTGGACAAGATCTAATAATGGAGGATAAAAGGGCCAAAAAATCATTTTGAGACATATGAAAAAAATTGAATATAAATAGTAAGTTTTATATTAATGTTAAATTTCTTGATCTGGATAACTGCATAAGGTGGTTACATAAGTAAATATCCTTATTCTTAGGAAAGATGCATGGCAGTAGTAAGTGTTCAAGGAGTATAATATTTATACAATCTATACTCAAGTGAACAGAAAATGGATTAATAAATAGAGAGATGGATAGGTAGATAGATGGATTGATAGATTGATCATACAAAGAATGCTACAGCAAATGGGGCAAAATAAAAAGCTAAAAAAAATACAGGAGAATATATATGTTACTCTCTTGCCAAGGTTGTCTTCCAAGACCACATTGCTTTAACTCAGTAGGGTACTTAGTCTGTTTTTACTTTCATTCACCGGCATTTCCAAAATTCTCCTTCTTTTAACATCATTGATTATATAAATGCAAAAATCCAAACCAGGGGATTTTATACCAGATCTTTTAATTTTTCAGGAGAAAATGATATTTATTTATATGAATAATTGGTACTTGGCTGAACTACATAATAACATGAATCCATCTAATGCTTCAAGAATGGGTCCTAGGAAACTGCAATATTTTATTAATCTAATACTGCATGACTTATTATTACAGCTGTATATCAAAGAAAAAACAAACAAACAATAAATTCTTCTTGGATAGAATCTCTAAATGTATCTGCTTAATATACCTGCTGGTAAAAATATTTAAAGTGTAATTTTTAAAATTGTTGCAAACAATTCCTTCAGTGTATTTTCTTTTCCAAAATTTTAAATGAGATAAACTAATTATAGTTTTAAAATATTTTTTCTCTTTATGATCAAGAAATTACTTTTTCCCTTCAGGGAGACAATTCTCTTATTTTTTCAAAAAATATTTTCCATTTACTAATCCCAATCTGGCTAATGAATCCTAAATATGAGAGATTAGAAATCACAGCAAATCCTCAGGTACTTTTGCCAGATATGATGAATAGAGAAATCTGGCTCATGTTTCTGGAAATGGCTTCTGTTTTTAACAAGGTTATCATGGACTTGGCTAAGTAATTCGGGTTAGGAGAGATTTAAAAATGTTAGAGAATTCTGGGACTGTTTTGTTAGGATTATAGGATCACATAAAGCCCTTGAGAGAGAGAGAAAGTTTTCTTCTGAAAGGTAAGGATTTCCTACTATAGCTCATCCTGGGAAAAGTGTCCATCCCAAACTGAAAACAATGGCAAGGTGCCAGACCTTAGACATTAGTAAGGGAAAAGTCAACCTGACTGTGAAAGTACCTGGAGTTATCCCTGTGATTGCAGGAAAATTCCAAGTGGTAATATGTCTACAACCCAGTGAGCGAGTGGGGGTAAGGTTCATTATGGACTACTTAAAAGTGCTGGGCACCTACTTTGAGTGCAGTGATACAGGAAAGAGCAGTAGATACTCCCCTGAAGCCAAAGTGGTATGCTAGGGAGTGCTCCTTGAGAAGGCTAGGTGGCCCTGAGGAAGCAAAACTCTTAGCAACAGAGGCAGTGGGCTCAAAGCAAGATGAGTAGCATGCATGGAACAACATGAAGGACATTCTCCTGCCCAATTGTTCAGCCTCACATTAGGAAGCATTCAGCTATCGTAAGACTTGGGTTAGGGAATGTCAGGGACAGTTGCCAAAAATTAGGGTAGTAGAAACTCATGCCACAATCTTTTGGGTTTAAAATGGGTAACATGGTTATATTTTGTAATTGAAGTAAAAAAATTGAGCCTGGATCCTTGTATCCACTTGCAAGGCAACTCTGCCTTTCTTATTTGCATAGTGCCTCCCACCAGTGCTAAGCCAAATGGAGTCTTCAGAGGGACAGCTTCAGCATCACTTGAAAACTGATTAAACTGCAAATCCTGAAGCCCCTGCCAGGCTGAATCAGAATCTCTGGGGAACTGGGGATTTAGCGAGCA